>NW_024070213.1:29094428-29566569 GCF_014754425.2 Oryx dammah
TATCAATAACCTCAGATATGCAGATGACACCACCCTTATGGCAGAAAGTGAAGAGGAGCTAAAAAGGCTCTTGATGAAAGTGAAAGAGGAGAGTGAAAAAGTTGGCTTAAAGCTCAACATTCAGAAAACAAAGATCATGGCATCTGGTCCCATCACTTCATGGCAAATAGATGGGGAAACAGTGGAAACAGTGTCAGACTTTATTTTGGGGGGCTCCAAAATCACTGCAGATGGTGACTGCAGCCATGAAATTAAAAGACGCTTACTCCTTGGAAGAAAAGTTATGACCAACCTAGATAGTATATTCAAAAGCAATGACGTTGTTTTGCTGACTAAGGTCCGTCTAGTCAAGGCTATGGTTTTTCCTGTGGTCATGTATGGATGTGAGAGTTGGACTGTGAAGAAGGCTGAGTACCAAAGAATTGATGCTTTTGAACTGTGGTGTTGGAGAAGACTCTTGAGAGTCCCTTGGACTGCAAGGAGATCCAACCAGTCCATTCTGAAGGAGATCAACCCTGGGATTTCTATGGAAGGCATGATGCTGAAGCTGAAACTCCAGTACTTTGGCCACCTCATGGGAAGAGTTGACTCATTGGAAAAGACTCTGATGCTGGGAGGGATTGGAGGCAGGAGGAGAAGGGGACAACCGAGGATGAGATGGCTGGATGGCATCATGGACTCGATGGACATGAGTGTAAGTGAGGTCCGGGAAATGGTGATGAACAGGGAGGTCTGGCGTGCTGCGATTCATGGGGTCGCAAAGAGTCGGACACGACTGAGCGACTGAACTGAACTGAGAATGACATTTTTATTCACAGCTGATGTCTTCTTGGTTTCCTGGAGATAATGACTATAGTGCATTAAGTGGCTCTGCGTTTACTCACATCTTCTCCTTCTTCCATCTTTTTTCCAGAATGAATCACTTCTTCTGATTTCCATCCCTTCAAATATTACCTCAGTTATTCTAATTAAATAATATTAATTTAAATTTTAATTATTAACTTTTTTTAAATTTTGTAAAAAAATTTTTGGCCAAGTTGTGTGGCATGTTTCCTGACCAGGGATCAAACTCATGCCCCCAGTAGTGAAAGCAGAGTCTTAACCACTGGACCACAGGGTGGTGGTGTTGTTTTGTTGTTGAGTCATGTCCAACTCTCTTGTGACTCCATGGACTGTAGCCTACAAGGCTCCTCTCTTAATGGAATTCTCCAGGCAAGAATACTGGAGTGGGTTGCCAATTCCTTTTCCAGGGCATCTTCCTGACCCAGGGATCAAACCTGAGTTTCCTTCATTGCAGTTATATCCTCTACCACTGAGCCACCAGGGAAGCCATATATATATATATATATATATATATATATATACACACACACACACACATACATACACACATATGTGTGTGTATATGATTTACTTTAGAAATAGGATCATATGATGATGGAGGCTGAGAAGTTCCACAATCTGCCTTCTGCAAACTCAGGAGAGGCTCATAGTGTAAGTTCCAGTCCAAGTGCAAAAGACCAATATCCCAGCTGAAAAACAGAACAAATTCTTTCTTACTCCATCTTTTGTTCTGTTCAGGCTTCAAACAGATTGGATGAGACCCACTCACACTGGGGAGGGCAATCTGATTCACTCAGCCTCTCAGATAAAATGTTATTCTGTATAACATTCATCCAGAAGTACCGTTGTGACCCACCCAGAATAATGTTTAATTAAATGATGTGGCCATCTTCATATTGACACATAAAATTAACCATCAGGATATAAGACATGGTCTTATATATGGTCAAGTTCCCATCTCTGTCACTCACAACTCTTGATTTCAGCAAGCTGCTCTTAGCTTCAGTTTTCTCATCTGCAAAATGTTCATAGCATCCTTTCCCAGAGTGGCTATGAATATTAAAGAAGTGTGTTAAAACGATTTTTTTTTTCCCCACAGAGTGGGCACTGAGCAGCAGTTGTTTCATTTTTAATCTTTCAAATCTCTTACCTCTCTCTTTAAACTGAATTTGCTTCCCATGATATATCTTATCATATTTTGTTCACTCTAATTTTTAAGTAAACAGTGAGTGGCCAGTGAAAGTGACTCTATCATTTTCCCTGAGATAATGTTTCACAGATTAAGAGATCTCATTGCCATGGAATGTTGCCTGATCTTTGGCTGAAAGTAAATAGCCTCTCTAGTACCATATATAGAAAATTATGATGAGCATGATTTGTGACTTGATACTACATCAACCATGGAAAAAGAAAAATTAGGTTTTGTCTTAAATCACTTTCTCAAATCATAGTAGTCCAACTTTTTTGGTATTTACATTATTTTCTTTTTTCCTATCATGAGAATTATCTTGTGTTTCCCTTGATAAATTTTATTTTTAAAAACATTTTATTGGAGTATAGTTGATTTACAGTATTATATTGCTTTCTGCTATATAGAAAATTAAATCAGTTATACATATATCCAACTCTTTTTTAGATTCTTTTCCTATGTGAGTTATTAAAGAATACTGAGTAGAGTTCCCTGTGCTATACAATAGGTCTTTATTTGTTATCTACTTTATAGACAGTAGATATATATAGGGCTTCCCTGGTGGCTCAGCTGGTAAAGAATCTGCCTGCAATGTGGGAGACCTGGGTTTGATCCCTGAGCTGGGAAGATCCCCTGGAGAAAGGAAGGGCTATCCACTCCAATATTCTTGCCTGGAGAATTCCATGGACTGTACAGTCTCTGGGGCCACCGAGTTGGACACGTCTGAGCCACTTTCACTTTACATATATAGTAGCGTGTTTATGTCATGCCCAGTCTCCCAGTTTTATTACTCACCCTCCTTTCCTCCTGGTAACCATAAGTTTGTTTTCTGCATTTGTGACTCCATTTCTGTTTTATAAATAAGTTCATTTGTGCCATTTTTTTAAGATCCCACATATAAGTGTATCATATGTGATATCAAATACATATCATATTTGTCTTTATTTGAGTTACTTCACTATGACAATCTCTGAGTCCATCCATGTTGCTGCAAATGACATAATTTCATTCCCTTTATTGCTGAGTAATATTTCACTATATATATGTACCACATCTTCTCTACCCATTATTCTATCAATGGATATTTACGTGGCTTCCGTGTCTTGGCTATTGTAAACAGTGCAGTGAACATTGAAGTGCATGCACCTGTTACTATTATAGTTTTCTCAGGATATATGCCCAGGAGTAGGATTGCTGGAGCATATCGTGGTCCTTTTTTTAGTTTCTTAAGGAACCTCCATGTTGTTCTTCATAATAGCTATACCAATTTACATTCCCACCAGTGTAGAAGTGTTCCTTTTTCTCCTCACCTTCTCCAGCATTCATTGTTTGTGGACTTTTTGATGATGGCTGTTCTGACCAATGTGAGATAGAACCTCACTGTTGTTTTTATTTGCATTTTTATGATAATTAGTGATGGAGAGCATCTTTCATGTACTTTTTGGCCATCTGTTTGTCTTTTTTTGGAGAAATGTCTATTTAGATCTTCTGCCCATTTTTTAATTGGGTTGTTTGTTTTTTGACATAGGGCTGCATGAGCTGTTTGTGTATTTTGAAGATTACAATTGCTTAGTTTGTAAATATTTTCTCCCATTATGTGGGTTGTCTTTTTGTTTTGTTTACATTCAGTAGTTTCCTTTGCTGTGCAGAAGCTTTTAATTTTAATTAGGTTTCATTTGTTTATTTTTGTTTTTATTTTCACTACTCTAGGTGGTGGATCAAAAAATGATATTGCTGCGGTTAATGTCAGAGTGTTCTGCCTATGTTTTCCTCTAACAGCGTTATAGTATCCAGTCTTACATATAGGTCTTTGATCCATTTCAAGGTTATTTTTGTATATGGTTTGAGAGAGAGTTCTAATTTCATTATTTTACATGTAGCTGCCCAGGTTTCCCAGTACCACTAATTGAAGAGACCGTATTTTCTCCATTGTATATTCTTGCCTCCTTTCCTTATAGTTGACCATAAGTGCATGGGTTTATTTCTGGACCTTCTATCCTTTTCCATTGTGTTCTATTTTTGTTTTTGTGCCAATGCCATACTGTTTTGATGACTGTAGCCTTGTAGTATAGTCTGAAGTCAGGGAAGCTGATTCCTCCAGCTGTGTTTTTCTTTCTCAGGATTGCCTTGACTATTAAGGGTCTTTTGTGTTCCCATTCCCTTGGTAAATTTCATTAATAAATTCATGGGTAAGTTTTCAGTCATTCTAAACAACGTTTCAAAATGGCTCTTTCACTTGACCCTGGTAGAAAGGGTACTTCATATATTATTTACCTCTTGTTTTGTCATCTTCTGTGAAACTCAGCATCGTGGCTGTGATTCTGACTAAGGGCTAGCAAAAGCAATATTATTATTTTATGGTACAAAGTTAGTATTCTTTTGATGGTCATTTCTTGGTCACTAATCACTGAATAAGTTTTTGTAGCCTCAGTAATCTAACTTACACTTTAAAAATTCTGAGTTTTTGGAAGTGTTTTATTACTTTAAATAAGGGACCCTTAATGGATCCTTATTTAAAAACTAACATAGCAGATGTCAGTTTTTACAGCATTTTACTGTTTCCCTTTCAGTCTGTCCTAAGATAAAAACTCTCAGGAACTTATGACTAATCTGGCAGGGTAAAATGAAATAATTATTTTATGACTTTGATCAATGAAAATAAACACCCTGGATAACTCAAGCTCATTTCTCACTTTTTCTTTAATAACACCGACTGAAAAGTTACAGTGGATTTTAGGTAATTGTCTAAATTTTCTTTCATGTGGCTGAGTAAGCACAGCTAATGGGTCTGTTTTACATAATGAAATGTTATGGGAAATTCTAAACACAACCTGGCACGGATTTTCAGGGGTCATCTGGAGCATCTCACTTCCTCTAGGCAGACTTCTTGTAAATCTTCCTTTGGAAGAGAATGTCTTTGTTTAGGTTAAGATCTAGATACAGTCTGAGTGATCTCATAAATATGCTGCTGCTGCTAAGTCACTTCAGTCATGTCTGTCTCTGTGTGACCCCATAGATGGCAGCCCACCAGGCTCCCCCATCCCTGGGATTCTCCAGGCAAGAACACTGGAGTGGGTTGCCATTTCCCTCTCCAATGCATGAAAGTGAAAAGTGAAAGGGAAGTTGCTCAGTCATGTCCAACTCTTCGCGACCCAATGGACTGCAGCCTACCAGGCTCCTCTGTCCATAGGATTTTCCAGGCAAGAGTACTAGAGTGGGGTGCCATCGCATGAGTAAGTCTCAAAACAATATTCTAGAAATGAAGATGCTTTATCTGTACGAGAAAGATGATGTTGACAGGAATAAATAAACTGTGTATTTTACTTCAAATCTCAATTGCACCTGTAGAAGCTGTGGAACAGGAGTGGAGAGAAATAGCAAGATACAATGAAGAAAGATGGTGGCTAGATCAAACCTCATACTGCAGCCATCTTCAGAGTATTAACAGATGTGCAGGTTCCTACCTGATGGAAGCAGTCACTTGTACTCTCAGTCTGACAGGGAAATGGATGGTGGTCCACAGCTTCAGAGACAGGCAGCTCCCCTGGGAGAACAAAAGTGCCATAAATGTAGCTTATATGTTCAAATGACACTATCTAATGGAGCATGCCAAAGCCTTTGACTGTGTGGATCAAAATAAACTGTGAAAATTCTGAAAGAGATGGGAATACCAGACCACCTGACCTGCCTCTTGAGAAACCTATATGCAGGTCAGGAAGCAGCAGTTAGAACTGGACATGGAACAATAGACTGGTTCCAAATAGGGCAAAAGGAGTACATTAAGGCTGTATATTGCCACCCTGCTTATTTAACTTATATGCAGAGTACATCATGAGAAACGCCGGGCTGGAAGAAACACAAGCTGGAATCAAGATTGCTGGGAGAAATATCAATAACCTCAGATATGCAGCTGACACCACCCTTATGGCAGAAAGTGAAGAGGAACTAAAAAGCCTCTTGATGAAAGTGAAAGAGGACTGGGAAAAGGCTGGCTTAAAACTCAACATTCAAAATTCTAAGATCATGACATCCAGTCCCATCACTTCATGGGAAATGGATGGGGAAACAGTGGAAACAGTGTCAGACTTTGTTTTTTTTGGCTCCAAAATCACTGCAGTTGGTGATTGCAGCCATGAAATTAAAAGACGCTTACTCCTTGGAAGGAAAGTTGTGACCAACCTAGACAGCATATTAAAAAACAGAGACATTACTTTGCCAACAAAGGTCCATCTAGTCAAGGCTATGGTTTCTCCAGTAGTCATGTATGGATGTGAGAGTTGGACTGTGAAGAAAGCTGAGTGCTGAAGAATTGATGCTTTTGAACTGTGGTGTTGGAGAAGACTCTTGAGAGTCCCTTGGACTGCAAGGAGATCCAACCAGTCCATTCTAAAGGAGATCAGTCCTGGGTGTTCTTTGGAAGGAATGATGCTAAATCTGAAACTCCAGTACTTTGGCCACCTCATGGGAAGAGTTGACTCATTGGAAAAGACTCTGATGCTGGGAGGGATTGGGGGCAGGAGGAGGAGGGGCGACAGAGGATAAGATGGCTGGATGGCATCACCGACTCGATGGACATGAGTTTGAGTGAACTCCAGGAGTTGGTGATGGACAGGGAGGCCTGGTGTGCTGCAATTCATGGGGTCACAAAGAGTCAAACACGACTGAGCTACTGAAGTGAACTGAACTGAATGGAACATGAACTGGAGAACTGGTCTTTTCTTTTATGTTTTCTCTCCCTCTATAAAAGATTATCTCAGCTACAGAGAAGCAGAAGAGTTCAGAGAAAAAAAAAATAAGGGCCAGTAGCAATGTGCAGACATATGAATGCAAGATTCTCCATGAATCCAGAGCATGGTTTTTTTTTTTAAATGGTACGTTGTCTGTCCCTCTGGAAATTGAATATAATTGAGATTCGTTATTCTTGGGCTTCCCTGGTGGCTCAGATGGTAAAGAACCTGCCTGCAATGCAAAAGGCCCAGATTTGATCCCTTGGTCAGGAAGATCCACTGGAGAAAGAAATGGCTCCAGTATTCCTTTCCTGGAGAGTTCCATGGACAGAGGAGCCTGGGAAGTCCATGGGGCCACAAAGACTCTCATGTGAATGAGAGAATCTCCATGAAATCCAGTAAAGTGAAAGTCGCTCAGTCGTGTCCAACTCTTTGACATCCAAAGGATGATTTTTTAAAAAGTGGTACCTTGTATGTCCCTTTGGAAATTAAGCAGAGTTGAGATTGTTCATTCTGATATTCTTACTGCTTATAAATAATAAACCAAGTGGTATCATACCCCTCCTTCACCTAACATTTAGGAAGAATTTGGGAGATAGTCTAAATTCACCTTTGACTACAATTCCTCTAACTTGCGTGTTCTATCTACCCTACTCTCACTCTGGTAGAACCAGATCACTGTTGATTTTACTTCTGATCTTGTCATAAATTAATGAATTCCAGACCTCCTGGATTTCTATGCTGCTGTCTGCATGAGGAGATCTGTGGAACAGAAGTAATCACGTGGCATGATTTCTTTCTGTTCTTTTAACCTTTCCTTCTTTTAAGCTTCCCTTCACTTCTTTCCCTGCCTTTTACGTCTCTTTACAGCAACTCTAGATGAAGTTGTATGGTTATATCAGACTTAACTGATGGCTGGGTTAATGAAAATAGGATATTTTACATCTGGTTTTGCATCCCTCCAGATTTGCTTTCACCCATTATCCTGGGTCCTAGTTGCCTGCCTGATAGAGGGCTCCAACTGCCTTCCTATTTGCCTCCTCCACTAATGCTGCCACATGTTTCAGCCTTTCCAAATGAGTTCTGGGCTTTGACACAGCCTCCATCAAGCCCACTAGAGTGTAAGTCATAGTGTTTTTGATACTTGAATATGACTTCACTAGACCCAAATGACTCTGCTTCATCTGCTACTCTGCTGTGCTTAGTCACTCAATCATGTCCAATTCCTTGTGACCCCATGGGCTGTAGCCCACTGGGCTCCTCTGTCCATGGGGATTCTCCAGGCAAGAATACTGGTGTGGGTTACCATGCCCTCCTCCAGGGTATCTTCCCAACCCAGGGAACCCAGGTCTCCTACATTGCAAATAGAATTTTTACCATCTGAGCCACCAGAGAAGCCCAAGAATACTAGAGTCGGCAGCCTATCCCTTCTCCAGAGGATCTTCCTGACCCAGAAATCAACCCAGGGTCTCTTGCATTGCAGGCAGATTCTTTACCAGCTGAGCTATCAGGGAAGCCCCACTTTCCAAATCGAATGAAACACATCAGTGCTGAAAGTGGGATCTGGCTTCCCAGAGTGGCCATGTACACAAGTAAGAAATGCAAAGGAATGATGCTCCATAGAATGAACTGAACTTGGACCGGCACTGGACACAAAATTTAAAGGATTATATAGAAGCTTTACACTTCCTTCAAATACATCACCCTCTTTTCATCCCCATTCTGTTCCACAGATGAATTTTTACCTCTCACTTCACAGAGAAAATACGTTCATTGTTTTTCAATTTTTCAGATGTTTGAGTACTCACCATTCACACTTACAGTTTAGTATGCGATGAGTGGGAGCTCTGTCGTTTGAGAACTCCTTCAGTTTTCTGCTATAAAATCTATAACCCTGGTTACATCTGTTTACCTCCTTCCATATGTCCCTTACATCTCACTGATGGTAACTGAGACTCATGGCCACTTCGGCTGCAAGGCAAGTTGGGAAACTGGGCATTTGGAAAAGTAAATGGGATTGCCGTGATTGTCGGAGACTTTAATACACTGTTTCTCTGTGTCGAACCAGGGATTTGTTATCAAGGTGGTTTGTTTAGCTCTGTCTGTAGGTAGTAACCAAGAGAGAACTTGTGGCTGAGGACTTGTATCCTTATTCCATTTTAACAGCATGCTCTAAGCATAGTTATTATTCTACCAATCCTGGCATAGTACTTCCAGCAGTAAAAAAAGAAAATCCAGCATATTTTGACTTTCTGTTGAGAAAGATAAATTTCTCAGCACATCTGCCGTCAATCTCTTCTCTCCTTATAGATGACAAAACGGTTTCTTAGGAATTTCAGAGGTTGTTGCAGTTATACTGTACAGCAATTTTCAGATGATGTAATGAGGAAATTTTTAACACTTCCTCAATTTAGTCAATCCTTAAAATGCTATCTGTCTAGTATTTCCTCTGTAACAACTGGTTCAGAACTAAGAATTATGAAATTGTAATTCAGACTGTGGTAAGACCTCCATAATGATTTTCTGTGTATTCCAGGAACCATGATGGCTTGGGTCTGTTGACCACAGTTATTTACACCATTTTTCTTCAGTTTGATAATCAGACTTAAAATTTACTCCTGGATCCAATTTAGCTTGTATATTTCAATCTGAGATATAACTGAATACTTAACTGCTGGTCTAAAATCTTGAATGAGAATTCCTCAGGAATAACCTGAATAAAGGTAGACTCTCTTAATTCCAGTTTACAAAAGGTGTCACATTAAAAGGAAGCACAAATTATTTCCAGAATCCTTAAAGAATAATGTCAGTCTTCAAAGCAGATTTCTTTGAGGGAGTAACATAGCACACAAAATCATTCTCTTTAGACACCAACACACCCCATCTTTCATTTTCACTCTTTTTAAAATTATTTTTAAATTAATTAATTTATTTGAATTGGAAGATAATTACTTTACAATATTGTGATGGTTTTTGCCATACATCAACGAATGGCTACATGTGTCCCCCTGATTCTGAACCCTCCTCCCCACCCTATCCCACTGAGTGTTGTCCTAGAACACCAGCTTTGGGTGCCCTGCTTCATGTATCAGCCTTGCACTGGTCATCTATTCTACACAAGGTGATGTACATGTTTCAATGCTATTCTCCCAAATCACCCCACCCTCGCCTTCTCCCACTGAGCCCAAAAGTCTGTTCTTTATATCTGTGTCTCCTTTGTTGCATGAACCAGGAAAAAAAATCTCTTTCTCCTTGCCTGTCAAGCAGATGTTCCTATTCATTTCTGCATTTTGCACACGAACTTAACCACAGGATTGTAGTCCAGCTTCCACTGTATTGGACTTCCCTTGTGGCTCAGCTGGTAAAGAATCACTCTGCAATGTGGGAGACCTGGGTTCGATCCCTGGGTTGGAAAGATCTCCTGGAGAAAGGAAAGGCTACCCACTCCAGTATTCTGGCCTGCAGAATTCCATGGGCTATATATTCCATGGGGTCGCAAAGAGTTGGACACGACTGAGCAATTTTCATTTTCCACTGTTCTGAAGTTTTATTATCCTCATGATAGTACGCTTGACCTGGCAAACGTAGTTTTCCTCTCATTCTGATTGAAATTATGTGAATAGACAACTCTCTGGCATTACCATCAATGAAATTTTCTACCTTGCTGTAGAAACCACCAAGATACTGGTACTTGTGCACAGACACAGTGGCACTCAGAGGGAATAGACAGCCTCCAAGTGAATGTCCAAAGGTGGAACTGGTGATGTAGGTTTGGAGATGGACCAGACACTGAGGTGGAGTTCGAGGTGCTGCCAGTGAGTGAGCATTCATTCATTCATTCATTCCCAGATCCACTATCCCTTCCACTGTTACAGCCTTCCAATTTACAACTAGTGACACTTTTAACAGTTGGGAGGGCACTTTATCCCAGGAGCTTGTGTGTTCCATCTGCCATCAGGACTTCTCATCATCTGCCATCAGGACTTCTCATCATCTGCCAGGTAAATGATCAGATCCCACATACCATCTTATTGATCTTCAGTTCATTTCAGTTGCTCAGTTGTGTCCAACTCTTTGTGACTCCATGGACTGCAGCACACCAGGCTTCAGCATTTCTTGGCAATTGCTCAAACTCATGTCCATTGAGTCGGTCATGCCATCCAACCATCCCATCATTTATAGTTCCCTTCTCCTCTTGCTTTCAATCTTTCCCAATATCAGGGTCTCTTCTAAGAAGTCAGTTCTTTGCATCAGGTGGCCAAAGTATTAGAGTTTCAGCTTCAGCATCAGTCTTTCCAATAAATATTCAGGATTGATTTTCTTTAGGATTGACTGGTTGTATCTCCTTGCAGTCCAAGGGACTCTCAAGAGTCTTCTCCAACACCACATTTCAAAAGCATCAATTCTTTGGCGCTCAGCTCTCTTTATAGTCCAACTCTCACATCCATACATGACTACTGGAAAAACCATAGCTTTGACTATATGGGCCTTTCTTTGGCAAAGTATTGTCTCTGCTTTTTAATATGCTATCTAGGTTGGTCATAACTTTTCTTCCAAGGAGTAAGCGTCTTTTAATTTCATGGCTGCAGTCACCATGTGCAGTGATTTTGGAGCCCCCCAAAAAAGTCTGTCACTGTTTCCACGGTTTCCCCATCTATTTGCCATGAAGTGATGGGATCGGATGCCATGATCTTAGTTTTTTGAACATTGAGTTTATTATTGATCTTATTGATTGTTTGTTGGATCACTACTAATATCAATGATCACATGTTGAGGTCTCTGGAAGCACACACTGAGATGGAGGTGAAAAGGCAATTTTTAAAAATTAGGAATTAGCCGCTGTGAAGGGGAAAAGGAAGAAGCTGAATTTGGCAGAGGAAGAAATTGCAAGGCAGAGCTGACACAATCTTATTAACACTGCAGGGAATGTTTGAGAGAGGCTAGCCCCTCAGAGTATCCTAGATTAGGATCAGATTAGCTGCCTTTGTACTCCTACCTCATTTAGCAACCAGATGCAACCTGTCCTCGAGAAAGGATTTATTGTTTGTAGGTTTTTTGATGATGTCATTCTGAGCAGTGTGCAGTCCAAGCGACTCTCAAGTTTTTTCTAGCAATAATCCCACTACTGGGCAAATACCCTGAGAAAACCATAATTAGAAAAGACACACGTACCCCGTGTTCATTGCAGCACTGTTTATAATAGCTAGAACATGGAAGCAACCATGTCCATCATATCCATCAACAGATGAATGGATAAAGAAGTTTTGGCACATATATACAACAGAATATTGCTCAGCCATAAAAGGAAAAAAGAACACATGAGTCAATTCTAATAAGGTGTTGAACCTAGAGTCTATTATACAGAGTGAAGTAAGTCAGAAAGAGAAAAAACAAATATCATATATTCACGCATATATAATCTAGAAATATGGTACTGATGAACCTATATGCAGGGCCTCAGTGGAGACCCAGACATAGTGAATAGACGTGTGGGAAGTCTATTCACCAGTAGGGGAGTGGGAAGTCTATTCACTAGTCTATTCAATAATAGGGGAAGGGGAGGGTGGGGTGAATGAAGGAGTAGCATGGACACATATACATTACCATATGTAAAACAGACAGCCAGTGGGAATTTGCTGTATGATGCAGGGAGCTCAAACCCAGTGCTGTGATAACCTAGAGAGGTGGGATGGGGTGGGAGATGGAAGGGAGGTTCAAGAGGGAGGGGGCATATGGACATATTATACTTATGGCGGATTCATGTTGATATATGGCAGAAACCAACACAATATTGTAAATCAATTATCCTGCAATTAAAAACAAATGAATTATATGAAAAAGAAAGGGATAACTTTAGATGAGCAGGCTCTCTTTAGCTATTGCCAATGAGGAGAGTACTGGCAGGTTGTAGGGGGTAGTTCACCATACTCCCAACAACTGGTCAGTAAGTTCTTTTTTGAAAGGTTCTGAAGGTGTATGCCTACCTCTCCTGTGGCTGTGCTGGGCAGAGAGAGGATTCTATCGAGGAAAGAAAGAAAGGGAAACTTTGATGAAGCTTGTGAAGATAGAACTTTTTTTTTTTCACAAGTTCAAAGTTCCAGAGAATAAAACCAAGGGTCTAGGAGAATGAACAGAGTGGAAATCTGAATTGGCAAAAAGGAAGTCCAACACATGAGGGGTGTTAGAACAGAAGAGAGGATAGATAAACAGAGTTTACAGCTTGGAAGATGATGCAAAAAAGAGAAATAAAAAGTGCTGTCTGTCCCCACAGTCTTTATTTTATTTTTTATTAATTTATTTATTTTACTTTACAATATTGTATTGGTTTTGCCATACATTGACTTGAATCTGCCATGAGTGTACATGTGTTCCCCATCCTGAACCCCCCTCCCACCTCTCTCCCCATCCCATCCCTCTGGGTCATCCCAGTGTACCAGCCCAGAGCACCCTGTATCATGCATCAAACCTGGACTGGCGATTCATTTCACATATGACATTTTATATGTTTCAATGCCATTCTCCCATATCATCCTGCCCTCGCCCTCTCCCACAGAGTCCAAAAGACTGTTCAATACATCTGTGTCTCTTTTGCTGTCTTGTATACAGGGTTATCGTTACCATCTTTCTAAATTCCATATATATGCATTAGTATACTGTATTGGTGTTTTTCTTTCTGGCTTACTTCACTTTGTATAATAGGCCCCAGTTTTATCCACCTCATTAGAACTGATTCAAATGTATTCTTTTTAATGGCTGAGTAATATTCTATTGTGTATATGTACCATAGCTTTCTTATCCATTCGTCTGCTGATGGACATCTAGGTTGCTTCCATTCCCTGGCTATTATAAACAGTGCTGCGATAAACATTGGGGTACTGGATTCTGGTTTCCTCAGTGTGTATGCCCAGCAGTGAGATTGCTGGGTCATATGGCAGTTCTATTTCCAGTTTTTAAGGAATCTCCACACTGTTCTCCATAGTGGCTGTACTAGTTTGCATTCCCACCAACAGCATAAGAAGGTTCCCTTTTCTCCACACCTATTGCTTGTAGACTTTTGGATCATAACCATTCTGACTGGTGTGAAATGGTACCTCATTCTGGTTTTGATTTGCATTTCTCTGATAATGAGTGATGTTGAGCATCTTTTCATGTGTTTGTTAGCCATCTGTATGTCTTCTTTGGAGAAATGTCTGTTTAGTTCTTTGGCCCACTTTTTGATTGGGTCTTTTATTTTTCTGGAATTGTCCCCACAGTCTTTAAGCTGTCTGGCTTCACTGATTTTAACTGTGTCTTAAAGGAGAGTGTGGCAGCTATCCATGGAGTTGCACCATTAATTTTCTTCTGATCTGAAAAAGTAAATGGTCCCAATGAGGAATTGCAAATGAGCCATGATTCTTAGTCATGATATTATTTTTTATTTTTATAATTTTAAAATTTAATAATTTTTGGTTGCACCAAATCTTCATTGCTGTACACAGGCTTTCTCTGTGTGGCAAGCAGGGGCTCTTCTCTAGTTGCTTTTCTCATTGCAGTGGCTTCTCTTGTTGCAGAACACAGGTACTTCAGTAGTTGCAGTACACAGGATTAGTTGCCCCATAGCATGTATAATCTTCCAGAATCAGGAATGGAACCCATGTCCCCTGCATTGGCAGGTAGATTCTTAACCACTGGACCACCAGGGAATTCTTGGTCCTGACCTTTAAACTCAGTACTAAATGCTAATGTTTCTGTGTCCATATTTTAATATTCTTAGCTGACTTGGAAAGACTTAAGTCTGAGACCTAACAGAGCCTGTCAGAGCTGATGGGATAATGTAGAAAAGCTTTGCATCCTCACATCCAAGATCTGCCAGTTCTCTAGAGTCTTCATTTTAACACAGGGCTTAACATCTTTCAGGTCCACAATTTATTCATCAGAATTAAGAGGAATGAACAGGTGCACTTTTCTTTGTAGTAAAAAAGTTAATAATAAAACTGTTAGTACATACTGTAAGCAGACCCTGAGACAGCTTGAATATTTGCTACACATCTTATAGCCTAAAAAAGTGTTTTCCTTGCTTATTTTAATTCTTAGGTTATCAAATATTATAAGTATGTATGCATGTACTTTTAATTTTAATTTTTACTTTATTTTATTTTACTTTATTGTACTTTTAAAAGAGAGATAGTATACTACTCTACAAATTTCAATTTTCAGTTAACAATATAGTGTTTAGTGAAATACTTTTGTAAAGGAAATGCAAGCTGTGGATGGCTTTATTTTCTCTTATGTACGTTGGTATTGAGTTTGCTGTTTGACAAGTGAATCTGCACAAGTGGTTTAAATGTTTACATTACATGCTTAGCATTAATCCTAAAAGAATGTTTTTTTGAACTGTGTGGACTTGGTTTGAAACCCAGTAACTTTATGAGAGTTGGCAGCCATGACCTGGCCCTATGGATTAGGTACCTAGATTCTACCCATGTTGGGGAAAACACACCACTAAGGAATATAGAGGGAGGGAATAGAGCAGTAGTCCTTTTAATATTTCATTTTATTAGTAGTAGTATTATATGACATAAGAAGAAAATTCAGTTTTGTTTAAATTAACCCAAAGGGGGACTTCCTGGTGGTCTAGTGGCTATGACTCTAAGCTTCCAATGCAGGGGGCCCAGTTCGATCCCTGATCAGGAATCTAGAAACTACAAGCCAAAACTAAGAATTCACAGGTCATAACTAAACATCTCACATGCTGCAACTAAGAGCCAGTGCAGCCAAATAAATAAAATAAATATTAATTAATAAATTAATTAGCCGAAAGAGTGAGCTTTAATCATGACTTCCATTTTTAACACCCCTTCCATGATTCTTTTACCCTCAGGAAGTACTTCCAAGTAGCTGTCATAGCATTCATTCATAGTCAAGTTTACCTTTTTCTTTTTACTTAAATGTACAAATTCACTTCCTCATATGTCTGCTTCTTTAAGTTCAGGACTTTATTATTTATATTTAAGGGCTTAGAAGCAAAATAATGTATTTAAACATATGTTGGAACTCCACGAATGTTTTTTATAAATAATTTAAAAATAAGTTTTTATAGATGACTTGTTATTTTTTATAAATAACTTAAAGATAGTACAGAAATACTAGAAATTACAGTGGACTAGAAACTAAGTAACTCATTTTTATATATTTAAATATTTTGCAGATATTATATTTTAGGCTTCTACATCTTTATTATAGTTCTACCATTTATTCACATTCTAGGTACATTATGGATGTTATAACTCATACCCTCTTTTCCAATTAAACAGCCATTTTTCCCCTCCCTTGGGTAGTTTTATTGACTTGGAAAACTAACTATTATGTATTAATGAATAGATGTTCTACACCGTTTCCTCCTCCAGAGGGTCTTCCTGACCCAGGGATCAAACCCAGGTCTACCTCCACTGCAGGCAGATGCTTTACCCTCTGAGCCACTAGAGAAGCTCAAAGGATATTATTTTATAATGGAAGCAAAGTTCACTAAGACATAATACATGATATTGTTAACTTCACTCTAAATCAAACTAGTCAAGTTTAAGCATCTAAAATCTTTTGGAGATCTTATATGCTTTGTGAAAACAAATGCCCTCAACATTAACAGTCAGTGGATTTGGAATTTATATCCAGCTCCTAGACTGAAAATAATCAAAAATATTACTTTATTGATTCATTTTAATAAATTCATTTACTGAAATGAATTAATAATTCATTTAATTTAATGATTCATTTTACTGAAGTAGAGTTGATATACAATAAATATAAACTGCATATACATACAATTTGGTGAGTTTTGATGTGCATATATTGATTTGGCCAAAAAGTTCATTCAGGTTTTTCCATACCATCTTATGGAAAACTCCAAACAAAATTTTTGGCCAACCCAGTATATATGAAACCATCGGTCATACCCAGAGTTTCCTCCTGCCCCTTGGAAAACCATCCTATCTGTCGCTCCCATGCCTTCTTCTCAGGCAGACACTTGTTTGCTTTCTGTCACTGTTGATCAGTTTTTATTTTCTACAGTTCTGTTTAATAGAATCTTGTAGTATGTACTTTCTTTTAGGTCTGTCACTCAGAATGATTTTGAGATGCTTCCATGTTTCTTCATGTTTAATTTTTACATTTCTTCTTACTGCTGAGTTTCATTCCCTTGTATGGATAGACTGTTATTTTATTTATTTATTTTTAATCCATTTACCTTTTTATGGGCATTTTCAGTCTAGGGATATTACAAATAATGTTGCTATGAACATTCACAGGAAGTCTGTGTGTGGGAGCTTACTGTTTTTTCTCTTGAGTAAATACCTGGGATTTGGATGATCGTATCATATGTTGTGTATTTATGAACTTTTAAAGAAACCACTAAACCATTTTCCAAAGTGGTTGTACCGTTTTACATTCCCACATCTGTGTGTGAGGTCTAGTCCCTTCATATTTTCATCAACACTTGATATGTTTGGTTTATTAATTATTTCTCTCATGACTAATGATGATGAGCATCATTTCATGTGCTTTTATACATTGTGTTATATTTCTATGGCTGCTATAATAAATTATCACAAGCTTGTTGGCTTGAAACAACAGAAAGTTCTTCTCTCATAGTTCTGGAGGCTAGATATCTGAAATCAGTTTTACTAAATTAAAATCAAGGTTTTAGCAGAAATTCTAGTGGAGAATACAATTTCTTCCCCTTTCCAGCATCTAGAGCTGAATTCCATGAATTCATTGGCTCATGGTCCCCTCCTGCATCTTCAAAGCCGTGGCACAGCATCTTCTCTCTCTGACTCTGTTTCCCTCTGCTTCGGTCACATGGCCTTCTTCTTTTCTGTGGTCAAAGCTTTTCTCTTGTATGGCACGCCTGATTGAATTTAAGGTCCACCCAGACAATCCAGGATAATCTCCCCATCTCAAGAATCTTAATTGACTCACATTTACAAAGTCCTTTTTTCTCCCCAACTAAGGTAACACTCACACAGTTCCCTGGTGGCTCAGTAGTAATGAATCCACCTGCCAGTGCAGGAGACAGGGGTTCAACACCGAGTCTGAAAGATCTCTGGAGAAGGAAGTGGCAACCTGCTTCAGTATTCTTGCCTGGGAAACTCCATGGACAGAGAAGCCTGGTGGGCTATAGTCCATAGCATTGTACAGGGTTGGACATGACTGAGTGACTGAGCACGCCTAAGGTAACACTCACAGATTCCAGAGATTAGGACAGGGATAAGTTTGTGGGAGCTATTATTCAGTGTACCATGCCATTCTTTAGTTCTTCTTTGTTGTCTTAAATGTTCAGATTTTTAGCCTACTTTTTAAAATTTGAAAATATTTTCTCCCAATGTGGCTATGTGGCTTGTGATTTTATTGATCCTAAAAGTGTCTTTTGAAGAACAGAGGGACCTAATTTTATGTCTAGTTTATATATATATAGATCATGATTTTGGTATCCTAAGAAATCTTTGAAAAGCCAAGGACACGTGGATTTTCTTCTATGCTTTCTTCCATGAATTTTATGGCATTGGGTTTTGCATTGAAGTCTATGATCCAGTTGTGTTAACTTTCTTATATGGCACCCCATTCAGTTTAGTTCAGTTGATCAGTCGTCTCCATGGATTGCAGCACACCAGGCCGCCCTGTCTATTATCAACTCCCCGAGCTTACTCAAACTCATGTCCATTGAGTCAGTGATGCCATTCAACCATCTCATCCTCTGTCATCCCCTTCTCCTCCCACCTTCAGTCTTTCCCAGCATCAGGTTCTTTTCAAATGTGTCAGCTCTTCACATCAGGTGGCCAAAGTATTGGAGTTTCAGCTTCAGCATCAGTCCTTCCAGTGAATAGTTAGGACTGATCTCCTTTAGAATGGACTGGTTGAATCTCCTTGCAGTCCAAGGGACTCTCAAGAGTCTTCTCCAATACCACAGTTCAAAACCATCAATTCTTTGGTGCTCAGCTTTCTTTATAGTCCAACTCTCACATCCATACATGACTACTGGAAAAATCATAGCCTTGACTAGGTGGATCTTTGCTGCTAAAGTAATGTCTCTGCTTTTTAATATGCTGTATATGGCACTAGACAGGATCTAAGTTCATCTTCTTGCATGTGGATTTTTAAATGTTTAATCACCATTTGTTGAAAAGCCTATCCTTTCTGCATTGAATTGCCTTTGCTTCTTTGTCAAAAAACATTTATATAAGTGTGGGTCTATTTCTGGACCATCTGTCCTACTTCATTCATATACTTGTCTTTCTTGATACCAGTGCCACACTGTCTTAGATTACCATAACTTTATAATAAGTTTTGAAATCAAGTAGTTTAAGTCCTTCAGGTTTGTTCTTTTTGAAATTGTTTTGGCTATTTAATGTCCTTTGCATTTCCATGTGAGTTTTATAGTGTCTAGCAAAAAATATAACAAAAGGAGAATCCTGTTGAGATTTTGACATGATTGCATGGAATTACCCATAGGCAAAATATACAAGGGCTTCTTTACATTAACTCAGAAATATTTCTTTAGTTTTCAGAGTCCAGACATTCATTTATTTCTATGTATTCTTTATCTGTACCAAATACATTAAGGAAAATAAGATCATGGGAATGAATACCCATCCTAGTATTCTTGCCTAGAGAATTCTATGGACAGAGTAGCCTGGCAAGCTATATAGTCCATGGGGTCACAAGGAGTCAGACATGATGAGTGAATAACATTTTCACCAATATAAAACTCTTAAACATTTTAAATATTTCTCTGAAAATATGTTGTATTTTGCTTATAGGCATTGTTTTTCTTTTTTGGAGGTTATTTCTATGGTCTAAAAATTATATATAGCAATATTGCCTTTTCCTAGGAGTAACCATTTTCATATCCTTGGTTTCTACATTTTACACAGTCCATTTCTTATGAGAATCTCAACACAAAAATACATATGTCTAATTTATCTTTCCATCATGTATATGATAAATTTAAAGAATCTGGCAGTTATATAGTTTAACAACTGTTCCAGTCCATCAACAAAGTACAGAAGTATGATACTTATTTCTTTGAATTACAGGACCCCTGATTATATTCCAGCAAATTTGCTTTCATTTTTTCCCCATTTTTAAGAGCCAAGAAATAGGGCTTTAATTGATTTTCTATATACATATAGTCATTATTATATAAAATACAGCAGGATTTCTAAATAATGTATCAATATTAAGTTTAGAGTATAATTGCCAAAGGCGTGGGAGCTAGGGCTTCCCAGGTGCTACTAGCGGTAAGGAATCTACCTGCCAATGTAGTAGACACAAGTTCCATCCCTGGGCCAAGAAGATCCCCTGGAGTAGCAAATGGACCCCACTCCAGAATTCTTGCCTGGGAAATTCCAGGGGCAGAGGAGTCTGGCAGGCTACCGTCCGTGGGGCCGCAAACAGTCAGACAGACTGAGAGACTGAGCGCACACACATATAAACGAATGTCTTTGTGGTCCAAAGTGTGTTCTATTTGCATTCCATCACTGTAATAAGTGAAAATCATTTCTATATCTTATTTTCAGTCCAAGCAGCATAAAGTAAAATTTTTCTTCTCATTGATACTCAGAGCTTTATACACAAAAAGCCTATAAAAATCACTATGTTACTTATCAAAGAGCAAAGCTCAAGATTATAGCCCCGTGAACTAGTAGGTGGTTTTAAAGGGAATGATATAAGTTGTATAACCATCCTTCTAATTGTTTTATTACAAGTTAGTTTTTTTCCAGAGAAATAAGATAAGCAAAATGGATACTGTCTAGTGGCTAATTGTGTAAACTAGTTAAACGGGTTACATTTCAACAAATATTTGTATATTTAGCTATTTTAGAAATACAGTTTTAGCAGTTAAACAGTTGTATGTTTCAATATGCCTGTAGTTTCAAATATTCGGCCATAATGCATTTGAAAAGGATTAAATTCTTCTTACTAGAAATGCTATTTTATAGATTTTTATTTATAAAGTTCAAGGTAAATAGAATTTTAGGCTGTAGCACCTTCTGATGATTTTTGAGGTAATGTCAATTTCATCTTTAATGCAGAAAACGACTGTCACTGTGAGTTGACTAAACTTTTTGTTGTCAAAAATTATTACTATTTTTATACCACCCTGGTATGCCAGTAAATATTTTTGACTTCATTATCATGCCCAGGGCTTTATAATATCTCTTAATACAGGATGAAAATATTTGTCCACTTTTGGTTTGGATGTTTGTGAACATGAATGATTGTGGGGAATCAAATGTAGTTGTTAAAAAGGGTTTTTACTAACAAATAATAAAATCCCTCAGAGGTATGGGTACCTGTATTTTTAATAGGTACATTTATTTGATTACCATCAGCCATTTGTAGTATGTTCCAATCGGTCCCCATTAACTGACTTAAAAAAATAGTTATTGAGCCAAGACTTCTCAGACCTTCTGAGCAAGACTGACTTCTGTTTAAATAGAAATTCAAATTTATAAAGTATTTTAAAAATACTAAATTATGTTTTCAGCATGCAGCTTATTTTGGAGCTAAGCTCTGACTAACTTGGATGGATTTTAGCTTGCTTTTTACTAAGTTAGAAATAAGTATTTTAAATATATGGCAGAAAACCTACTTCTAAAGGACCTAAATGACCTATTATAAAAGAAGCTTATTTTTAATAATTAGACACTGCATTTGTTTACATGTATACTCCAGAGTGCCTCTGAAAAATTCAATCCCCACATTTTTACTTTCCTAGAAACAGTGATGGACTTGTTCTAACTAGCTTTACTTGAGTTTCTTTCTCAGTTGCTTTCAGGGCAAATGACTTGAATCACTGTGTTGTTCGAGTTGATAGTATATGATGATTTAACCCTCAGAATGCTAGTGCTGTGTATTTTGGCATTAGTCCAAGTCACCATGAGATACACATAGGGCATACTTTGTCTTTGCTGAAATCATGAAAACACTGTAATTTCAGAGTATGTGCTACCTGCTCCCAAATAATAAACTCATATCTACCGCTTTCATTCACGAGTCCATAAAGAGTTCCCCGTGGTTCCCTTAAAAATAAATCAGGAATATGTTTTTTCAGTGGATATTCATTTCAGTGGGTATCATATTAATGAATGGATTTTGGGTGCTGTTGTTATTCATTTTAGAAGTAGATTTTCACAGGAAACTAGCTGCATTTCAAAATTTAGTTCTAGTTTCTCATAGATAATTCTTCCTGATTCTATATTTTCTTTGAGTAGGTAAAAACTGAACACACAATTATTTGTACTCAAAGTGCTAACTAGAGTTTCAAGCCAAGAGTTTCTAGAGTAAGGCAGCCTCTTTTGTTAGCATTTGCAGCCAAATTACATGAAAAGTTAATTTTAACATCAACTGTGTTTAGAAGTACCTTGAAAAGAAATCTTACAGCTAAATTTCCAACTATCAGGCTTAAATCAAAGGACTTGCTTTGCTGGAGGAGTCCTGAGAGATAAGAACGCATGACATCTCAGTGGTAAATCAGTTTAACATAAATAAGGTTTCAAAATGTTTAAATTCAGTGTGACTGAATTTTTCAATCTATAGAATACCAAATAGTCTGCTTAACAAGTGATTTCATGTTTTTTCTCCAGTGTTTCAGTATCAAGACAACCAGAGAATCAGAATCATTACTTCTGAAATTTAGAAAATTGAATAGATATTAGAAATTGGAACAAAAAAAAAGATAAGTATTTCTTATTTTCCTAAAGCTTTAAGAATTTATTTAAGCAAAAATTGATTCAAACCAGACAGCACCAGAGTGATTAGAAGAGCTAGTGAGATAAGTATTTCCAATTCTATTTTGAATTATTTATACATACTCAAGAATATCTTTAATTCTGGTAATATCTGATATACTTTAGATGTTACATTTTAGCAGTAATCTATCCTAAGTTCATTTTGGCATACGTAGGTATTTGTGTATGTGTGACATGTATATGTATATTGTGTGTGCCTATATATATGTGTATATATAAAATTTAACATTAACATAACATGTCTCTTAGTTGATCATGCTGAAAATCAATTCAGAAAGCTTAGTTTCCTAAAAATTTAATTAAATTTATTTTCTATTTTTATTGTAGTGTAATTGACATATAATACTATGTATTTCAAACATAGTGATTTGACATTTATATACATTATTAATTAATCATTATGATCAGTCTAGTGTTTGTCACCATACAAAGTTATTACAACGTTATTGACTATATTTCCTCTGCTGTACATTACATGCCTATGACTTATTTATTTTTTAACAAAGTTTCTACTTCTTAATCTCCTTCACCTATTTTGCCCATACCCCTCCTCTGTCAACTCCCTGTTTGTTCTCTGTATCTATAAGTCTGTTTCTGTTTTGCTTCATTTGTTCATTAATTTTGTTTTCTAGAGTCCTTTTATAAGTGAAATTATATGTATTTGTCTTCTCTGTCTCACTTATTTCACTTACCATAATACTTTATAGATCCATCCATGTTGTCACTAATGACATAATTATATTCTTTTTTATGGCTAAGTAAGAAGAAAGCTTGGAGAAGGCAATGGCACCCCACTCCAGTACTCTTGCCTGGGAAATCCCATAGATGGAGGAGCCTGGTAGGCTGCAGTCCATGGGGTCGCAAAGAGTCAGAAACAACTGAGCAACTTCACTTTCACTTTTCACTTTCATGCATTGGAGAAGGAAACGGCAAACCACTCCAGTGTTCTTGCCTGGAGAGTCCCAGGGATGGGGGAGCCTGGTGGGCTGCCATCTATGGGGTCACACAGAGTTGGACACAACTTAAGCGACTTAGCAGCAGCAGCATCAAGAAGAAAGCTGA
Organism: Oryx dammah; assembly: GCF_014754425.2. Taxonomy (NCBI): domain Eukaryota; kingdom Metazoa; phylum Chordata; class Mammalia; order Artiodactyla; family Bovidae; genus Oryx; species Oryx dammah. Next base: position 29,118,035 of record NW_024070213.1, read on the forward strand.
GCGCCGAAGAATTGATGCTTTTGAACTGTGGTGTTGGAGAAGACTTGCGAGTCTCTTGGACTGCAAGGAGATCCAACCAGTCCCTCCTGAAGGAGACCAGTCTTGGGTGTTCATTGGAAGGACTGACACTGAGGCTGAAACTCCAGTACTTTGGCCACCTCATGTGAAGAGTTGACTCATTGGAAAAGACCCTGATGCTGGGAGGGGTTGGGGGCAGGAGGAGAAGGGGACAACAGAGGATGAGATGGCTGGATGGCATCACTGACTCAATGCACATGAGTTTGGGTGAACTCCTGGAATTGGTGATGGACAGGGAGGCCTGGTGTGCTGGGATTCATGGGGTTGCAAAGAGTTGGACACGACTGAGCAACTGAACTGAACTGAATATTTCATTATGAATCTTAATCTGTTCCTCTGTCAAAAGACACTTAGGCTGCTTCCATGTTTTGGGTATTATAAATAATGCTGCATTATCACTGGGGTACATGTATCTTTTTGAATTAGTGTTTTCATTTTGTTTTGGGAGTTTTTCTGGAGTAAATATCCTGAAGTAAATTTACTGGATCATATTGATAGTTCTATTTTTAATTTTTTGAGAAATCGCCATACTGTTTTTCATAGTGGCTCCACGAGTTTACATTCCCGCTAACAGTGTACACAGGATCCCTTTCCTCCATATCCTCACCAACATGACTTTGTCTTTTTGATAACAGCTAAAGGTATGAAGTGATATCTCATTGGGTTTTGACTTGCAGTTCCCTACTAATTCTCAACATTAGTGATGTTAAGCATCTTTTCATGGGCCCATTGGCCATCTGTATGGCTTCCCTGGATTCTTCTCTGATTCTTGGATGGACCTGAATTTTGCTTTGTTTATTTCCTTCCCCATGTTAGGGAAGTTTTCCGTTATTATCATTTTTTTCAAATACATTCTCTGCCCCCTCCTCTCTCTCTTCTCTTTCTGAGACTGTGTCATTTGAATATTGCTTGATGTTATCTCTGAAATCCTTTAAACTATTCTTTTTTAAAAACTCTTTTTTCTTTTTGTTATTTCTGTTGGGTGATTTCTACTACCCTCTCCCCCAGACTGTTAATTCATTCTTCTGCATCCTCTGGTCTGCTGGTGATCCCTCTGGTTTATTTTTCATTTCAGTTTTCGTGTTCTTCACTTGTGATTGCTTCATTTTAAAACTTTCTGTCTCTTCCTTGAAGTTCTCAAAGAGTTAATCCATTCTTCTCCCAGTTTTGCTTAGTGTCCTAATCACTCTTTTAGCTCTTTATTTCATAAATGTGTATCTTTAAATTTATTTCTGAGGTTTTGTCTTGTTCTTTTGTTTGAAAGGTTTTCTTTCATCTCCTTATTTGCCTAATTCTCTGTGTTTGTATCTGTGTGCTGGATATATTGGGCTTCCCTGGTTACTCAGATGATAAAGAATCCTCCTGCCAATGCAGGAGACCCAGGTTCAATCCCTGGATCAGGAAGATCCCCTGGAGAAGGGAATGGCAACCCACTCCAGTATTCTTGTCTAGAAAATCTCATGGACAGAGTATCCTGATGGGATACAGTCCATGGGGTCACAAAGTGTAGGATACTATTGAGTGACTAACACTTTCACTTTTCACTAGATGTATCAGCTACATCTTCCAAACTTAAAAGAGTGTCCTTATGTAGAAGATGTCCTGTGAGTCCCAGGGCTAAAATCTCCTGGCAATAGAACAAGGTGCTCTGGGCATATCTCCTGTGTGGTCTGATGTACCCTTCTGTTTTGGTTGGGCCATAATTGCTGCAGGCATGCTGGTGTGTGAGACTAGCCTCTTGGAGTGGAAGCTGCTTTAAAAGGGTGCTCCTGCTGCTAGCTGAGGCTGCCTACCCTGTGGGGCAGAGCAGGAACCACTTTGGGAGGGCTGACCAGGACAGGCTGGTTGGTTGGGCACATAGTGTTGGCTAGGTTGATGGAGAGCAACAGAAATGGTACCTGCCAACACTGGGCCAGCTCTGTGAAAGGAGAGAAAAAAGAAAAAAGGCATTTTCTAGAGAAATTTTCCAGAGAAATTTCCACCAGATCCCTGCCCTTGCAGTACATACCCTAAAATTAGTCACTGAATTTCTTCCCCATGTGACTTAGGCACTTTTAAAGCTGCTGCCTCTGCATTGGTACTTGGAGTTAGTGAGTTCGTTCATGAGCCCTTCAAGAGAAGAATCTTGGTTGCCCACAGCCCTCTGGTTCTGGTTATATGATTTACTTCTTTCCCATTAAGAATCAAGTCCCTTTTATAGCTGAGTAATATGACATTGTATATAAGTACCACATATAAAGTAAAGTAAGTCAGAAAGAGAAAAACAAATGGTACAGATGAACCTCATTCCAGGGCAGGAATAGAGAAGTGGATGTAGAGAATGGATGTGTGGACATGGAGGGTGAGACCGGGAAGTGTGAGATGAATTTGGAGACTAGGTTTCACATAAATACACTACTATGTGTATAATAGATAGCCAGAGGGAACCAGCTGTATAGCTCAGGGAACTCAGCTCAGTGCTCTCCATTGGTGGATGGGTGGGATGAGTGGGGTGGGAGGTGGGGGGGGGAGCGATGGAAGTGAGGTCCAAGAGGGAGGGGATATACATATAGCTGATTCAATTTGCTGTACAGCAGAAACTAACACAACATTGTAAAGCAATTATACTCCAATGGGGGTGGGTGGGAAGAATTGCATCAAATATTGGGGGAAGAAATACATATATAACAAAAATAATTCACTTATTTAACTTCATTTTTTTTGTTAGGAAGCAGAATAGGAATATAAACTTCTTGAATTTTATTCCCCAGAAATTATCACTGAGTTTTTAAACCAGCTAAAGAAAGACTATTCTTGGAAAAGAATTAAAATATTGTAAGCAAAAACTTAAGACCAAATAATTCATGGATATATATATTTGACTCTGTTGCAACAAATACTATTATTGGAAAAAAGATTGATATAAACAAGACCCTTCTCTCCTTTACTCTTTCATAGGTTTTTCTCTCTGTGGTATGTATGTCAGAGGCCTGAAACAAAAGTGAAAGCAAACTTACTTCTTTCCGTATTTCTGTCTCTTCTCTCTTCCTTCTTTTCAGCCCAAGCACCAAATATTTATGTTTTGAGCACTTGGCTAGGTGCCAGGGAACAAGAGCTGAGTAAGACACAGTCCCTGACATCAACTGCTTTCCCATCTAGTGGTAAAGATAGAATACATAAATGCAAGGATTAAAGTATTGTAGGCTGTCTCATAAAAGTATATATCTCTTGGGAAAAGGAAAGAAGCATCTATGTAGGAAGACTTGACAAGTATACAGATAAAATGATGGTTGTGATGATTGTGAGCTTGTGCTTGCCAAGTGGACAAAGTGAGAAGAGTGTTTCAGACAAAAGCAGTAGCACAAAAAAAGTAAAGAGAATCAGAACACTTGGGGAACGCAGGAAGGTTTAAATAGTTTTGGTATGGCTGGAGTATAAGAGGTTAATGTAGGGATAATAAAGAGAAAGGCATCAAAGAGATAGACTAAAACAGTTTTGAATAGCTTTGAAGAAACCTATAGAAAGATTTCTTGTTTATTTTAGTAATATCCATCTTGCAGCCAAGTGGAAGACAGTTTGCAGAGAGGCCCATGCAGAAGGAAGGGGGAGGAAGGAGACTCTTTCAATAATTCAAGCAAAGATGAAGATTTAGACTAAGGCAGTAGCTAAAGCAATAGGGATAGAGGAGTGAGCATAGAATGAAGGTTATTTAAGGAAACTCTATCAGGGACTTCCCTGTTGGTCCAGTGATTAAGAAAGACTTTGCCTTCCAGTGCGAGGAGTACAATTTAATCCCTGGTCCGGGAGCTAGGATCCCACACATATTGGGGCCAAAAAAACAAAACATAAAACAGAAGCAATATTGTAACAAATTCAGTAAAGGCTTTTTAAAAAAAGGTCCACATTAAAAAAATAAAAAGAAAGCTTTATCAGTATCAACTGGGCAGAAAGCAAAGGGGCTCTCGGAAATTATTTTTTCCTATGTCCACCAAGGAACAAAAAGGCAAGTAGCCTGAATTCTCTACTTTTTAATTAATAGTTGGTTTTAGATCAATGATCATTTATTTATATAAAAGATAAGAGATCTTTTCTGTGCAATTTTTCTATATGGCTTTATGTGGATTTTCTTTTTTTTTCCCCTCTCTCACATTATGTTACTTTTTCTTATTGCTCCTTGTATCTTAAAGAGTTCATGATGAGAAAGGGACTTTGTACCAACTTGGGAAAAGAATTGTTTTCTTTATATGTAAATTCATTCACTCAACAAACATTACATAGCATCTGCACTGTGTCTCCAGGGATATGAAAATAAAGTGATCTGCTCCATGGCCTTAACTTGAAGACTTCACACACAATGGAGAAAACATGTAGAAATCACTACTTTATAATGTTAATAAATTCCAGAATAGAGGTATATATAATATATGAACTGCAGAGGAACACAGGAGAAAGTAAAAGCTGGAGGCCAAACTTGAAAAATGAATAGTTTGCCATGGAGACGGGGAGGGAGACAGGATGAAGACATTTTATAGTCGAAATTTCAGACGAGTAAGTGAAGCAGAAACAAATGTTTCAGAATGACCTGGGAGAAAATGGTAAGAGATGAAGCCACTTAAAATCGGTAGGCAGGGACCAGGTTATGGAGCGTCCTTTAAGACAAAATATTCAAGAGTTATCACAGGATCAGCATTGTATATGCAGAGAAAGGAAAAAGAACTAGCGTGAGTTAAGTATGTCCTAGCGTTGTGATGAATGCCCTCGGTAAGGTATCTCAGCCTGATTGGTGGGAAGAGTGCAGTTTTGAAACTAAACAAACCTGAGTTCAGAGCCTAAATTGTCTTTATTAATTTTAAGAGTTGGGCCAATTACTCAAGTTCTCCAACTACCTATCGCCTACAAAATGTTTAACATGGAATTTGTATAGTTGTTATAAAGAACAGACGTTAGCTGTAAAATGTGTAACATATAGATGTAATTATATTGTTACTACTAATAAACACTCTTACAGCTGAAATTCAAAGCCATGCTTAAATCCAAAGGATACATATGACACACGCCTTAATCAATCAGAATGCTGCAGCCCTTTGGACTGTTTGATTTAGTAGTGGGTGTGTAACTCATTCTGAGTCCACCAGTTAAACTTGAGAATTATATGGAAGATACGATCTATTTTTCTGATAGATTTAAAGCATTGAGAATGTGAACCTAGAAATCCTTGTCATCTTTTGCCACTATGAAGCATGAACTGCCAAGAAGTCAAGCCAAAATCAAGGGAGACAAAGTCAAAAAATGACAGTCTTGGTTCAGTTGGACTTGAATGAAATTAGCTCTAACTATGAATTTTATTTTTTAGGTAAAGGAGCTAAGTGGGCTTCCCAGGAGGTTCAGTGGTAAAGAACCCACCTGCCAATGCAGGAGACATAAGTTAAATCTCTGGGTCAGGAAGATCCCTTGGAGAAGGAAATGGCAACCCACTCCAGTATTTTTGTCTGGGAAATTCCATGGACAGAGGAGCCTGGTAGGCTATGGTCCATGAGGGTCACAAAAGAGTCAGACATGACTTAGTGACTAAAACAGCAACAAGAGAGGAGCTAAGTAATAGTAATAACCACAATAATAAAAATAACTTTTCTCTTGGCATAACTCAGCTTGAATTGAGTTTTCAGTCACTTGCGTCCAAGAATACTGAATAATAAAATTGAAATCAACAACACAGAACTGCCTTTGGAATAAAAATAATGTAGGAATGGGAAGGATTATAATCAATAAGGTAAAGGACTAAATATTAGGACTTGTCTGGAGAATCCCAGGGACGGGAGAGCCTGGTGGGCTGCCGTCTATGGGGTCTCCCAGAGTCAGACATGACTGAAGCAACTTAGCAGCAGCAGCAGCAGCAGCAGCAGCAGCAGCAGAGAGAGTTCATGTAGATCACTTGTTCTAGAAGCTGAGCTATTAAAAAATAATTTTAAAGGAGAAGGTGCAGTAGCTTGATTGGAGGCAGAGTTGAGGAAGTATTTGTTCCTAAGATGGGAGAGACTTGAACATGTTTATAGACTTAGGGAAAGAAGCCAGTGGAAAGGAAAAGGTTGACAGTACTGAGAAGAGAAGGGATAATTAATGGAGGAAAGTCCAGGCAGAGACAGGATATGATGAATATTTCTGTTGCCATGAAATCTCTAGTAAGGTCTAGTGTCTGCTCAGATGGTAAATTCTACTAAAAATGTTCAAATTGTTTATTAAAAAATTGTTTTTACTTCTAACTATATATTTTTATGTCTTCTCTAATCTCTCCTGCTTTCCTAAATCCTATGAAGCCTTACAACAGCCCCCACTCTCTCACCGAAAAACAAACATACAAATAAACAGAATTAAAAATCCCTGTTCAGACTGATGGAGATTTTCATGCCCTGAGCATAGCCCAAGATAACTGAAGGAAACTCAGTAGAGTCATTTTGTAGGTTTTTAGGTTCTGCTCTACTTTTTTGCCCACAATTTTGCACAAGCTGGTGCACAAACACAATGGGAAAGAGGATTACGTCAAATGTATGAAAGACATGGCAAGAATCCAATGGGAAAGACATGCCCTCCACATTTGGCAGGAGGAATGTGGGGAGGCAGTGGCTTTGTAAAGTGATGAGTCACACTTGAACAGACGCTCTGGAAGGAATTAGTTCAAGAGAAGGCTGGAGAGCTCCCGGACATGTATGAGTGCCTCGGGCCATTAGCAGTATGTGTGTGATCACAGAGAGACCAGGAAACCCTGAGAGCCTTAGCTCTTCTTTCTGGAAACAGCAGAGGAAAGAATTCCTGCTTCTCAGGCCTCTGTGCTGGGTGGAAAACCACAGCACTTCTGTTACAATGAGAAAATATTTCATGAGCACTACTTTTTAGAAAACTTTATCTTGACTCAAAGTGTGTTAGTCATTCAGTTGTGTCTGACTCTTTGTGACCCCATCACTGTAGCCCACCCAGCTCCTCTGTCCATGGAATTCTCTAGGCAAGCATACTGAAGTGGGTAGCCTTTCCCTTCTCCAGGGGATCTTTCCAGCCCAGGGACCGAACCCAGATCTCCCACAGTACAGGCCGATTCTTTACTGTCTCAGCCACCAGGGGAGCCCAAACTATATCATAAGGATTTTAAGTATGGTCACTAGATAAAGAAAACCATGATTCTGAAGGAAAGATTAATCTAAGTTCACCTAGGCCACAAAATTAATGAGCTTGAGAAAGACTGGGCAAGAGATGGATGAGAGAGAAGGAACTTGCTTAACTTGGAATCAATCACCAAAAAACAAGAAAGCATCTGATCAGCAGCAAATGATGAGCATGTAGACAAACCCTGAAATAATAACCAGGCAAAGAACAAAATCAAATTTAGATATCAAACTTACATATTGAACAATGTTATAAATATCAAATACCATGGATCAGGAATCACAAGTTCCCACTTCTTATGGTAGTAAACTGTTCAATATTTAATGCCTTGAGCAGAGACAGGCTATTTTTTTGCAATAATATTAAAAATAAACAAGTATACCTGCCTATCTACATAAATAACAGCTATTCTCCTGATTCTATTTATGGTACTGTTTCATGGTAATCATATACCTTTGAACAGCAGTTGTAAAATTCCAATCTTATAATAATCAATTACATCCTGAGTTTATGATGTAGAACAATATAATTTGTTGTGATATTCATGAATGTTCAGATTTTACCAGGGAATAAAAAAAAATGGTTACACTTTCATAGGCTGAATTATTAAAGGGTGACCTAAATTCCCACAGATTAGTTTTTTACGTGAAGTGCCATGAAATCAATATAATTTGGGTTTCTAAAGCATTAAGTGATCAATCAGGACACAGAAACCTTTGGTTTCAGGCAGTCTAAAATGGATGAAAAGCTGCTAGGATGGAGGCAGTTGAACAAAGGGCATCAGAAGAGAGTTTCAGAGTGTGCCAAAGCAGCAGCTCACTTTGAGCTTTTATAATATAAAGCTTACTTTTTTTTTTTTTTTAATTTCAAAAGACCAAAAGCACTTGAACTAGGGAACTCCTAGTTCTGGGAAATTTTGGTAGAGACACAAAGCCTGTACAAAGCCAACTATGATCAGATGACTTGCCCATTTCCTTATTCCACTTTCATTTGTTTAGTAGAATAACCTTGACACTAGGTTACTGTGGAATTGAATTGAAGTTTCCACAAACTGTCAACATCTCCACCATGTAACTGCTTCCCTGGTAGCTCAGCTGGTAAAGCATCCTCCTGCAATGCAGGAGACCCTGGTTCAATTCCTGGATTGGGAAGATCCCCTGGAGAAGGGTTAGGTTTCCCACTCCAGTACTCTTGGGCTTCCCTTGTGACCCAGATGGTAAAGAATTTGCCTGCAATGCCAGGAGACCTCGGTTCAATCCCTGGGTTGGGAAGATCCCTTGAAGGAGGGCATGGCAACCCACTCCAATATTCTTGCCTGGAGAATTCCCATGGACAGAGGAGCCTGGTGGGCTACAGTCCATGGAGTTACAGAGTTGGAGATGACTGAGTGACTAAGCACAGCACAGTGCTGCCATTTGACTAGAGTGATGTCAGGAAAGCCAGTGGTCTGAGGCCAAGCATGAACAGTGAAGGGATGTCCTCTAACCTCAGTGGAAGTGAAGGGGCTTGTTTGGCTTTGACTTTTCTAAACTGGCAGGGAAGAGTGTTCTTTGTCTCCTGCTGTTTGAAAGGAGCTAGAAGCTGTAGGTATGTGAGACCTGATTCTCTCCAGTCTCCCTCTGCATGAAAATTCTTGGCTCTTTGCCTGGTTTACTTTACAATTTGTACAACCTCATTATTCTTCTTTTCCTCTGGTGTCCTTCCCTGAAGAGCTTTTCTTGAATGTGTTTTTTTTTCTGTCTGGGTCTTCAGAGTTGACTGTACAGAAATCTAATAAAGAATGTCAAAGTGCTGCCCTTGAGGATGTGACAATAATGACTTTTGCTTGGAGAGCACCATCTATTATTATCTATGATGGATTATTATCATCCCTTAGGACTTCTCAGGAGGCCTTTGGAAAAAGTCCATTACAATATATTTCCCCATTCAATAGATTTGAAAATTGAGGTATATTAAATAATGGAAGCAAATTGGCAATTCTAATGGTCATGTGCCAAAATATTACAGTAAAGAAAAAGAGCTGACAATGGCCGCTACTCTGTGCCTGATCCTGTGTTAGGGGCTAGACTTCTTAAATATGTCACTTCTAATTTCCACAATAACTTTACAAATTAAATGGCATTGTTTCCACTTCCTGCCTCATCCCAGAGCTAGGATTTGATTCCAAAACTTTGGTCTTCATCACATCGTGCTTTGACTCCCAACAGAGTTAAAAATTTTATTACATATTTAAGTGGAACATTAAGTTTTCAAAAGCATTTTATTGACTGCTACTTTATCCTCACAAGAATCCCTTTCATTTAGTAGAGATTGCTAACTCTTTCTCAAAGATGAAGAAACTAAAGAAAATAGAGACCCTCTGACCTGCTACAGAAATTAATCACATTATAGGAATTAGACTGATGCTGAAGCTCCAATACTTTGGCCACCTGATGGGAAGAGCAACCTCATTGGAAAAGACCCTGATGTTGGGAAAGATTGAAGTTAGGAAAAGGGCGTGACAGAGGATGAGATGATTTGATAGCATCACTGATTCAATGGAAATGAATTTGAGCAAACTCTGGGAGGTAGTGAAGGACAGGGGAGCCTGGCATGCTGCAGTCCCTGGTGTCAAAAAGAGTCAGACACAACTTTGCGATTGAACAACAATAACAAGGGATTCGAATCCAGATCTCTGTATTGAAAGGCTGTGTCATTTATGTTAGATCACACCATCTATTTTGAGTGTTTATTTTGGGTAGACTCAAAGCAGTTAAGGTCAATGAAGGTTTCCACAAATAACCATCTAAACTTACATAATGTTACTGAAGCTATAGGTGAGGGGGGCTATTAGACATCATGGAGAAAAACGCACTTGTAAGTTTTCTAAGAGCAGAAACCTTATATCCTCGACACCTAGCACATGTCATGGCAAATAGTAGGTACTCAGTACATAACGCTGAATGAGTAAGGAATAACTTAATTACATTCAGAGACTGAGAGAGCTTGCTAATGTGAGAAAATGCATAAAAACTGAGTAGGCAACATTGGTTTGTAGTTAAAAACAACTTTTAAGCTTGTCTATGAGGCTCACTGATAGTAAAAGTGAAAGACTATATGAAAGTGAAAGGGTCAGTCACTCATCGTGTCCAACTCTTTGTGACCCTATGGACTGTAGCCCATCAGGTTCCTCTGTCCATGGGATTTCTCAGCAAGAATATTGGAGTGGGCTGTCCATTTCCTTCTCTGGGGAATCTTCCCAACCCAGGCATCAAACCTGGGTCTCTCCTACATTGCATGCAGACTTTACTGTCTGAGCCACCAGGGAAGCCTATATATCTCCTCTTAAAAGTCTTCCCTGGGAATATATCATCTGAGAAATATTTTTTGATTTGACTATATACATCATACTAAATTCATCTATACACTGAAAATTCCACCAGACTTATCAGTGGTGTGTCTCTCTTTGGCTATCTTCAAAATGGCCTTATATCCCTAAGAATTTGTTCATTCTTTTGATCAATAATTGAGTAATTTTTCTTGAGTGCCTACAAGGTGTTAATCATGAATCTGACTACTGGAGGTATAGCAATAAAGAAAATAAGAGAAAATTATTCCCTTGTATACTGTACATTCTAGTGTAGAAGGACAGAATTATCAAAAAGTTAAATACATGTTGTATCAAATGGGGGTGACAACAATGGAAAAAGATAAAGGCAGCTTATGGAGTTCATGTGTGTGTGTGTTTGTGTGTGTGCATGTGTGCACATGTTCAGTTTCAAGTACAGTGCTATGGGAAGTCTCATATATAAGATGGTGTCTGACCAAAGATATGAGGAGGTGAGACAGATGTAGATCCTTAGTGGGGTGGGAAAAGCATTTTTGAATGGAATATATTTTTTTAAAAATTTTTAATAGGAGTATAATTGCTATACAATATTGTGTTAACTTCTACTGTACGGCAATGTTGTGAATCAGCTATAAGTATGCATATACCCCCTGCCACTTGAGAGGATAGACTATTATTCAGCATTGAGGAAGGAAGAAATCTTGCCATTTGCAACAACATGAATGAATCTTCAGAGCAGAGTGCTGGCCAAAGCCAGAGAAACACAAACACGGCATGGTATCACTTGTATGTGACATTATTATTATTTTTTTTAAGTCAGACTCATAGAAAGTAGAAAAAGGACTGCCAAGGGCTGAGGAAAATAGGGACTGGCAAAAAAAAAAAGGAAAGGAAAAGCAAAACCAAAGACTGCGAAAGAGCACTCAGTTAAGCAGGAGGAGAAACAGGAGAGTTTTCTATTTGAAAGCCAAGTGATAACCATGTTTAAAGAAGATTGAGCAAGGGTGCCAAGTGTTTGTTTTCAACCGTGAAACAACTGATACCAAATGTTGCTTAACAATCATGGCAAGAGAACTGATTAAAAGTTTTAACAAAGGGAGATTATTCCTGCTTTGGCAAAAGCTGCTTCCGTGGAGAGATGAGGCTAAAAAGAAGAGAAGAAATAAAGGCAAAAATAAATGTACGATGTTATATTTCAGAAAAGCAGAGCGATGGGTCAGTAACTGGAAAGGACTGAGGTGATTTGGAATAAGGAGGGGGTTGTGTTGAACACACTGATGGCATGACATTCTAATTTGGGTGGATTTAGGGAAGACAGAGGGAGAAGAGACAGGAAGTGCTAATATGAGGAATACCCACTAGCATTCACACCTAGGGATGGTAGGACATGGAGAGAGAAACTAGCCAGCGTGTCAGGGATCTGAATGGAAATGGACCTTCTCTGTTGGAGTAAAAAAAATAAGTGAAGGGAACTCTCACTGCCATATTTAAAAAAATTTTTTTAGAGTAATAGTTGTTTTACGACATTATGTCAGTTTCTGGTGTACAGCAGGAAAAAATAATCGGTTGTACATGTTGTAGACTTACATCTAACCAGTTATACATTTTTAGATTCTTTTCCCATATAGGCCATTACAGAGAACTGAATAGAGTTCCCTGTGCTATAGAGTCGGTTCTTATTTGTTGTCTATTTTATACATAGTAATGTGTATATGTCAATCCCAATCTCCCAATTTATCCTCCATTGCCTTTCCCCCTTGGTGACCATGTTTGTTTTCTACATCTGTGACTCTATTTCTGTTCTGAAATAAGTACATTTGTACCATTTTTTAAAGAATGGACTTTATTTTAAATTGAAGTGTAGTTGATTTACAATATTGTGTTGATTTCTGCTGTTATTCTCTTCCATTATGGTTTATCACAGGATATTGAATATAGCTCCCTGTGCAATACAGTAGGATCTTGTTGTTTATCCTTCCTATATATAATTTTTAGATTCCTCACTGCCTTATTTGAAAACATAGGTTAAAGACATACGTTAGCCCAGAGGGTCTAGTGGAATGGTTCCAGGAATTGGAGAATGAATGACAAGAGGTAAGGATTGGGTAGGAGATCTACAGAGAGATGTTGGTTTGGGGTCCTGGAGATGGATAGTGACTTAGGACTTGTTGTGACTGAGATGAATAACAATAATAGAAACAAAAGGATTAAACTTGATGATCTGAAAGCAAATTATAGAGACAAGTTAGTTAGTTCTAGAGATGAGGGAGGAGGAGATGGCAGTATTGTTTGGAGTGTGAAGAGCATGGGGGTGGGGGTGTTACATGATATCTGTAAATGCTAAAGATTTCTTTTTCTCTAGGTGGTAGATTTTAGGCTTTTTCCTGACTCTGTTCTTATACTGTTCTATAATTACTATTAAATAACTATTTGTCAACAAAAAGAATGGAAAAATTACATTACTCCAGAAGATGCTAAAATGCTAAATGAGACTTCATCCTAAGAGGGACGGTGTAACTTGGAGAGAACAGGACTCCTATTAAAAGCAACTAGAAAAGCTAAATAAAATGGTGATCAATTCAAATATGTCAGAGGATACTAAAGAAAGAACACTGGAGAGACCAGGGTAGGGCGCTTAGATATAAAGTGTACTCATCATGTAATGGATAGTCTCCTTAGGACAACAGCTGGATTTGGGGGATGTGTAGGGCTGAGACAGTAAACTGACTGCTGTTCAGAGTCCAGTAGTTCTTGAAATGTCTGGTGATTCTCCCTTTTTTGGCAGGATGTAGAGTCACCTGGCACCCCACTCCAGTACTCTTGCCTGGAAAATCCCATGGGCGGAGGAGCCTGGTGGGCTGCAGTCCATGGGGTCACTAAGAGTCGGACATGACTGAGCGACTTCACTTTCACTTTTCACTTTCATGCATTGGAGAAGGAAATGGCAACCCACTCCAGGTTCTTGCCTGGAGAATCCCAGGGATGGGGGAGCCTGGTGGGCTGCCGTCTATGGGGTCGCACAGAGTTGGACACAACTGAAGTGACTTAGCAGCAGCAGAGTCACCAAGGTGAATAACCATAGTCCCCTTGTTGTTGTTCAGTCGCTCAGTCATGTCTGACTTTTTGAGACACAACTGAGCAAGTCCCTTTAGGAAAAGTCTAAGGGAACTGCCAGTGTATAGCTTCATGGTCCCAGGGATCACAGAGTCCCTAGGACTCAGTCAGTGGGTTGCAAATCTGAATATTGCCTCAGATCTGATAACCAAGCAAGGGATGGTGATATTTTATTAGGGCAGCTTCCCTCATCTCCCTGCCCTTCCATTCTTGCCCTTTTGTTGTTGCTGCTGTCATCATTGCTTTTGAGCAGAACTTCTGTGGACTACCTATTTCTCTTGCTCACAAGGACAACAACACTGTTCATCATCTATGCCTTTCCCTGTGGGTCAAGTCTTCTTGGTTCCTCCTCAGCGCATGCTCTGACCTTTCTGGTCTTTATGGTGATGACAGCCTTGCAGCTGATAATAGATAACCTTTGCCACCTGGTCTTTGCTATCGAGATGTGGGCCCAAACGTTACCCCTATAGCTGCTCATGCACCCTACTCTGTGACTGCCTCTCCTCCTGTCATTCCTAACTTGCAGAAGAGACCCACCCCTGAACTTCACAGGACTGCTTGGGCCCTCATACCAGTGAACGGGTGATGATCTTGGCTAATGTGTGATTCTCCTGGTCTTCTCATGGAACCTGATCTTCTCTGGTCTCACCTACTATGAATATATCCATTCCAGCACATTTATTTCTGTCAGCTTCTTTTTTTCTTCCTATACCAAGTAAAAAAAGTGTTAGTCGTTCAGTCATGTCTGATTCTTTTGTGACCGCATGAACTGTAGCCCACCAGGCTCCTCTGTCCATGGGATTCTCCAGGCAAGAATACTGGAGTGGGTAGCCATTCCCTTCTCCAGGGGATCTTACCAACCTAGGGATTGAACCTAGGTCTCCTGCATTACAGGTAGATTCTTTATCATCTCAACCACCAGGGAAGTCAAATGTCAGGGTAATTCAGGCATTTCTACTTTGCTGAGAGTATGCCATTTTGTTTTTCTAATTCTAAAGAGCCCAACAATGAATTGGCCCCATTCTTGAGGATCCTAGCTTAGGCATTAAGCCTTGTGTCTCAAGAAAGTATAGCTGAGTAAATCAATCCTTTCTCATCTAGCCCTATATTCTACCTCCCTTGATCAAGTACCATCAGAATCCAATCCCAGGATAATTGCTTGTCCTCCAATTAAAAATAAAAATTAAAATAAATTTTAAAAAGAAAGAAACATAACCTTAAAAAAAAGATTCCAGTCCTAGTAGTACTCACATGGCTCACTGTTCCATTCTGGCTAATTCTTGCCTTTTTTTTTTTTTTTTTACATTTATAAGATTTTCCTCCCTTCTGAGGCTTAGCACATCCCCTGCCAGGTCATACTGGGATTTAACCCTACTTATCAGCTTTACAGCCGTGAGAAGTGAGGACCAGTCCTGAGGGACACACCTTATATTTCACAGGAGAAAGGCTTCCTTAGTATCTTCTCACATAGCAGAAGTTCTACCTCTTGTAAGCAAAGAACGGGCTACTTCTGCAAGCCCGAAGTGTTCAAGGGGAGTTACAGAGTCCACCCTCTGGGGGGAGGGTGTGGGCAGGAAGCCATGCAGATATTTCCATCTCATGGTTCATGATCTCACATTTTACCCACCAGGCCATGGACTTCACATAACAGGACTGCTTTGCCTGAGTCTTCCTACTTCTTTGAAATGCTGCAACTCCAACAGATAAGTCTCAATCTGTCAGTCAACTGTGTGGCTCTCCCAACACAGGTGATGGGGACTCAGTGCAAGCTACCCAGCCTGACTGAGGAGGGCTTCTCTGACTCATAAATAGCTACTAACGGCTCGTTGGGAGTTTCCCTGGTGGTATAGTCCAAAGAACCCACTTGCGAATGCAGGATATGCAGGGTCAATTCCTGGGTTGAGAAGATGCCTTGGAGGAGGAAATGGCACCCCACTCCAGTATTCTTCCCTGAGAAATCCCATGGACAGAGGAGCCTAGTGGGCTAAAGTCCATGAGGTCGTAAAAGGTCAGACACAACTTAGCAACTAAACAACTGCAACAACTCCTTGTTAAGAGTCTTCAGTCTTTCCACCGGGTGTCAATACAACTCAGGAAAACCAGCTGACTCTGCTGCGGTTTTAGGCATTTTCCTCCCTGCCCCCTCCTTGTTTTTCTAATACTCTGCCTCGTCACACCTGCTACAACATTCTTTTTCAACAGAACATTTTCCCAGGTCACCACCAGTGAAACCAGGCAACTGAGCTGCAGTATGTTGCCAGGAATTATTTAGGCTTACCATCAGCTAGGAAAGTGTTCTCTTTACTTCTGGGTGTGTAGCTGGTGAGCCGTTCACGTCGCCATCTTGTTGCCCCTTTTCTCAGGCCAATCCTGGTACCATTTGTGAAATGAAAGTGCAGATACTCCAAGTAGCAGGCAGCAAAGCAGGAATAAATACGCAAGAATTTCATCAGGAGAATGCCTGTGAGACAAAGGTTCTGGGGAGGCTAAGAGAGGTGGCAGACTACAATGCAAGTTGAACCCAAGGAAAGGATAGAAGGAAGGAAGGTGAGGTAGAAGATCCTAGACCATCCTACAGTCTAAAGAAGGTTCAGCAAAGCTGTTGGTGAGTACAGTAATCCCCTTATCCATGAGGGATATGTTCCAAGAGCCCCAGTGGATGCCTAAAACCATGGACATTATTGAGCCCTACACATACTGTTTTTTTTCCCATATGTACATATCTATGGGAAAGCTTAATCCATAAATTAGGCACAGTAAGAGGTTAACAACAAAACTAATAATAAAACAATGATCCTAACAATATTGGGCTTCCCAGGTGGCTCAGTGGTAAAGAATGCATCTGCCAACGCAGGAGATGCAGGTTCGATCCCTGGGTCAGAAAGATCCCCTGGAGGAGGAAATCGCAACCCATCCCAGTATTCTTGCCTGGAAAACCATGGACAGAGGAGCCATGCCGGCTATAGCCCACGGGGTCACGTAGAGTCGTATACTATGAGCAACCATGCACACATAACAATATACTATAACAGGTTATGTGAATGTGGCCTCTCTCTCTCCAATTGTGCAAATTAATGCCTTTTCCACCTTAAGTAAATTTGAACCACACATTGTGGCCATAACTTTCCCAGTTTGAGATGCAACACCCAAAAAGGAATTTATTTTCCTTCTTTATAGTTTTATGGATAGATTTTCTTTTTAAAAAAAATTGTTTTATTTGGAGGCTAATTACAATATTGTAGTGGTTTTTGCCATAAATTGACATGATCAGCCATAGGTGTACATGTGTTCCCCATCCTGAACCCCATCCCATCCCTCAGGGTCATCCCAGTGCACCAACCCTGTCTTACCAGAGATTTAGCAATCTCCGCTTACATTTTTTTTCCCCCTTAATTCGGGAATTTTTGCCTTTTCACTTAAAGGAAGCACCATTAGAGCTTCTCTTTGGCCCCTCCAAATTGCCAGCATCCCTGCTCTTGCATTTGGGGGCTATTACTAAGTATAATTAGGGTTACTTGGAGCACAGGGACTGTGACACTGGGACAGTAACCCAATAACCAAGATGGCTCATAAGTGACTAACAGGCAGGACAAGCTGAACAAAGTGATGATTCACATCCCGGGTGGGTCAGAGTAAGACTGTGCGAGATTTCATCCTGCTAACTCAAAAAGACATGCAATTTTAAACTTATGAATTATTTATTTCTGGAAATTTTCATGCAATATTTTAGGACTGAAGTTGACCACAGGTACTGAATCTGTGAAAAGTGGAACCGCAGATGATGGGGGACGACTGTATTTGAGCCAAGGTCAGCTGTTAGAGGAGTTCCATATCTGCCAGGCATGAGCCCTCCTCAGAATCCTCACAGTGCTCAGTTATCAGCTGGGATGAGGCTAGTAGGGCTTGCCCTGGTGGCTCAGATAGTGAAGAATCTGCTTACAATGCAGGAGATCTGGGTTCAGTCCCAGGGCCACGAAGATCCCCTGGAGAAGGGAAGGCTACACTCTCCAGTATTCTCACCTGGGAAATCCCATGCATAGAGGAGCCCGGTGGGCCACAGTCCACACACACAAAAGGGTAGAAAGTATGGCCATGCTGTTCTGTAGCATCTGGTCCCTTGGTCAATGAAACTCCCTTTAGATGGAGGTCTGTGACGTGTAGCCCCATGAGCATGACATCTTGGTTTCAGTAGTTTTAATGGTTGATTTATTTCTTAAATACTCTAAACTCACAAGGCAAAACTTTCCAGGAGTCTTTAAAAGAAACCTTAGCTTTAGGGTTTGTGTATGTGTGTTTAACCATTCCCTTTCTCTTTGATAGTCTCCAAACTCTAAGCTTCATCTCTCCAGGACTTTGAGACTTCTGATTTCTGCTTAACATTTTAGCCTCTTACCAGCTGCTTTCTACTTGGTGTGTTGGCTCTTTGACTAAAGCATGGGGAACTTAGAAATCAATGAATACATTTGAGGGGGAATTGCAATCAGAATATTGGGTTCATCTCCTCTGTGTCCTGTCCCTGTCTCTCCCAGCCCCTGTGTGTCTGCCTCCCTCTCCCTCCCACTTTCTCCCACTGTTCCTGTGCTCACTAAAATGCTCTGTTTTTAACCCCCTGGTTGCGCATGTTTCACTCCCCCATGGGGCTCAGAGGCTGTGTCTCTCCCCCAGGGTTTCTCCGTTTCTTAGGGGATCTTACGTCCCCCACCAGGGATTGAACCTGCACCCTTGGCAGTCAGTGTTGGGAAACCTAACCACTGGACCCTGGGAGATTTCCGTTAGTGACATTTTTGGCTAAATCTTTGGGGGTGTGTGTTGGGGGGTGGACTGCCCTGTACACAGGGTGTTATAACATCTCTGGCCTCTAACCCATGTGACGCCAGCAGCATACCCTTCCCTGGTCAGGACAAGCAGAAATGTCTCCAGACACTGCCAGACTTGGGGGGCGGGGTGGGAGGAGGCATAAGTACCCCGACTGAGAGTGCTCTCTCTGTATCTCTCTGTGTAACTCTTTTGGTATGTGTCATTGTGCAAGCTCCTCTCCATACATACATGGATCCCTCCTTGCCCCTCCATCACACCTGTGTGAATGATGCTAAAGCTGAAGCTCCAGTACTTTGGCCACCTGATGCGAAGAGTTGACTCATTGGAAAAGACTGATGCTGGGAGGGATTGGGGGCAGGAGAAGAAGGGGACGAACGAGGATGAGATGGCTGGATGGCATCACGGACTCAATGGACGTGAGTCTGAGTGAACTCTGGGAGATGGTGATGGACAGGGAGGCCTGGCGTGCTGCGATTCATGGGGTTACAAAGAGTCAGACACGACTGAGTGACTGAACTGAACTCTCTGTAATTCACTTTCCTTCAAGATATTGGTCTCTCTGGTCCTTGCTGCTTTGGTAGCCCTGAGTACCAACTTTTATCTTCTCAGGTCAGTGACACTACTGCTCCACAACACATTTTCTGTTTGACCTCTATTCCAATGTTAGTTACCAGCAGACACCTTGATAGGCTTCCCTGGTAGCTTGGATGGTAAAGAATCTGCCTTCAGTGTAGGAGACCTGGCTTTGATCCCTGGGTTGGGAAAATCCCCTGGAGGAAAGCATGGCAACCGACTCCAGTATTCTTGCCTGAAGAATCCCCTGGACAGAGGAGCCTGGCAGGCTACAGTCCATGGGGTCGCAAACAGTTGGACACAACTGAGCAACTAAGCATAGTACCCTGATGGAAGAAGGTGGTAGTAAAAGCAGGCTCATCTTAATACCTTCCCAGTTACTTAGGAGCCTGGCCCTTTAAATTCTGGCTGCTTTGGTCTGTTCTCCAATGCCACCATTTTGAATTCTATCAAGCTTTTTTGTTTGTATTTCATTAAGCTTCTTGATATGTGACTTCCCTTGTGGTCCAGTGGTTAAGACTTTGTCTTCCAATGTAGGGGAAGTGAAAAGCAAAGGAGAAAAGGAAAGATATAGGCATCTGAATGGAGAGTTCCAAAGAATAGCAAGAAGAGATAAGAAACCCTTCCTCAGTGATCAATGCAAAGAAATAGAGGAACACAAAAGATTGGGAAAGACTAGAAATGTCTTCAAGAAAATTAGAGATACCAAGGGAACATTTCATGCAAAGATGGGCTCGATAAAGGACAGAAATGGTATGGACCTAACAGAAGCAGAAGATATTAAGAAGAGGTGGCAAGAATACACAGAAGAACTGTACAAAAAAGATCTTCACGACCCAGATAGTCGTGATGATGTGATCACTAATCTAGAGCCAGACATCTTGGAATGTGAAGTCAAGTGGGCCTTAGAAAACATCACTACGAACAAAGCTAGTGGAGGTGATGGAATTCCAATTAAGCTGTTTCAAATCCTGAAAGATGATGCTGTGAAAGTGCTGCACTCAATAAGCCAGCAAATTGGGAAAACACAGCAGTGGCCACAGGACTGGAAAAGGTCAGTTTTCATTTCAATTCCAAAGAAAGGCAATGCCAAAGAATGCTCAAACTACCGCACAATTGTACTCATCTCACATTCTAGTAAAGTAATGCTCAAAATTCTCCAAGCCAGGCTTCAGCAATACGTGAACCGTGAACTCCCTGATGTTCAAGCTGGTTTTAGAAAAGGCAGCGGAACCAGAGATCAAATTGCCAACATCCGCTGGATCATGGAAAAAGCAAGAGAGTTCCAGAAAAACATCTATTTCTGTTGTATTGACTATGCCAAAGCCTTTGACTGTGTGGATCACAATAAACTGTGGAAAATTCTGAAAGAGATGGGAATACCAGACCGCCAAACCTGCCTCTTGAGAAACCTATATGCAGGTCAGGAAGCAACAGTTAGAACTGGGCATATAACATCAGACTGGTTCCAAATAGGAAAAGGAGTACGTCAAGGCTGTATATTGTCACCCTGCTTATTTAACTTATATGCAGAGTACATCATGAGAAATGCTGGACTGGAAGAAACACAAGCTGGAATCAAGATTGCTGGGAGAAATATCAATAACCTCAGATATGCAGATGACACCACCCTTATGGCAGAAAGCGAAGAGGAACTAAAAAGCCTCTTGATGAAAGTGAAAGAGGAGAGTGAAAAAGTTGGCTTAAAGCTCAACATTCAGAAAACAAAGATCATGGCATCCGGTCCCATCACTTCATGGCAAATAGATGGGGAAACAGTAGAAACAGTGTCAGACTTTATTTTTGGGGGCTCCTTTTTTAAAATCACTGCAGATGGTGATTGCAGCCATGAAATTAAAAGACGCTTACTCCTTGGAAGAAAAGTTATGACCAATCTAGATAGTATATTCAAAAGCAGAGACATTACTTTGCCGACTAAGGTCCGTCTAGTCAAGGCTATGGTTTTTCCTGTGGTCATGTATGGATGTGAGAGTTGGACTGTGAAGAAGGCTGAGCACCAAAGAGTTGATGCTTTTGAACTGTGGTGTTGGAGAAGACTCTTGAGAGTCCCTTGGACTGCAAGGAGATCCAACTAGTCCATTCTGAAGGAGATCAACCCTGGGATTTCTTTGGAAGGAATGATGCTAAAGCTGAAGCTCCAGTACTTTGGCCACCTGATGCGAAGAGTTGACTCATTGGAAAAGACTCTGATGCTGGGAGGGATTGGGGGCAGGAGGAGAAGGGGACAACCAAGGATGAGATGGCTGGATGGCATCACTGACTCGATGGACATGAGTCTGAGTGAACTCAGAGTTGGTGATGGACAGGGAGGCCTGGCATGCTGGAATTCATGTGGACATAAAGAGTCGGACACGACTGAGCAACTGAACTGTACTGATGGAACACATTGTTTTTGTTTTTCTAGGAATTATAAAAAAAAAAAAAAAGGAATTATCTTCCTGTCATTTGAATTTCTCATGTTCAATGACTTTTGATGTCTTTTCTAAAATTATATGATATTAGAGAAATATAACTAGGACTATATCAGTATTTGTATGTTAGGCTTTTCTCTTGCTCTCCGTGCCTCCCTTACTTGACCAGGCCCTGCTCTGCACCCGTGATTATCCAATCCTCTTAATTGTAAGGCTTCATTAGCCCCTGCTAACTGGAGCTTTTTTTTTTTTTTTCATTTCTGAGTTTATTAGCTGTATTTTTGCTGTGTGTCTCTTAACAGCAGGTATACATGATATGGGAGGAGGCAACAGCACCCCACTCCAGTACTCTGCCTGAAGAATCCCATGGACGGCGGAGCCTGGTGAGCGGCAGTCCATAGGGTCGCAAAGAGTTGGACATGACTGAGTGACTTCACTTTCTCTTTTCACTTCATGCATTGGAGAAGGAAATGGTAACCCACTCCAGTGTTCTTGCCTGGAGAATCCCAGGGACGGGGGTGCCTGGTGGGCTGCCATCTCTGGGGTCACACAGAGTCGGATACGACTGAAGCGACTTAGCAGCAGCAGCAGCAGCATACATGATATGATCTCACCAACAAAATGTAAACATTGAAGAAAAACAGCCCAAACCATCCCTTTCTTTGTAAGGACCTTAGAAACTCTAATCAAATTCTGGCAGGATGAAGAATCTCAAAATTTTAACTCACTTTTTTTATATTTAAAGAGGAAAGAAAAAAGAGGTGACTTCTAGAGCTGCATATCAAAACCCAAATCCAGGCTAATAATAACTTTGCAAAATAGTCTTCCTACTCCAACTTTTATCCTTTTTATATTTGTAAAATGTCTCCAACATCCCAAAGTCGTTACGATAGGTTTCATGTCACACAATTATTTAGAAATTTTTAAGGTTTAATGCATGAATATATATATTAGAATATGAATGGAAAATTGTAGTTAATTAAACAGAATAAACCTGTGAAAATGATTTAAAACTTTTCAAAGCACTTGCTTATTTTTTAAAATTGATATATAGTTGATATACTATCTTAGTTTCATGCATACAATACAGTGACAAATTTTTTTATAGATTATATTCAATTTAAAGTTATTAGTAAATGTTGGTTATATCCCCTGTGCTGTATAGTATATCCTTGTAGTTTATTTATTTTATGCATTGTAGTTTGTACCTCTTAATCCCCTATCTCCTTCTTACTCCTCCCCACTTCCCTCTCCCCACTGGTTAGAAACTAGTTTGTTCTCTGTATCTGTGAGTCTGTTTTGTTATGTTCCTTGTTTTATTTTTTAGATTTCATGTATAAGCAATCACATGTAGTAGTTGTCTTTCTCTGACTTATTTTACTAAGCATAATGAAACGCTCAGTGAATCCATGTTGTGAATGGATTAGTGAATTAGATCCAACCATGTTGTTACAACTGGCAACATTTCATTCTTTCTTATGGCTGAGTAGTACTCCATTCTGTGCATGTATAATGTATACCTCATCTTCTTTATCTGTTCATCTGTTGATAGACCCTAGGTTGCTTCCATATCTTGGCTGTTGTAACTAATGTTGTTATGAACATTGGGGTGCCTGCATCTTTTCAAATTACTGGTTTTTGTTTTCTTAGGCTATACATCCAGCAGTAGAATTGCAAGAGCATAGATAGTTCTATTTTTAGCTTTTTGAGGAACCTTCATACTTTTTTCCTTTTTGGTTGCGCCAATTTATATTCCCACCAACAGGGAAAAAGTGTTTCCTTTACTCCATACCCTAACCTTTGTTATTTGTGGTCTTTTAGATGGTAGATATTCTAACAGGTGTGCGGTGATAGCTCATTATGGTTTTGATCAATATTTCTCTGATTACTGTTGTACTTTTCTTGTGCTTGTTGGCCATCTATATGTCTTCCTTGAAAAAATGTTCAGATTTTCTGCTTGTTTTTTGCCTTTTATATTGAGTTGTAGGAGCTGTTGATATATTTTGAATACTAAGCCCTCATTGCTTATATCATTTGCAAATATTTCCCCCATTCATTTGGCTGTCTTCATTTTGTGGATGGTTTCCTTTACTGTGCAAAATCTTTTAAGTTTAATTAAGTACCATTTGTTTATATTTGCTTGTTTCCTTTGACTTTGGGGATAGAACAATGAAATACTGCTGTGATTTATATCAGAGTGTTCTGCCTATGTTTTCTAATAGGAATTCTGGTCTTGCATTTAGGTCTTTAATCCATGTTGAGTTTATTTTTGTTTGTTGTTTGAGAAAATGGTCTAATTTCATTCTTTTGCCTATAGCTGTCTAGTATTTATAGTAACCAAATAAAAAAGTGGTAAGAGAATACCATGAAGTCATATATAAAACCAAACAATGTTTTATGTGTCCTTAGAAAGTAGTAAAATACTCTAACCAATACTTAAGGAAACAATCCAAACAAAGGTCCAAAATAAGATAACCCTTGGGAGAGCCTATTAGACAATGGTTCATTATGACAGTTGTTACCTGTTATCCTAAAATAAGCTCCAGAGATGATTCCTGATTACACAGTCAATTTGGGGTTGGGTTGAATTTTAAATAACTCTTATTTACTCTTCCATTCTGAGGGTAGGAAAAGAAAAATGTGGATTTTATCTCCTTAGAGATACACTTGCAGCATTCATCTATGTGTGCGGACTCTACTTTTTCAAGGTTCAGGAAATCTGTTAGAGGGATCTGACCAGCAAAGAATTAATTGATCTATTATATTGTCCATGAGGCTGTGTCCTCGGTACCATAGAAGGTGTAAGACCAGTTTCCTGGAGCATTTTGTGGACGTAGATTCCAGACTTGAATTACACCCTTGTTCTTTGGTGAGCTTATTGTTGTTGCTCAGTCATGTCTGACTCTTTGCAACCCCAGGGACTGCAGCACACCAGGTTTCCCTGTCCTTCAACATCTCTTGGAGTTTGCTCAAACTCATGTCCATTGAGTAGGTGATGTCATCCAATCATCTCATCCTCTGTCATCCCCCTTTCCTCCTGCCTTTAATCTTTCCCAGCATCAGGATCTTTTCCAATGAGTTGGCTCTTCACTTCAGGTGGCCAAGGTATTGGAACTTTACCTTCAGGATCTCTTCTTCCAATGAATATTCAGGGTTAATTTCCTTTAAGATTGGCTGACTTGATCTCCTTGAAGTCCAAGGGACTCTCAAGAGTCTTCTCCAATACCACATTTCAAAAGCATCAATTCTTTGGTGCTCAGCCTTCTTTATGGTCCAACTCTCACATCCATCCATGACTGCTGGGAAAACCATAGCTTTGACTAGACATACCTGTGTTGGCAAAGTGATGTCTCTGCTTTTTAATATGCTATCTAGGTTGGGGTCATGGATTTTCTTCCAAGGAGCAGGTGTATTTTAATTTCATGGCTGCAGTCACTGTCCACAATGATTTTGGAGCCCAAGAAAATAAAGTCTGCCACTGTTTCCATTGCTTCCCCATCTAATTGCCATGAAGATGGTGAGCTTATTGCTCTGACTAAATTGAATGCTCAAATAGGAACCCCCATCCCCCTAAATATGATTTTGGCTGCACAATTGATTTGTGTATTGATATCTCAATTTTTGAAAGAGACGGATTCCTATTAACCCATGAAGATAACTTTGTTACCATTGAAATGAAAGGTTTAGTATAAAAAAAGAAGTGTGAGAGTCAGCCTTAAAGATTTCTTACAGAAAAAAGATAGCATATAAAGAATGCTTTTTTTTTATTATTCTGCAAAGCCAGTCTTAAGTTATTGAGGGTTAGAGAAAGAACAATGTTTCATATGTCCATCAAAAATATCAACAATATTCTAAGTGAAACACACATAACCACTCAAGACTCCCTCATTAGTTAAATCAGTACTATGTAATTATTGTTCCTCTTGGTCTAAAACCCATTTGCATTCAAGAGGTTGTCTGCTTCTGGAATAAAAACTCTTGAGTCAGTCCTCTGATGCAATCTTTACAGTCATCCAAGAGATATCCCCTTAAACTCCAAAGCTGCTACTAATGAATCTATTTCTTCAAATATAAGTAGTTAAGACACATTCTAAGCTTCTTTCTGGGATGTATTGACAGTTTTTTATTCGAAAACCAAATTTCTGACCTGTAGCAGAGCCTTCAGATAAGCAGGAAAGGAGGCAGAAATGCCTATTGTGGTGTGAAAGGCTGTGGTTAGTTTATTACTGTAAGCAGCAGTATCAGAGTAGAGCAGGGTGATATTCTCTATTGAGATAAATGCATTACCTTGGCATGAGGATTTGACCAGTGGCTCTTCTGAGGGTTGAGTAAGGGTGAGATGATCAAGCTTTCTCTTTTTTTAATTTTTTATTGAAGTATATGAACTTGCAATATCATGTTAGTTACAATATGTGTGTGTACAGCACATCAATTCAGTTTATATATGTATGGAGAATGCACATATATACTTTTTCATATTCTTTTCCCTTATTGATTATTATATAATATTGAGTATAGTTCCCTGTGCTATGTATTATATCCTTTTGGTTATCTATTCTATATATATAGTGTGTATGTTTAATCCCAGCCTCCTGCTTTATCCCTCCTTCCACCTCCCTTTGGTAATCATCGGTTTGTTTTCTGTGTCTGAGTCTCCTTCTGTTTGGAAAATAAATTCATTTGTTTCCTTTTTTTCCTGGATTCCACAAATAAGCAATAGAATATATTTGTCTCTCTCTGACTTACTTCACTTAGTGTGGTAATCTCTAGGTCCACCCATATTGCTGCAAATGGCATTATTTCTTTTTATGCCTGAGTAATATTCCAAGGTTTCTATTTTTTTAATAAAAATGAGAGAGGTACCTGCCTCCCCACCTCACATCCTGAAGATGTCTCCTCAAAACATTATTGGCTTGATAAAAGGCCCACCCTTTTGATTTGACCATGCAAGTCTTAGGGCTTCTGACCTTTGGAACTGAAAACACTTTTCTCCCAGAATTAGGAGGGGATCTCTCAGCATATAAAGGAGGTAATCACGTGTGCATTGTTTCCTCTCCTGAGAATATATGAGAAGTTTTCATTGTTCTCTCCTTACCTAGCTATAACATATGAACATGTATTCAGTTCTGTCCAGACTTTGCATACACTTTCAGGCTACATTTACGTGCGTACAAATCTGAAATGCTCATTTGCTAACACAGTTTGTTTTCTTTCTGTCTACAATATCAGTATGGAGAGTGTTTTTGTTGTTTCCCTGATAGTTTTCAGTATTTGTGATGTTACCCTATGAGATATGAGATATTAATCTACTTGCTGGCTAAATAAGATAACCTGCCACGGTTTCAAGAACTCGGGCAGAACAGACAACACTCCTGCGTCAGAGAGCAGGGACTGTTCATTACTTGAATTATAACAAAGCAAGCATGATTGTCATGTTCCCATCAGTTGTCTTTGCCAACTGCTTTGTGGAAGGACTGAGAGAAAGGAGCCCAGATGGATGCTGGGCTTGCAGTGGGTTTGCATCATAGTTGAGAAGCATGGAGTTTAGGGAACACAAATTTTTCTAATAGGCTACAAGGAAGTAAAAAATAAATTTACTAAAACAGGTAAACAAACCTGCCCCCTGCTCTGGATAGAAACTCTATCTTCCAATCCTGCTTGCTATACAGATATCCTTGGACATATAACCCAGAACAAGGCAGCCAAAGCTTGTCCTTTGCATTTCATACAGACATGCAAGAGATCCATGGAGAATTGTCTTTCAGTGAAGGTGAGAAAATATTCTTCAGTGGAGGCCTTGTAAATTTCCAGGCCCTTCTTCTGGAATATACACTTTCTAAAATAAGTTTATATTAATAATAATTTATCCACACACAATTTATCCATAACAGTATGGTCACCAATGTTTCAGTGTTCTAACTCAGAAATGACCCAAGGCTGTAGATTATTCAAATAGACCTCTGAGTAGATAAATTTTAACACAGTGGTCCCCAGCTTCCATAATCTCATGCCTGATGATCTGAGGTGGGGCTGATGTAATAATAATAGAAATAAACTGTACAATAAATGTAATGCACTTGAATCATCTTGAAACCATCCCTAATTTCCTCCCCGTTCTGTGGAAAAACTCTCAGGAAACCGGTCCCTGGTGTCAAAGAGGTTGGGGACTGCTGCTTTAAAAAGATTTTGTGGGAATACTATTAGTTTTTCTTATTAATGAACCACAACAAGATAAGGAAGAAGCTCAGATTAACTAGTCTCTGAGAAAACAAATCCAGATATTATGAAGATACCTTTTTACTTTTAAAAGTTTTACTGTATGCTGATATTCAGGAAAGTTATGTATTGCTGGGGATTTCTTAATCCAGAATTATCAAGCTGGTCTGATTTATTCAAGATTCACTTGTTTACACCAACTTAATTTCTAATAAAAAATGCCTCTGAGATAGCAGTTTTGGTGAGAAAGATTTTTCATTTTCCTCTTAAAGAGATAGCCCATTAAAATATTAGAAATTTTATGTATTTATTTTCTAGAAATACTCAAATTATGTCTGTGACTTTTAGTTTCTATATCAGAACATACCTCACTTATTTCTAGAGACTTGCATCTAATGTATTCATGCAGTACCCTCCGGGGTAGGAAAACATTTCATACACACAATGAGAATTAAAGGCTTTTTTCAATTAAAGACACAGACACATGTACAGACTCTGCAACTTCAATTCAATGACTTTGGCTGCAGGTCAAATTCAATGTGAAAACACACAAATCACTAGTCCAGGTTCCAGACTGCTGTTCTCCTTTCCAATGAGCATAACATGTCTTCTTAATTGGTTTGAACTCATAAATAGACTCACAAAGAGACCAATAACTCAGGCAATCTATTAGAGAACAAATCTGTCTGTGCCCACTAGAGATCATTAACTGTTCAGACCATACACACATATTTGCATTCTTTGCTATCTTGTGCAAACCAGAAACAGAATCAAACTTAATCCAGAAATAGAAAATAAAACCATAGAATGAGAAATTGAAACAGAATCAGGAGTAATTTCTATTGCCACTTGGCATTCTCTCAAAGAGGCAAGAAGAGTGTGCTGTGCTTGAAATATGAGGTGCATTTTCTTGGGCAATTCAGTCTAATTGGTTTAGCAAGATGGTTTCCACATGAAAATCTCAGGGAAACTTCCCCAAACTCTCATGGTGTAATTTTTTGAAGTTCAAAATATGACTTACACAGAGTGAGCACATCAAAAGTTTGTTAATGAAATAATGATAAAACCTGAACTTGGGTTCAAAAATATGCAGAAAAGACAAAACTATTTTGGTGACCCAATGAAAGAATGATGGAATAAGATTGTAAAATTACATGCAAGACTGGTGTGATAGTTAATTTTATTTGTTACCTTGATTAAGCTAATGCTTGCCCAGATATTTGGTCAAATATTATTTCTGCATTCATCTGTAAGGAGGTATTTGTGTCTGTTTGCTGTCACTTCTGCAGAGAAAGATTTTGGTAATAAAATAGATAGGATGATTCATTCTGTGGATATCAAGTCATCTTTTCTCAGTTATACTGTCACCCACAGTGGGCTCAAGAATGCTGTACCTCCTCTTCTGGAGAGAGGGTTAATGCATCACTGGTGTGTGTGTGCACATGCTAAGTCACTTTGCAACCCTATGACTGTAGCCCGCTAGGTTCCTCTGTCCATGAGATTCTCCAGGCAAGAATACTGGAGTGGGTTGCCATGCCCTTCCCCAGGGGATATTCCCAACCCAGGAATCGAACCCCTCATCTGTTATGTCTACCTGCCTTGGGAGATAGGTTCTTTACCACTAGTGCCACCTGGGAAGCCCTCACAGGTTATGTGTGTCCATATTATTCCATCCACTGGTTCTCCTTCCATGAAGAATGCAGACAAATTCAACAGATAATGGCATACAAGCTAAAATAAATAAAAAGCTAAAACTTTGGGGTCGTAATTTTGTCTATGAACAGAAATAATGCTTCTTGATAGGAGAAAAGCATTTCCATTGTTATTAACCAGGAATAATTTGTCTTGCTATCTGATTTCTACAAGTTAGTTAACAGCTTTTATAGAGCTGTAAAATAGCTCAATCAACAGTAAATAGAAAAATAAAATAGGTTAGATACTCCTATATAATCAGATAAACCTTTAATATAAAAATGAATTTCATACATAGTTCAGTCCAAGCTGTACGTGATGAGAAAAATCTGCCTAAATTAATTCCTTCCTTAAAATTCAATTATATTACAAATGTACACTTTATCTAAGATGGATATTTCTGGAAGTTTCATGAGCTATGTTACTATGCATCGCAAAAGAATACAAGTTCTGTATGTGATAGCTTAGACTCTGAAAAATGATCTTGAGTATCTCAAAAGTATACAATAAATTAGCATTTTCCTGTCATCTATCTCCAATACCCTGCTTTACCAAAGGCTGGGCAACTCCAAATTTTACAAATAAAATTAATTTGTGAAAATGTTGGGTGTTTATTTATAATTGAGGGAGAGGGTGTGATGATTTGAGAGAATGGCATTGAAACATGTATAATAACATGTAAGAATCGAAATGCCAGTCTATGTCTGATGCAGGATATGACACGCTTGGGGCTGACGCGCGGGGATGACCCAGAGAGATGTTGTGGGGAGGGGGGTGGGAGGGGGGGTTCATGTTTGGGAACGCATGTACACCTGTGGTGGATTCATGTCAATCTATGCCAAAACCAATACAGAATTGTAAAGTAAAAATTAAAAATAAATAAATAAATTAAAAAAAAAAGAAAATAAAAAAAAAGAAAGAAAAAAAAAAAGAAAGAAAAATACAGTATCTCAATCCACACTGAATAATCTCCAGTTCAACAAATACCCACTGATTATGTTCATAAAAATTCAAACAAAATTTTTGTCATTCAATTCTTTTGGTCAGGGTGTTCAGATCAGGAGTGGAACATAATTTGGTTTTACTTTTAAATCAGTCTTTTACAATGCAAAGTTTTAGTTTTCTTTCTCTGAAAATAAAGGAGAACAATTTTAGATATAGATTTCTAAAACTCATAGGAAAAGTTCTTCAGCTCAGTTCAGTTCAGTCGCTCAGTCATGTCTGACTCTTTGCGACCCCATGAATTGCAGCATGCTAGGCCTCCCTGTCCATCACCAACTCCCAGAGTTCACCCCAACTCATGTCCATCGAGTCAGTGATGCCATCCAGCCATCTCATCCTCTGTCGTCCCCTTCTCCTCCTGCCCCCAATCCGTCCCAGCATCAGAGTCTTTTCCAATGAGTCAACTCTTTGCAGTTTCTAGGAAAAGTAACACAAGTAAATGCTCAAATGCTGGGGGTAAAAAGTGTGTATTCCTGATTAAATACAGATAATACTTTTTTTGCTTTTAGTTTTTGACATCATTCTGTGGTCCTTTCAGCTAACAGTCTATAATCCCTTCCTCTCTTTCATTGGATTCATGTAGGGCAGAAATTCTTAATCTTGGCTACACATAGAACCACCTAGAGAGGGTTTTTTTGTTTTCTTTTTACATTAATATTGATGCTTGGAAAACATCCCACACAAATAAAAGTTGCTGGGGTAGGGGTAAAGCCAAGAATCAGTATTTTTCAAAACTTTACTCCACATGACTCAAATGTACAGCTACTATTTGGAGACACTGCATGCGTGCATGCTTAGTTGCTCAGTTATGTCTGACTCTTTGTGACCACATAGACTATAGACTGCCAGTCTCCTATGTCCTTGGGATTCTTCAGGCAAGAATACTGGAGTGGTTTGCCATGCCCACCTCTAGCGGATCTTCCCAACCCAGGAATGGAAACCATGTCTCCTGTATCTCCTGAAACCCCCAACTTTATAAAATAACTATTCATTCTAGTGGTCAACAAGCATTCATTAATTATATTAATACCATATGTTTATATTATATAATCATTAATTATGTATATAAACTGGGTCAGCTATCAAAATTATTTTCTTTCAAGAAGCATGGTATTAAAAATTACATAGCAGATTCTTTGCCAGGCACTATGCATGCAAAGCTGTAGAAATCATTATCTGCAATGATAATTCTTGAATGGGATAAATCTTTTAAAAATACAGGTTGTCATAACCATTTCTATGTTTTCATTTGCTAAAATTTTTGCCTAATTACTGCTTTTGTATATATTATTTCAATTTTATTTCTGGATGCAATTATGTAAAAGAGATTTGTTTAGGATTTGATCTGTGGTGAATCCCTTTTAGCAAGATGACAGCATAATGAGAGAAGGTTAAGTACTCAAGGCAGTGTGCAGCTGTGGATCACTAAAGATTAGCACAGGAAGGAAACCCAGGATATAGAAGCCATCTGGCCAGAGGGAATTGAGCAAATCCTCCCTAGGAAGTAGAGCTTTTGTTAACTTTAGTTACAACTCAGAACAGAAATGTTTGAAACTCTCTTAATAAAATGAGTGATTCAAGATTCCAGAGGAGAATGTCCTGCAGTGATGTCTTCAGATGTAATGGGCATGGCCTTCCAGATATCTCTAGCTAAAATAAAAAGGAGCTCTAGTTACATAGCTCAATGCTCTGACACATTTCATCATCACACAGATGATGAGCACATTTTCATCTAGATGAAGACATTTAGAAAAATGAAATTATAACCCAAGCATTTATGGCACAGTTGGCTTTTTTGTTGTTCATCATAAATTTACAATGCTTTAGTGACTGCTTAGACATCCATTTATATTTCTTTTGTTGTTCTTCACTCTGACTTTTCCTCTGAGGTCCCTCTTTGCTTGTACTTTCCCCAGGCTGGTCCAAGTTTGGAACTGCCTTTCTCATTAATACTTGCTGTAAAAAATAGATGGCTATCAGAGAAATGATAAAATTCATACTTTCCATTGTATAGATTTTACCTCAATCTTTTAATTATAGTTAAAAATGTAATCTGATTTGGTTTCTAATTTGAAGTCTTAAGGCTTCTTGATTTCCAAGAATACTATACTTTTTCATTCAACAGATAATTCACTGACTGCCTCCATGAACCAGACTTTGTTCTAGATACTGGGAGATATAGCAGTGGACCAAAAAAAAGGAATAAAAAACACTGCTGCCATGGATCTTCCACAGTAAATATGTATATCTTTACCTTTATGTGAAAATATTTTTAATAAAAATCTGTTTTTCAATGGAACAGACCAGAATGAAAACACACAAACACACCTTATATGTTAAGGGGAAACCAGTGGTCCCTGAATTGGGAGTTTAGAAAGGTACCAGTTTCTAAAAAAGGATGACCAGGGTATGCATCCCTGGCAAATTGATAGTTGAACAAAAACCTGAAGGAGGTGCCCCATGTCACAGAATGTTATCATGTGAGAGGGCCAGAGGGGTTGGACCAATAGCTCATTTTAATAGATGTATAGATAGAATCCTGGGAGCAGCACACAGCTTTTTGATGTACTTGCATATGGTCCTTGGAGAAGTGGAAGCCTTACCAGGAGTGGGAGGGTCAAAAATCATTTGTTTGATCTAAACCATCTATGCTCTCACTTTAAAGTGCAAGATGCTCAGTTGTGTTCAACTCTTTGCAACTCCATCGACTATACAGTCCATGAAATTCTCCAGGTCAGAATACGGGAGTGGGTAGCCATTCCCTTCTCCAGGGGATCTTCCCAACCCAAGGATCAAATCCAGGTCTCGTGCATTGCAGGCAGATTCTTTACCAGCTGAGCTACCAGGGAAGCCCAAGAATACTGGAGTGGGTAGGCTATCCCTTCTCCAGAGGATCTTCCCCACCCAGGAATCGAACCAGGGTCTCCCACATTGCAGGCGGAAGTATATAGACACAATTGTGGTTAGTCATTGAGAATTCTGGGGAAAATGGCAAGTTTTTAAAAGTAGATGTTTAACCATTTTACTTTGGTTCACAATATAATCAGAAATCAACGTTAGAAATTTTAGAAAAGAAGTTAGGCTAAATCTCTCAGTGAATATTAAGTGAAGATGTAGTAAGAAACAATGGAGAGACTTCCCTGGTGGTCCAGTGGTTAAGACTACACCTTCCAGTGAAGGGGCTGTGGGTTGGATCCCTGGTCAGGGAGCTGAGATCCCACATACCTTGCGGCTAAAAACTGAAACATAAAACAGAAGCAATATTGGAACAAATTCAGGGAAAGACTTTAAAAGTGGTCCACGTCAGAAAAAAAAAAAAAAAAAGGATGGAAAGGAGATGGACCAAGCATGAGAGGGGAGGTACAGGAAAGAGATGATTTGGAAACAAGGAAAGGGAATTTATCGAACGTGGATGTCTTTTTCGGTGGCTTTGCGGTAAAGAATCTGCCGGCAATGCAGGAGACATGGATGTGCTTCCTGGGTGGGGAAGACCCCTTGAGTAGCAAATGACACTCCATTCCAGTATTCTTGCCTGGAAGATTCCATGGACAGAAGTGACTGGTGGGATACAGTCCATGGGGTCACGAAGAGTCAAACACAACTTAGTGACTAATCAACGGCAACAACAAATTGGACATGGAAGAGGAAAATGGTGGATCCAAGTCAAAGCCCTCGTTTAACTACATATAATATTTAATAATAAATTAAATCAACATATGAAAATATTCTATGAGGTAGGTTATTTCACTGATGGCAGAAGAGTTTATTAAAAAAAAAAAATCCTGGTAGACAAAGAGTAGTTTGGAATATGCTTCACGTAACACACCACAGCAGAAAAATCACCAAGAATGTAATGTAGAAAAGGAAATAAATTCTCAAATGAAGTTTAGGGAGTGGAACATAGTAGTATTCTATCAACATAATCCACACTT
This sequence comes from Oryx dammah, assembly GCF_014754425.2. NCBI lineage: Eukaryota > Metazoa > Chordata > Mammalia > Artiodactyla > Bovidae > Oryx > Oryx dammah. The sequence continues at coordinate 29,152,354 of NW_024070213.1, forward strand.
TCATTAGACATCACCAATTAAATATACTCTGTTAATGGAATGAGTGTAATATAGTTGACTTCTCTCATACAGAATCTGAGCAAATCTACTCCAACATACTCAGACACATACAATTTTGAGTTGGTAACATATTCGCATAGTTAGAACATCATAAAAATATAAAAATGTACCTGGAATAAAGTTTCTATCCCACTCTTGTAGCATATATTATATGCTCTTTTGCACCTTATAGCTCTTGTCATATTAACCCATTTATAAAGTGCTTCATCAATTCTTTTTCACTTTTTAGCAATTGAAAAGTATGCCATAGGTGGATATACCATGATTTTTGTAAAGAGCCCTCTACTAATGGAAATTTAGGGTTTTTTCTATATTTTTACTATTATAAATAATGCCATCATGAGGAATCATGTACACATGCTCTTTCACATGTTTGAAGTTAAACACATGATATCCTTTGTCTAGATTAAAGTCCTAGGAATAGAATTATCTTGCCAGAGTGTATCTTGCCAGAGTATATCAGTTTAGTTCAGCTGACTCTTTGAGACCCTGTGGACTGTAGCATGCCAGGCTTCCCTATCACCAACTCCTGGAGGTTGCTGTATACATTTTAATTATGATAAATGCTGCCAAATAGCATCTCTAGAGGTGAAAAGTTTTCAATATTTATGAGAGTTTCTATTTCCCTATAGCCTTGCCAGCACAGTTTACTTTGTTTTAGCCTGTCACATAGATGCAAATTTTGTTTCACTGTTGTTTGAATGAGTTTCTCTTAATGCAATCCTATTTGTGTATCTTTTCATATTATTGAGAGATATTTGTATTTCATTTTGGGAGAGCCTTGTTTTCATGTCATTTGCCATTTTGCCATAGGGAGAATTGCCTATGGTCTGTGATATGTTATTAATATATTTTTCCCATGTGTGTAATTTGACTATTTTTGCTTTGCTTTTGCCACTTGTGAAAGCTTTTTAATTTTATTTTATTTTATGTCATAGAGAGAAAGGTCTTCCCACTCTGAGGCAAGTCAGTTCTCCATGTTTTCTTTTCTACTAGGCTTTTTAAAAATTACACACACATATACAGAGTGTCTGTTTCTCTATATCCTGTATTTATTGATTTGCAATCTACCTAGGAATGAACCTTATTTTTTCTTATTCCATGTGTTTCCCAGCTGTTAAAACAGAATTCAGAGAAAAGTTAATCTTTTCTGAGAAAAGATGCCCCCATATTCTTAGGTTAAGCTTCTGGACATTTAGGGGTCTATTTGTACCCTTTTGATTCTGGACTTTAACTACTGAGACACTGGAGCGTATTTTACCACCTAATTGTCCTCTGAGATGTTATAAAGTCTGCTGTCTATAAATTGCTTCAGCCACTTTGAAAACAACTTTTAAAACACATAATTAATGATGTGCCTATTCCATGAACAATAATACATTTCCTATGTTTATATCTTAAAGCCATGGTTTGTAAACTGTTATACAACAGAATCTGATAGAGTGCCTGAAGAACTATGGACAGAGGTTTGTAACATTGTACAGAAGGCAGTGATCAAAACCATCCCCAAGAAAAAGAAATGCAAAAAGGCAAAATGGTTGTCAGAGGAGGCCTTACAAATAGCTGAGAAAATAAGACATGCAAAAGGCAAAGGAGAAAAGGAAAGATATACCCATCTGAATGCAGAGTTTCAAAGAATACCAAGGAGAGATAAGAAAGCCTTCCTCAGTGAGCAATGCAAAGAAACAGAGGAAAATAATAGAACGGGAAAGACCAGAGATCTCTTCAAGAAAATTAGAGATACCAAAGGGACATTGTATGTGAAGATGGGCACAATAAAGGACAGAAATGGTAAGAACCTAACAGAAGCAGAGGATATTAAGAAGAGGTGGCAAGAATACACAGAAGAACAATTTATTTAATGACCCAGGTAACCATTTGGTGTGATTTCTCACCTAGAGCCAGACATCCTGGAATGTGAAGTCTTAGGAAGCATATCTACAAAGCTAGTGGAGGTGATGGAATTCCAGCTGAGGTATTTCAAATCCTAAAAGATGATGCTGTGAAAGTGCTTCACTCAATATGCCAGCAAATTTGAAAAATGCAGCAGTGGCTACAGGACTGGAAAAGGTCAGTTTTCATTCCAATCCCAAAGAAAGGCAATGCCAAAGAATGTTCAAACTATGGCACAGTTGCACTCATCTCACATGGTAGCAAAGTAATGCTCAAAATTCTCCAAGCTAGGCTTCAACAGCATATGAACTGAGAACTTCCAGATGTTCCAGCTGGATTTAGAAAAGGCAGGGGAACCAGAGATCAAATTGCTAACATCTGGCTGATCATAGAAAAAGCAAGAGAATTCTAGAAAAAATCTATTTTGATTTATTGATTACCCCAAAGCCATTGACTGTGTGGGTCACAACAAACTGTGGGAAATTCTTAAAGAGATGGGCATATCAGGCCACCTGATGTGCCTCCAGAGAAATCTGTATGCAGGTCAAGAAGCAATAGTTAGAACCGGACATGGAACAATGGACTAATTCAAAATAGGGAAACAGGTACGTCAAGGCTGTATATTGTCACCCTGTTTATTTTAACATATGCAGAGTACATCATGAGTAATGCTGGGCTGGATGAAGCACAAACTGAAATCATTTTGCCAGGAGAAATATCAATAAACCCATTTATGCAGATGACACCACCCTTATGGCAGAAAGCAAAGAGGAACTAAAGAACCTCTTGATGAAAATGAAAGAGGAGAGTAAAAAAACTGGCTTAAAACTCAGCATTCAAAAAATGAAGATCATGACATCTGGTCTCATCAGTTCAGTTCAGTTGCTCAGTCGTGTCCAACTCTTTGCAACACCATAGACTGCAGCACGCCAGGCTTCCCCATCCTTCACCAACTCCCAGAGCTTACTCAAACTCATGTCCATCGAGTCAGTGATGTCATCCAATCATCTCATCCTCTGTCATCCCCTCCTTCATTCCCTTGGATCTTTCCCAGCACCAGGGTTTTTTCAAATGAGTCAGCTCTTCACATCAGGTGGCCAAAGTATGGGAGTTTCAGCTTCAACGTCAGTCCTTCCAATGAATATTCAGGACTGATTTCCTTTAGGATGGACTGGTTTGATCTCCTTGCAGTCCAGGGGACTCTCAAGAGTCTTCTCCAACACCACAGTTCAAAAGTATCAATTCTTCGGCACTCAGCTTTCATTATAGCCTAACTCTCACATCCATCCATGACTACTGGAAAACCATAGCTTTGACTAGATGGACTTTTGTTGGCACAAAGTTAGTGTCTCTGCTTTTTAATATGCTGTACAGGTTGGTCATAGCTTTTCTTCCTAGGAGCAAGCATCTTTTAATTTCATGCCTTCAGTGAATACCATCTACAGTGATTTTGGAGCCCAAGAAAATAAAATCTCTCACTGTTTCCATTATTTCCCCATCTATTTGCCATGAATTGATGGGACCGGATGCTATGATCTTAGTTTTCTGAATGTGGAGTTTTAAGCCGACTTTATCACTCTCCTCTTTCACTTTCATCAAGAGGCTGTTTAGTTCCTCTTCACATTCTGCCATAAGGGTGGTGTCATCTGCATATCTAAGGTTATTGATATTTCTTTCAGCAATCTCGATTCCAGCTTGTGCTTCATCCAGCCCAGCATTTCGTATGATGTACTCTGCATAAAAGTAAAATAAGGAGGGTGACAATATACAGCCTTTCTCCTTTTCCATACAATATATAGTACTCCTTTCCCAATTTGGAACCATTCTGTTGTTCCATGTCCAATTGTAACTGTTGCTTCTTTACTTGCTTACAGGTATCTCAAGAGGCAGGTCAGGTGTCTGGTATTCCCATCTCTTTAAGAATTTTCAATAGTTTGTTGTGATCCACACAGTCAAAGGCTTTGGTATAGTCAAAAAATTTGATGACAAATAGATGGGGAAACAATGAAAACAGTGACAGACTTTATTTTCTTGGATTTCATAATCACTGCAGATGGTAACTGCAGCCATGAAATTATTATTATTATTATTATTTTTAATAATTTATTATTTTTTACTTTACAATTCTGTATTGGTTTTGGCATACATTGACATGAATCCACCACGGGTGTACATGCGTTCCCAAACATGAACCCCCCTCCCACCCCTCTCCCCACAACATCTCTCTGGGTCATCCCCACATACCAGCCCCAAGCGTGCCATATCCTGCATCGGACATAGACTGGCAATTCGATTCTTACATGATATTATACATGTTTCAATGCCATTCTCCCAAATCATCTCACCCTCTCCCTCTCCCACTGAGTCCAAAAGTCCGCTATACCCATCTGTGTCTTTTTTGCTGTCCTGCATACAGGGTCATCATTGCCATCTTTCTAAATTCCATATATATGTGTTAGTATACTGTATTGGTGTTTTTCTTTCTGGCTTACTTCACTCTGTGTAATCGGCTCCAGTTTCATCCATCTCATCAGAACTGATTCAAATATATTCTTTTTAACGGCTGAGTAATACTCCATTGTGTATATGTACCACTGCTTTCTTATCCATTCATCTGCTGATGGACATCTAGGTTGTTTCCATGTCCTGGCTATTATAAACAGTGCTGCGATGAACATTGGGGTACATGTGTCTCTTTCAATTCTGGTTTCCTCCGTGTGTATGCCCAGCAGTGGGATTGCTGGGTCATAAGGTAGTTCTATTTGCAATTTTTTAAGGAATCTCCACACTGTTTTCCATAGTGGCTGTACTAGATTGCATTCCCACCAACAGTGTAGGAGGGTTCCCTTCTCTCCACACCCTCTCCAGCATTTATTGCTTGTAGACTTTTGGATCGCAGACATTCTGGCTGGTGCGAAGTGGTACCTCATTGTGGTTTTGATTTGCATTTCTCTAATAATGAGTGATGTTGAGCATCTTTTCATGTGTTTGTTAGCCATCCGTATGTCTTCTTTGGAGAAATGTCTATTTAGTTCTTTGGCCCATTTTTTGATTGGGTCGTTTATTTTTCTGGAATTGAGCTGCAGGAGTTGCTTGTATATTTTTGAGATTAGTTGTTTGTCAGTTGCTTCATTTGCTATTATTTTCTCCCATTCGGAAGGCTGTCTTTTCACTTTGCTTATGTTTTCCTTTGTTGTGCAGAAGCTTTTAATTTTAATTAGGTCCCATTTGTTTATTTTTTCTTTTATTTCCAGAATTCTGGGAGGTGGATCATAGAGGATCCTGCTGTGGTTTATGTCGGAGAATGTTTTGCCTATGTTCTCCTCTAGGAGTTTTATAGTTTCTGGTCTTACATTTAGATCTTTAATCCATTTTGAGTTTATCTTTGTGTGCGGTGTTAGAAAGTGATCTAGTTTCATTCTTTTACAAGTGGTTGACCAGTTTTCCCAGCACCACTTGTTAAAGAGATTGTCTTTACTCCATTGTATATTCTTGCCTCCTTTGTCAAAGATAAGGTGTCCATATGTGTGTGGATTTACCTCTGGGCTTTCTATTTTGTTCCATTGATCTATATTTCTGTCTTTGTGCCAGTACCATACTGTCTTGATGACTGTCAGCCGTGAAATTAAAAGACACTTTTCCTTGGAAGAAAAGCTGTGACAAACCTAGGCAGCATATTAAAAAGCAAAGACATTGCTTTACCAGCAAAGGTCCAATCTAGCCAAAGCTATGGTTTTTCCAGTAGTCATGTATGGATGCGAGAGTTGGACCATAAAGAAAGCTGAGCAGTGAAGAATGAATGCTTTTGAACTGTGGTTTTGGAGAAAACTCTTGAGAGTCCCTTGGACTGCAAGGAGATCAAAACAGTTAATTCTAAAGGAAATCAATCCTGACTATTCATTGGAAGGATGGACTCTGAAGCTAAAGTTCCAATACTTTGGCCACCTGAGATGAAGATCTGATTCATTAGAATTTTACTTCATTAGAAAAGACCTTAATGCTGGAAAAAGATTGAAAGCAGGAGCAGTAGGGGATGAGAGAGTATGAGAGTTTGGATGGTATCACCAACTCAGTGGACATGGGTTTGCGCAAGCTCTGAGTTGGTGATATATAAGGAAGCCTGGCATGTTGCAATCCATGGGGTCACAGAGTCAGACATGACTGAGCCACTGAACTGAACTGATACAACAGAATCACCTGCAGAGCTTCTTAAAATAGATGGCTACACTCCATCCCCTAGAACATCTAATTCCCTTAAGGTAAGACCTAGGAATTTGCATTCCTAACAAGTTCACATGTAATGCCAGTCTGCTGATCTAGGAGCATACTTTGAGAATCACTACTCTAAAAGCCCTGCCAATGTGCAGAAAAAATCTTGTAAAAGAATGTTTCAGCACTGTTTGTAGTTAAGAATTGGTGAAGAAAAGTTATGACCAACCTAGATAGCATATTGAAAAGCAGAGACATTACTTTGCCAACAAAGGTCCATCTAGTCAAGGCTATGGTTTTTCCAGTGGTCATGTATGGATGTGAGAGTTGGACTCTGAAGAAAGCTGAGTGCCAAAGAATTGATGCTTTTGAGCTGTGGTGTTGAAGACTCTTGAGAGTCCCTTGGACTGCAAGGCAATCTGCCCAGTCCATTCTGAAAGAGATCAGCCCTGGGATTTCTTAGGGAATTATGCTAAAGCTGAAACTCCAGTACTTTGGCCACCTCATGAGAAGAGTTGACTCATTGGAAAAGACTCTAATGCTGGGAGGGATTGGGGGCAGGAGGAGAAGGGGACGACCAAGGATGAGATGGCTGGATGGCATCACTGACTTGATGGACGTGAGTCTGAGTGAACTCCAGGAGTTGGTGATGGACAGGGAGGCCTGGTGTGCTTTAATTCATGGGGTCGCAAAGAGTCAGACACAACTGAGTGACTGAACTGAACTGAACTGAACTGAACTGAACTGAAGACCTTAAAGGCACTTCACAGAAGAATGATTAAATACATTGTTTTCTTCCTACAATGGTATTCTCTATAGCTGTTAAAATGGCACATACAACAAAGACCGATGAGAAAAGACCTAGGGTCCTCAGGAAAACGTGTGTCTCAGAAGAAATTTTACTATATGACATATTAAATGTTAAAATATGAATAAATAATACTGTATTATTTATGCATGTGTGCATACTCAGTCTCTAAGTCATGTCTGACTCCTTATGGCCCCATAGACTAGCCCACCAGGTTCCTCTGTCCATGAAATTTCCCAGGCAAGAATACTGGAGTTGATTGCCATTTTCTTCTCCAGGGCTCTTCGTGACCCAGTGATCAGACCCATGTCTCTTGCACTGGCAGGCAAATTCTTTACCACTGAGCCAACAGGAAAGTCCATGTTATCTATTCATGAGTACATATCAAAAGTATAAAAGCATCATCTGAGAATCATAAGCACTAAGTTCAGAATGCTAATTACTGAGGGCAGAGGTAGTGCTTTGGGTAACCAAATGTTACTGAGAAGAGGAGCACAGAGAAATTGTAACAAAGCGTAGAAATGTTAATTTTCAGAATAGGGATTGTACAAATTCACTCGTCAAGTTTAATGTTTTATACCGGGTAATGGGTATGATCACTCATTACATTGTTTTCTCTGATTTAGTTGAATGTTTGACTATTTCATAGAAATTAATAAATTTAAAAAAATACATGATGTAAGAAACTGCCTCTTTTGAGGTCTGACTGTCCTGAAAATGTCCAACTTTGAAAGCAGATAAAAAAGATGAAGGAAGATCAGATGATCTGAACCCATATGTTGACAATTGATTCCTTGGTGGTGAAACTTAGCTGCAGCCTGAGAAATTATGAAGCTCTCTAGAAAATTGTTCTTTCTCCCTAAATTTACTTGTCTAACTCAATGAAACCAAGCCATGCCTGTGGGGCAACCAAAGACTGGCTGGTCATGGTGGAGAGGTCTGACAGAACGTGGTCCACTGGAGAAGGGAATGGCAAGCCACTTCAGTATTCTTGCCTTGAGAACCCCATGAACAGTATGAAAAGGCAAAATGATAGGATACCAAAAGAGGAACTCCCCACGTCATTAGGTGCCCAATATGCTACTGGAAATCAGTGGAGACATAACTTTAGAAAGAATGAAGGGATGAAGCCAAAGCAAAAGCAATACCCAGGTGTGCATGTGACTGGTAATAGAAGCAAGGTCTGATGCTGTAAAGAGCAATATTGCATAGGAACCTGGAATGTCAGGTCCATGAATCAAGGCAAAATGGAAGTGGTTAAACAAGAGATGGCAAGGGTGAACGTCAACATTCTAGGAATGAGCGAACTAAAATGGACTGGAATGGGTGAATTTAACTCAGATGACCATTATATCTACTACTGTGGGCAGGAATCCCTCAGAAGAAATGGAGTAGCCATCATGGTCACCAAAAGAGTCCGAAATGCAGTACTTGGATGCAATCTCAAAAATGACAGAATGATCTCTGTTCATCTCCAAGGCAAACCATTCAATATCACAGTTATCCAAGTCTATGCCCCAACCAGTAATGCTGAAGAAGCTGAAGTTGAACGGTTTTATGAAGACCTTCAAGACCTTTTAGAACTAACACCCAAAAAAGATGTCCTTTTCATTATAGGGGACTGGAATGCAAAAGTAGGAAGTCAAGAAACACCTGGAGTAACAGGCAAATTTGGCCTTGGAATGCAGAATGAAGCAGGGCAAAAACGAATAGAATTTTGCCAAGAAATGCACTGGTCATAGCAAACACCCTCTTCCAACAACACAAGAGAAGACTCTACACATGGACATCGCCAGATGGTCAACACTGAAATCAGATTGATGATATTCTTTGCAGCCAAAGATACAGTCAACAAAAACAAGACCAGGAGCTGACTGTGGCTCAGATCATGAACTCCTTATGACCAAATTCAGACTCAAATTGAAGAAAGTAGGGAAAACTGCTAGAACATTCAGGTATGACCTAAATCAAATCACTTATGATTATACAATGGAAGTGAGAAATAGATTTAAGGGCCTAGATCTGATAGATAGAGTGCCTGATGAACTATGGACTGAGGTTTGTGACATTGTATAGAGACAGGGATCAAGACCATCCCCATGGAAAAGAAATGCAAAAAAGCAAAATGGCTGTCTGGGGAGGCCTTACAAATAGCTGTGAAAAGAAGAGAGGCAAAAAGCAAAGGAGAAAAAGAAAGATATAAGCATCTGAATGCAGAGTTCCAGAGAATAGCAAGAAGAGATAAGAAAGCCTTCTTCAGCAATCAATGCAAAGAAATAGAGGAAAACAACAGAATGGGAAACACTAGAGATCTCTTCAAGAAAATTAGAGATACCAAGAGAACATTTCATGCAAAGATGGGCTCGATAAAGGACAGAAATGGTATGGACCTAACAGAAGCAGAAGATATTAAGAAGAGGTGGCAAGAATACACAGAAGAACTGTACAAAAAAGATCTTCATGACCCAGATAATCATGATGGTATGATCACTAATCTAGAGCCAGACATCTTGGAATGTGAAGTCAAGTGGGCCTTAGAAAGCATCACTACAAACAAAGCTAGTGGAGGTGATGGATTTCCAATTAAGCTGTTTCAAATCCTGAAAGATGATGCTGTGAAAGTGCTGCACTCAATATGCCAGCAATTTTGGACAACTCAGCAGTGGCCACATGACTGGAAAAGGTCAGTTTTCATTCCAATTCCAAAGAAAGGCAATGCCAAAGAGTGCTCAAACTACCACACAATTGCACTCATCTCACATGCTAGTAAAGTAATGCTCAAAATTCTCCAAGCCAGGCTTCAGCAATACATGAACTGTGAACTCCCTGATGTTCAAGCTGGTTTTAGAAAAGGCAGAGGAACCAGAGATCAAATTGCCAACATCCACTGGATCATGGAAAAAGCAAGAGAGTTCCAGAAAAACATCTACTTCTGCTTTATTGACTATGCCAAAGCCTTTGACTGTGTGGATCACAATAAATTGTGGAAAATTCTGAAAGAGATGGGAATACCAGACCACCTGACCTGCCTCTTGAGAAATCTGTATGCAGGTCAGGAAGCAACAGTTAGAATTGGACATGGAGCAACAGACTGGTTCCAAATAGGAAAAGGAGTCTGTCAAGGCTGTATATTGTCACCCTGCTTATTTAACTTCTATGCAGAGTACATCATGAGACACGCTGGACTGGAAGAAACACAAGCTGGAATCAAGATTGCCTGGAGAAATATCAATAACCTCAGATATGCAGATGACACCACCCTTATGGCAGAAAATGAAGAGGAGCTAAAAAGCCTCTTGATGAAAGTAAAAGAGGAGAGTGAAAAAGTTGGCTTAAAGCTCAACATTCAGAAAACAAAGATCATGGCATCTGGTCCCATCACTTCATGGAAAATAGATGGGAAAACAGTGGAAACAGTGTCAGACTTTATTTTTTTGGGCTCCAAAATCACTGCAGATGGTGATTGCAGCCATGAAATTAAAAGACGCTTACTCCTTGGAAGAAAAGTTATGACCAACCTAGATAGCATATTCAAAAGCAAAGACATTACTTTGCCGACTAAGTTCCGTCTAGTCAAGGCTATGGTTTTTCCTGTGGTCCTGTATGGATGTGAGAGTTGGACTATGAAGAAGGCTGAGCACAGAAGAATTGATGCTTTTGAACTGTGGTGTTGGAGAAGACTCTTGAGAGTCCCTTGAACTGCAAGGAGATCCAACCAGTCCATTCTGAAGGAGATCAGCCCTGGGATTTCTTTGGAAGGAATGATGCTAAAGCTGAAACTCCAATACTTTGGCCACCTGATGCCAAGAGTTGACTCATTGGAAAAGACTCTGATGCCGGGAGGGATTGGGGGCAGGAGGAAAAGGGGATGACCGAGGATGAGATGGCTGGATGGCATCATGGACTCGATGGACGTGAGTCTGAGTGAACTCTGGGAGTTGGTGATGAACAGGGAGGCTTGGCGTTCTGCGATTCATGGGGTCGCAAAGAGTCGGACACGACTGAGCAACTGAACTGGACTGAATAGGTTTAAAAGCTAAAGTATACATGACCACAATATGGGTTGTATAATCTGTATGCGCCTGCAAAGTCTTCAGTCATGTCTGACTCTTCGCGACCCTATGGGCTGTAGCCTACCAGATTCCTCTGTCCATGGGGATTCTCCAGGCAAGAGTACTGGAATGAGTTGCTATTCCCTTGTCCAGGGGATCTTCTCAAGGCAGGGGTCAAACCTGAGTCTACTGTGTCTCCTGCACTACAGGCAGATCCTTTACCACTGAGCCACTGGGGAAACCCATGTTATTTATTTATGAATACTACACCCAGTATTATTTTAAACATTAAGTAAGGAAAAGTCAGACAAAATCAGGATTTCTAGTTCCTCTAAAAATATCAGAGGGTCTGGCATTACAGGGCTAGCATTCCCTCATAGGAACAGTTTTCTGGAGCCCAGCACCAGCTACCCCTTTTCAATATAAAATGTGTTCTCTGAGTTTCCATAGATCTTACCTGGTTCACTGACCCTTGACTATTTAAGTGACCCATCTAGCTCCTATTAGCTTTGGAATGTGCAGTCTATGCTTATGACATAGTCTGTAGAAAGTAAAAGTCACTTTCTGGAGCTGTTTTTAGAATTATCTATGTGTGAGGTTGGGCTTCCCCAGTTCAGTTCAGTCACTCAGTTGTGTCCAACTCTTTGAGACCCTATGAACCGCAGCATGACAGACCTCCCTGTCCATCACCAACTCCCAGAGTCCACCCATACCCATGTCCCTTGAGTCAGTGATGCCATCCAACCATCTCATCCTCTGTCATCCCCTTCTCCTCCTGCCCTAAATCTTTCCCAGCATCAGAGACTTTTCCAATGAGTCAGCTCTTCACATCAGGTGGCCAAAGTATTGGAGTTTTAGCTTCAACATCAGTCCTTCCAATGAACACTGAGGACTGATCTGCTTTAAGATGGACTGGTTGGATCTCCTTGCAGTCCAAGGGACTCTCAAGAGTCTTCTCCAACACCGTGAAGTACATGAAATATTCCCTTGGTATCTCTAATTTTCTTGAAGAGATCTCTAGTCTTTCCCATTCTGTTGTTTTCCTCTATTTCTTTGCATTGATTGCTGAGGAAAGCTTTCTTATCTCTCCTTGCTATTCTTTGGAACTCTGCATTCAAATGGGTATATCTTTCCTTTGCTTTTCACTTCCCTTCTTTTCACAGCTATTTGTAAGGCCTTCTCAGACAGCCATTTTGCTTTTTTGCATTTCTTCTTCTTGGGGAATGGTCTTGATTCCTGTCTTCTGTACAGTGTCACAAACCTCTGTCCATAGTTCATAAGGCAATCTGTCTATCAGATCTAATCTCTTAAATCTATTTCTCACTTCTACTGTATAGTCATGAGGGATTTGATTTAGGTCATACCTGAATGGTCTAGCGGTTTTTTCCACTTTCTTCAATTTAAGTCTGAATTCGGCAATAAGAAGTTCATGATCTGAGCCACAGTCAGCTCCTGGTCTTGTTTTTGCTGACTGTATAGAGTTTCTCCATTTATTTTTATTTTTTTATTTTATTTATTTATTTTTTTACTTTACAATACTGTATTGGTGTTGCCATACATTGACATGAATCTGTGGGAGTTTCTCCATCTTTTGCTGCAAAGAATAAAATGAATCTGATTTCAGTTTCGTCCATCTGGTGATGTTCATGTGTAGAGTCTTCTCTTGTGTTGTTGGAAGAGGGTGTTTGCTATGACCAATGTGTTCTCTTGGGAAAACTCTATTAGCCTTTGCCTTACTTCATTCTGTACTCCAAGGCCAAATTAGCCTGTTATCCCTGGTGTTTCTCGACTTCCTACTTTTGCATTCCAGTTCCCTATAATGAAAAGGACATCTTTTTTGGGTGTTAGTTCTAGAAGGTCTTGTAGGTCTTTGTAGAACTGTTCAACTTCAGCTTCTTCAGCGTTGCTGGTAGGGGCATAGACTTGGATTACCGTGATATTGAATGCTTTGCCTTGGAAATGAACAGAGATCATTCTGTCGTTTTTGAGGTTGCATCCAAGTACTGCATTTTGGACTCTTTTGTTCACTATGATGGCTACTCCATTTCTTCTAAGGGATTCCTGCCCACAGTAGTAGATATAATGGTCATCTGAGTTAAATTCACCCATTACAATCCATTTTAGTTCACTGATTCCTAGAATGTCTATGTTCACTCTTGTTATCTCCTGTTTGACCACTTCCAATTTACCTTGATTCATGGACCTAACATTCCAGGCTCCTATGCAATATTGCTCTTTACAGCATTGAATCTTGCTTCTATCACCAGTCCCATCCACAACTGGGTGTTATTTTTGCTTTGGCTCCATCCTTTCATTCTTTCTGGAATTATTTCTCCACTGATCTCCAGTAGCATATTGGGCACCTACCGACCTGAGGAGTTCATCTTTCAGTGTCCTATGTTTTTGTGTTTTCATTCTGTTCATGGAGTTCTGAAGGCAAGAATATATAGTCTATTTATATATATATATATATAATTTCTCAGTACTTGAATAGACACAAAGGCTCAGGACTTTCCTGAAGCAGAAAGGCACACAGGGCAAAATGATAAGGTGGAAGGAAGAAAACCATCCATACTAGAACATACCTGGTATTCCCTGGTAGCTCAAACAGGAAGGAGTCTGCCTGCAATGGGGGAGACCCGAGTTTGACCCCTAGGTCAGGAAGATCCCTTGGAGGAGGAAATGGCAACCCACTCCAGTATTCTTGCTTGGAAAATCCCATGGACAGAGGAACTTAGCAGGCTACAGTCCAAGGGGTCACAAAGAGTCGGACTCGACTAAGTGACTTCACTCACTCAGCTAGAGCATACCACAGTGATAAAGAAGGCAATACAATAAAAGACTTATTCAGGAAGGTCAATAAGACACATGGGGAAGGCCTTTGTCTGCCAGTAGTCTGGCCCTTAGGGTTTTTCCAAACATCTGACTGAGGGGGTAGGGAGTCCTCTACCAAAGTGACTTGAGTTTTATTTGAAACAATTCTAAATTTTGCCTCACTTCTGTTTGTTCTGTTGACAGCATCCTACACTTCTTACCATGTTCATTCTGCCTGTTTCTTTGCCACCTTTGATTTTGATTCTTTTCAAAAGTGTTGCATATGTTAATCCCAAACTCCTAATTTATCCCTCTCCCCCTTCCCCTTTGATAACCATAAGTTTGTTTTCTGTATATAGAAACATACCCACACTCAGGTTCTTCGTTGTGTCATATGGGATTTGTTGACATTCACTGTGTCATATGCCATTTGTTGTAGTGAACATACTTAGTAGTTGGGGTGTATGTGGGCTTAGCTGCACCCTGGCATGTGGGACCTTAGTTCGCAGACCCAGGACCAACCCCACATCCCCTGCATTGGAAGGCAGATTCTTAACCACTAGACCACCAGGGAAGTCATATACATACTACTATATGAAAATATGACTTCCCTGGTGGCTCAGATGGTAAAGTATCTGCCTACAATACGGGAGACCTGGGTTCAATCCCTGGGTTGGGATGATCCTCTGGAGAAGGAAATGGCAATGTACTCCAGTACTCTTGCCTGGAAAATCCCATAGATGGAGGGGCGTGGTAGTCTACAGTCCATGGGGTCACAGAGTCAGAGACAACTGAGCAACTTCACTTCAGATATAAAATAGATAACCAACAAGGACCTACTATATAGCACAGGGAACTATACTCAATATTTTATAAATATCTAAATGGAAAAAGAATCTGAACAACAATTTTATATATATATATATATATATATATTCATGTGTATGTATAACTGAATCATTGTGCTATACACCTGAAACTAATACAATATCGTAAATCAACTATAGTGAAGTCGCTCAGTCGTGTCCGACTCTTTGCAACCCCATGGACTGTAGCCCACCAGGCTCCTCCGTCCATGGGATTCTCCAGGCAAGAATACTGGAGTGGGTTGCCATTTCCTTCTCCAGGGGATCTTCCCGACCCAGGGATCGGACCCAGTTCTCCTGCATTGCAGGCAGACACTTTAACCTCTGAGCCACCAGGGAAGACCTTACTTCAATTAAAAAAAAAAATCTCACAGCAAAAAAAAAAAAAAAGTTTTGCAACTTGTTTCTCTCTCTCTCTCTCTCTTTTTGCAGCCTTCTGATAAATATCAGGAGGAAAAGGGTCATGTGGGACCAGTTTGATGGCTGGCCACGACTGCCATCAATGACAGTCACACTTTCCAGCACACTGTAGCATCATACAGGCCAATGACAGTATAGTTTTCTTTCTAGCTTTGGCCAGTTTTCAGCTTCATGTCTTTGCTAGACGTTTTCCGCCTATGTAAAATGTCCTCCTTTCTCTTCTGCTGCTGCTGCTGCTGCTGCTTCAGTCGCTTCAGTCGTGTCCAACTCTGTGCGACCCCATAGATGGCAGCCCACCAGGCTCCCCTATCCCTGGGATTCTCCAGGCAAGAACACTGGAGTGGGTTGCCATTTCCTTCTCCAATGCATGAAAGTGAAAAGTGAAAGTGAAGTCGCTCAGTTGTGTCTGACCCTTCGTGACCCCATGGACTGCAGCCTACCAGGCTCCTCTGTCCATGGGATTTTTCAGGCAAGAGTACTAGAATGGGTTGCCATTGTCTTCTAACACAATCCAAATTCTACTCAACTTTCAAGGCCTAATTCAACTCTGAATTCACTTGTGATAGTGCATATGCATTGACTATAAACACATTAATTACTACTCATTTCTCCCATAGTTATTTAAATGCCCTGTAAATTTGGAAGTATCCTGTGCTCTCTTATACTGTAAGTTGTTTGCCTTCTTTCTCCTTTGGTAACCATAGGTTTGTTATCTATGTGTGTGGGTCTATTTCTATTTTGCATGTAAGTTCTTATGTACGTGTGTTTACATATATATATATAAACATGTTTATATGTGTTTATATATGTTAACATATACATTTATATATGTTAACATATATATGTTAAACATGTTTATATATATATAAAATGCCACATATAATCAATATCATATGATATTCATCTTTCTCTGTCTGGCTTACTTTACTTAGTATAATAATTTCTAGGTCCATCTGTGTTGTTACAGTACAACCCAGTCCTGTCTACTTTTCAGCTCCTCTAATCTTCAACTTAAACTCAATTTCAAACCTTTAAACTCTAGCCTTGTTGAACTTCTCAGCCTGTATCTGATATACCATGGGTTATTACTACCATGCCTGTGCATTTGCTATGTACCTGATCCCACACTACTACCCCCTCTTTCTACAAATAGACCAGCTAGCTTCCTCTAGATGGTGAGATTCCCAGGAATCTGTCTTATTCATATTTGTATACTCAAAGAGCAGCAGTCTGGGAATGAGAGGAAGATGTATCTGTTAAGAATTATCACCAGAATAGTTAAGAGCAGTAGATGAGCAACTGGTGATATCTCATGTATTTGACATCTGGAGATACAGAAGCTTTCAAGAAAAATGGAATGGTCAATAGAGGTAAAAGCTCAACAACTGTCAAAAAATGAGAAGAGAGAAAAGACCTTTGAGTTTGACATGAAGGAGACCACTAAAATCTTGTTTGAGATTGGTTCTTAAAGAAATAGAAACAGGTACATGGGAAATAATAAAGTATTGATGCTGAAGAATACAGTTCTCTTATTAGAAAAATGTGACAGAAGAAAGAGAAAAATATAATGGAAAGTAAAGATAGCCTTGGCAAAGGGAAAAATATTTCCAAGATGGAGATCAATTGTTGATTTTAGCACCTCCACCAACTTTCATGAATATTCCTAGCATGATTATTTTTCCATATCTCTTAAAGAAGTGAGGAAAAAATATGATTATACTGGAATAAATTAAATAAGAAAGAGAATTCTTAGGACAGACATTCCCTGCTCTGACCCCCTTTTCTCTCAATAGAGCGCAACAAAATACAGTCTGAATGATGGTCATTGTATACAGAGTTCTGCTTACAAATTGTTACCTGATAAAATATATCTTGTTTGCTTTAGTTGTTATTGAATTTAGCTCATTGTTCAATACTTAAATCTAAAAAGTCTTAATACACACCTCTAGTTTGAATCCTTCTGGAATTGGTTCCAAATAGGAAAAGGAGTACATCAAGGCTGTATATTGTCACCCTGCTTATTTAACGTCTATGCAGAGTACATCATGAGAAACGCTGGACTGGAAGAAACACAAGCTGGAATCAGGATTGCCGGAAGAAATATCAATAACCTCAGATATGCAGATGACACCACCCTTATGGCAGAAAGTGAAGAGGAACTAAAAAGCCTCTTGATGAAAATAAAAGAGGAGAGTGAAAAAGTTGGCTTAAAGCTCAACATTCAGAAAACAAAGATCATGGCATCTGGTCCCATCACTTCATGGGAAATAGATGGGGAAACAGTGGAAACAGTGTCAGACTTTACTTTTTTGGGCTCCAAAATCACTGCAGATGGTGATTGCAACCATGAAATTAAAAGACGCTTACTCCTTGGAAGGAAAGTTATGACCAACCTAGATAGCATATTCAAAAACAGAGACATTACTTTGCCGACTAAGGTCCATCTTGTCAAGGCTATGGTTTTTCCAGTGGTCCTGTATGGATGTGAGAGTTGGACTGTGAAGAGGGCTGAGCACAGAAGAATTGATGCTTTTGAACTGTGGTGTTGGAGAAGACTCTTGAGAGTCTCTTGAACTGCAAGGAGATCCAACAAGTCCATTCTGAAGGATATCAACCCTGGGATTTCTTTGGAAGGAATGATGCTAAAGCTGAAACTCCAGTACTTTGGCCACCTCATGAGAAGAGTTGACTCATTGGAGAAGACTCTGATGCTGGGAGGGATTGGAGGCAGGAGGAGAAAGGGACGACCGAGGATGAGATGGCTGGATGGCATCACGGACTCGATGGACGTGAGTCTGAGTGAACTCCGGGAGTTGTTGATGGACAGGAAGGCCTGGCGTGCTGCGATTCATGGGGTCGCAAAGAGTCAGACAAGACTGAGCGACTGAACTGAACTGAACTGAACTCATACCATTTATCCATATTTCTTAGAGCACGAATAATATAATTACCTGTATTATTGTTTTGTTTTTTTAGGTCTTCTTTAATTTTTCAGTCATGTTTTATAGTTTTCAACATAGGTATTTTATATGCCTTTTTATTACATTTATCTCTGTGTATTTTATTTATTTTTGACACTATTATAAATGCATTAAATTTTTTGTCAATAATTTGCTGCTAGTAAATAGAAATGCAATTGATTTTATGTGGTGACTTTGTTATCTTCAGAACTTGCTCAACTGTTTTAGGTCTAGCAGTTTTTAAATTTTGAATCCTTAGGACTTTCCACACAAACATACTTGGTATCTGCAAATAGAGAATGTTTTACCTCTTTTCCAATGTACCTGTGCCATTTTTATTTCTGTTTTATTTTCTATCTTTTTCAGTTCAGTCGCTCAGTTATGTCCAACTCTTTGCAACCCCATAGACAGCAGCACACCAGGCTTCCTTGTCTACCACCAACTCCTGGAGCTTGCTCAAACTCTTATTCATTGAGCCTTCTCCTCCTGCCTTCGATCTTTCCCAGCATCAGGGTCTTTTCAGTTGAATCAGTTGTTCACATCAGGTGGCCAAAGGATTGGAGTTTCAGCTACCGCATCAGTCCTTCCAATAAATATTCAGGACTGATTTTCTTTAGGATTGACTGGTTGGATCTCCTTGCAGCCCAAGGGACTCTCAAGAGTCTTCTCCAACACCACAGCGCAAAAGTATCAGTTCTTTGGCGCTCAGCTTTCTTTATAGTCCAACTCTCACATCCATCCATGACTACTGGAAAAGCCATAGCTTTGACTAGACAGACCGTTGTGGGCAAAGTAATGTCTCTGCTTTTTAATATGCTATCTAGGTTGGTCATAGCTTTTCTTCCAAGGAGCAAGCATCTTTTAATTTCATGGATGTAGTCACCATCTGCAGTGATTTTAGTAATTCATTCACAGTGTGTATAGTTTAATCCCAAACTCCTAAACTTTCCTTCCCCCCTATTCCATTTTGATAAGCTTGTTTTCTAAATAGACTCTGTGAGTCTAATTCTGTTTTGTAAATAAGTTCATTTCTGTCTTTTTTTTAAGATTCTACATATAAGTGATATCATATGATATTTGTCTTTTCTGGTTTTTGTTGCTTAGTATGATAATCTCTAGGTTCATTCATCTTTCTGCAAATGACATTATTTCATTCTTTTCTATGACTGAGTAATATTCCATAGTGTAGACAGATATAGAGTTGTGGAATAGATAAGGTCATAATGACTTCTAATGATTTATTTTACCTGGTAATACCTGCATCTGAAGGTTCTGTGAATGTCCAATTCAACATGATCATTTTTCCCTGTCCCCTAAATCTATCATAACTCTTGACCTGATTAGTGACTTTAAAATGTATCCTGTTTCCCAGAGTAGAATGTAACCATCTTCTGGTCCCTCTTTCCTACTCCCTTCCTCCTGCCAACTCTCCCTTTATCCTCTACATTACCTTTTAGACTGTAAATCTGATCCCAATTCCCCACCCCCAAAATTTGGCTAACGTACAATGACCTACCTATGATGAAATGTAAGCTTTTAAAATAATTTTATTTATTTATATTTTTATTTTTGGCTGTTGTGGGTCTTCACTGCTGCTCAGGCTTTTCTCTAGTTTCAGCAAGTGGGGGCTGCTCTCTAGTTGCAGTGTGCGAGCTTCTCTTGCTGTAGAGCACAAGCTTTCAGGCAAACGGACTGCAGTGGTTGCAGAATGTGGGCTCAGTAGTTGCAGTTCCAGACTGTAGAGCACAGGCTCAGTGGTTGTGTTGTATGGGCTTAGTTACTCCATGGCATGTGAGATCTTCCTGGATCAGGTATCATACTGGTGTCTCCTGCATTGGCAGGTGGATATTTTTTTACCACTGAGTCACCAAGGAAGCCCTACAATTCTTTTAATACAAAATAAAGCCTTTTATTACTTGACTTTGATACATTTTACCAACTTCATTTTCATCTATACCCCAACATACACTCAACACTGATGACACATAATTCCCTAACACTACCTTTTTGCTTTTATGCTTACTGTTCTCCTGGTCTTTTCTTTCCAACTAAAATATTTCTTTTCCTATGAAGAGTTTTAAGAATCTTTGTGACAGAATTCAGCTTTTCCTCCTCTGTAACCCCACATCATCTTATTCCATTGTTCTAGAATTACTCGTGTGTCTTTCCACCTAAACCATCAGTTCCTTGAGAATGAGAACCAGCCCTTCTAATTTTGTGTGTTCCATCACCTTTCAGAATACCTGGCACACAGTTTGCAGTTGACAAAGGTTGAACAAGTGAAGGACTGATTTGCTAAAACTTTGTTTCTAATCCCTAGAGAGGGGAATGGCTACCCACTCCACTATTCTTGCCTGCAGAATTTTATGGACAGAGGAGCCTGGCAGGCTATAGTCCATGGGGTCACAAAGAATTGGACACGACCAATGTCAAAAAAATTCTCTGCCTAAATAGAGAAGACATAGGATGAGTTACATTTTCCCTGCATACTCCATATTTTTTAAATTAAAAAACACTCATATAATTGAATATAAGGTACTTTATTGTTTCAAAATTAGCAAAGATGTTTGAGAGATAAACCACTCTCAGTGGGCGTACAGGGAGTCTGGTAGACAGATCTGGAAATAATGACTCAGGCAGGAAGTAGTAGGGACTGTGGGAGAAGTTTACAGTTCTGGAAGTTGAAAGAAGGGCTAAATTACTTTCTGCTTCATAAAAACACATAACATTTGCTTTAATTATTAAACTGTTGATGCAGCTTAGACAAGCAGAGATGCAAAGAAAAGACATTTTTAAAAAAGGAAAAAAAGAAAGCAGCAGAAATAAAGGCCTATGGAAGTTCTGATTGGGTGGAGATAGAAATGGTAAGGTACATTTGGACATGATCAGATTGTGAATGACTTCAAATGGCAAGATAAGGGGTATGAAATTTGTTTCATAAATCACAGGGAGCTTTTGAGGTTTCTGGATAGAAGTGTGACATGAACAAGACTGTCCTGTAGAACAATTAACCTGTGAGCAGTAGGTAGAATGGATGGGAGAAGGAAAACACTAGCGGTGGCGGGAATACAGTAATAGCAAGGTATGAAACATTTTTTTGCAACAGTTTGCTACTTTGAAGTAATAGATATATGTTGCTTTTGCCAATTAGGTTACTGTTGCTCCAAGAATGGAGGCTAATGTTACATCTTCCCTTTTAGCTCCAGGGATGGTGCATTGACCTAGGTTTAGCTGATAATTAGGACATTCTGTCCCTTCCCCTGGCTGTAGTTATTGGTTTTGGGAGGCACAGTGACCCAAGGCAAGGGAAATAGCCAATTAAACTCAATTCTGGACTTAGTTTTAAATCAGCCAGAAAGCAGATTATCTTCTGATGTACTGGGTATTGCAATGATGGGAGCCTGAAAAAGCTCACCCTCTCACAGCAGCCTGAAAATAGAGGCTGTCCAAGCATATAAAACAAAGTGATACCTTGTATGTTCTGAATCGAGCTTTGCCTCTCCCACCTTGGATGCGTGTTGGCTGAAGTCACTTTGGGCTGGTTTTTCTGCAAGTGGAAGAAGTTTTGCACGGCCATTTGTTTCACTGCCCCTCCAGATTATTGGATGGTATCAGATATTTATCAACAAAGCATTTTTGAGGTTTCTTTCCATCCTTCCATTCCAAGAAAGAACTCAAAATAACCACAGTTCAAGGTTCAGCTATAGGCAACAGTGAGATTAAGTTGAGTCTATTTCATGAGAAATAATGGCTAGTAGATAATTAATGATCAATGAAAGCAAAGAGTTCGTTTATAAACTATGAAGCATACTACAAAAGTTAACTGTTAATATTCTGTACCATTTTTATAATGGCCTAATGTTACTCATTGGAAAAGACCCTGATGCTGGGAGGGATTGGGGGCAGGAGGAGAAGGGGACAACAGAGGATGAGATGGCTGGATGGCATCATTGACTCGATGGACATGAGCTTGGGTAGACTCCGGGAGTTGGTGATGGACAGGGAGGCCTGGCGTGCTGCAATTCATGGGGTCACAAAGAGTCGGACACAACTGAGTGACTGAACTGAACTGAATGTTTACTGCCTCATTCATTCCCTCCTGGATTTCAGAAAGTCTTTTTGTACTCTTCCTGAGCACATTTGCCATTCTCCACGGTCACTACACTTTCCTTGTTTGTCTATCTGTTGCTTAGAAAAAATGAAAAGGATCAGGTAAGACTCATTTCTTGAAAGAATCAGGGTGAATTCATCTTTCCTTAGAGACCTTAAGAAAACATCAACCTAACAATGGAGTCCTTTATGATTGAGGTGTTTTACTGATGATTTATCCACTTTAGACTTTGGTTTTCTACCTGATTGGCACTTTTAACACAATCTCCACCTTTACTTACTAGTGCCCTGTATTTCAGAAGTGATTTCACTAACAAATGAAACAACTTCTATGCCGATGAAGAAAATGAAATTTGAATTTGTACCTCACAAAAACACGGTTGCTGCGTGATACCAATAGTGAAAGTAGAAGGTACATAACAGAAAGGAAATAGTCTCAAAACAAGAATACTGGCCATTTATAAAGCCTTATATAAATATTCCTTTTGGATTAGTCAAAGTTCAGAGTGTTCATTCTTTGAAGTCTGAAATCAGCCAGATTTTAAAATATATTTTTCAACTTGGGAAATGTATTTTTATTACACAGTTGAAATATTTTCTTTAAGCACAACTTGTCACATCTATTATTTAAGCTCTTTAAAATTAGCACTTCCTTTCTCTAATGGAATATTCCATTTCCTCATTTCTTGTCATCTCATTTATTTAAATAAAAAATTCCTTCCCTTGAGTCCCCTGAAACTCTTTATAATGTTATTTTTTTTAAACCACTTGAAATAATCTGACTTTTGTAATGTTTACGTATGTTCCTGTTGTATCTCATTATTTCAGTTTCTAAGGTATTTGAGAGTAACTCTTATATTCTTCACAGTGCTGTGTACTTTATTTCCTTCACTGCTTGGACATACCTATTCTATTCATGTGGACTAGAAAGGGAGTGAATTGCCAATTTAGTTTAATGGAATCCTCTAACAAAATAGTCTACAGCTTTTTTATTTAAATATGATTTGCTTTTTATTTTATTTTTGTTTTTTTATTTGAAGTATAGGTGAGTTACAGTACTGGTCAGTTTCAGATGTACAAGAAAGTGATTCAAATATACATACATATTTAAATATATATGTATATATGTTGCTTTATAGATTCTAATCCATTATAGACTATTACAAGATATTGAAAATAGTTCCCTGTGCTATGTCTTTGTTGTTTATCTGCTTTATGTATAGATTTGTATCTGTTAGTCCCAAGCCCCTAATATATCCCTCCCCTTGTCCTTTCCCCTTTGGTAACCATAGTTCGTTTTCTTTGTCTGTGAGTCTGTTTCTGTTTTATAAAATAGCTCCTTTGTATAATATTTTTACATTTCACATATAAGTTGTATCATGTGGTGTTCATCTTTCTTTGTCCAACTGACTTGACTTAGTATGATAGTCTAGCAATCTCTACAATTATTTATTTATCTTGTTTATAGGTTATTTTTGTCTCCCTCTCCCCTCCCATTAGAACCCAAGCTCAAGGGCGGAGTTGGGAGTGACGGGCAGGGAATCATCTTTGCTTGAATCACTGATGTCTTCTGAGCACCTGGAATAGTTTCTGGAGCATTTGATTGTATAACCAAATGAATAAGCAGTGAATAATAACATTTGGCATTTTAAAAGCTAAAAGTCACTATATTCTTTTAATAAACAAAAGCAATAATGCAATCTCTATTCTTAGATTTGTAACCACAAAGCTACCATCCAGAATGAAAGTTCTTTCATAAAACTTAAGAGATGGTATAGCAACATAAAAAAAGAGAAAGATGTATTTCTAAGCAACTTTGTGCATCTGAGTTTGTTCACAATATGTAACTATTTTTACATTTCCCATGTAACACATCTTGCCCCATTCTTACTCTTTTATTTTTTAATAAAAACAAGTTAATGATTCAGGTTCTAACTCAGCCCAAATGAAAAAAATGTAGTTGACAGAAAGAAAATCCTGTTTCATTCTGGCATACCAGGGCCATATCTGAGCAATGAAAATGGAGCTTTCCATTTTTGAGGGTGCTTTCTAAACATGGAGTTTACTTCTAGAAACTCTTTTCATCAAATCAGAGGATTAGATCCTTTTTATTTGACAGAACAAAACTAGTTTCCATATCAATTAAGTTCAGTCACTCAGCCATGTTCGACTCTTTGTGACCCCATAGACTGCATAACGCCAGGATTCCCTGTCCACCACCAGCTCCTGAAGCTTGCTCACACACAGGTCCATTGAGTCGGTGATGCCATCCAACCATCTCATCCTCTGTCATCCCTTTCTCCTCCTGCCCTCAATCTTTCCCAGCATCAGGGTCTTTTCAAATGAGTCAGTTTGTGTCGTGTAGCCAAGGTATTGGAATTTCAGCTTCAGCATCAGTCCTTCCAATGAATATTCAGAACTGATTTCCTTTAGGATAGACTGGTTTGATCTCCTTGCAGCCCAAGGGACTCTCAAGAGTCTTCTCCAATACCACAGTTCAAAAGCATTGATTCTTCTATGCTCAGCATTCTTTATAGTCCAACTCTCATATCCACCCATGACTACTGGAGAAAGTATAGCTTTGACTAGACGGACCTTTGTCAGCAAAGTAGTCTCTGCTTTTTAATATATTATCTAGGTTGGTTATAGCTTTTCTTCCAAGGAGAAAGCATCTTTTAATTTCATGGCTGCAGTCAGCATCTGCAGTGATTTTGGAGCCCAAGAAAATAAAGTCTATCACTGTTTGCCTTGTTTCCCCATCTATTTGCCATGAAGTGATGGGACTGGATGCTATGATTTTAATTTTTTTAATGTTTTAAACCAACTTTTTCACTCTTCTCTTTCACTTTAATCAAGAGGCTGTTTAGTTCTTCTGTGCTTTCTGCTGTAAGGGTGGTGTTATCTGTGTATCTGAGATTATTGATATTTCTTTTGGCAACCTTGATTCCAGGTTGTGCTTCATCCAGCCCGGCATTTCACATGATGTACTCTGCATAGAAATTAAATAAGCAGGGTATCAATATACAGCCTTGCTGTACTCCTTTCCCAATTTGGAAGCAGTCTGTTGTTCCATGCCCAGTTCTCATGCTGCATCTTGAGATGCATACAAATTTCTTAGGAGACACGTTTGGTGTCCTGATATTCCCCTCTTTAAGAATTTTCCACAGTATGTTGTGATCCACACAGTCAAAGGTTTTGGAGTCAATAAAGCGTAAGTAGATATTTTTCTGAGACTCTCTTGCTTCTTCTATGATTCAGCAGATGTTGGTAATTTGATCTCTGGTTCCTCAGCCTTTTCTAAATCTAGCTTGAACATCTGGAAGTTTATGTACTGTTGAAGCCTGGGTTAGAGAATTTTGAGCATTACTTTGTTACCGTGTGAGATGAGTACAACTGTGTGGTAGTTTGAACATTGTTTGCCATTGCCCTTCTTTGGGATTGGAATGAAACCTGACCATTTCCAGTCCTGTGGCCACTACTGAGTTTTCAAAATTTGCTGACCTATTGAGTGCAACACTTTCACAGCATCATCTTTTAGGATTTGAAATAGCTCAACTGGAATTCCATCACCTCCACTAGCTTTGTTCATAATGATGCTTCCTAAGGCCCGCTTTTGTATATATAATGGTTATCTAGAGTTAAATTTGCCCATTCCAGTCCATTTTAGTTCACTGATTCTTAAAATGTCAATATTCACTCTTGCCATCTCCTGTTCGACCACTTCTAATTTACCTTGATTCATGGACCTAACATTCCAGGTTACTATGCAATACTGTTCTTTACAGCATCAGACTTTATTTCCACCACCAGTTACCTCCATAACTGGGTGCTGTTTTCACTTGGCTCCATCTCTTCATTCTTTCTGGGGTTGTTTCTCCACTCTTCTTCAGTAGCTTATTGGGCACCTACTGACCTGGGAAGTTCATCTTTCAGTGTCCTATCTTTTTGCCTTTTCATACTGTTCATGTATGTTCAGTTTCCATATATAAAGATATTAATATGTTGGAAATTTGAAAAAAATTATATATATACAAACGAGCTTACATTTGCTTTAACTATTGAGGGGGGAAGTATTCTTACTTTGATAATGGTCTTGGGTTAAATTAATTTCCTATGAGGTAGAAGCCATTCATTGGTATTCTAGGCATTAGGCATAGAAATTGTTAACAAGGGTCTATTGTAGAGCACAGGGAACTATATTCAATATTCTATGATAAACTGTAATAGAAAAAATGTGAAAAAGGATATAAATGTATGTGTGTATATATGTGTATGTATGTGTATATATGTAAAACTGAATCACTCTGCTCCACAGAAGAAATTAACACAACAATGTAAATCATCTATACTTCAACAAAATTTTTTAAAAAGAGAATTCTTTAGCAATCTTGTTAAAATGTAAATTTGAATTCATCATCTCAATTGCGGCCTGAGATCCTTCATTTCTAATAAGCTTCCAAGTGACTCCAATGACACTGTTCAAAGGCCATACTTTGAATTTACAAGGTTGTAGATATTTCTTTTTTTTAAGTGATTTAATTTGCATCCCCTAATTGCTTTAATTTTTGTTTTTTTCCTACTTTTTTTTGAAATTTTAAAAAGAAATACCTTCATTTATTTATTATGCTCCTTATAG
Organism: Oryx dammah; assembly: GCF_014754425.2. Classification (NCBI taxonomy): domain Eukaryota; kingdom Metazoa; phylum Chordata; class Mammalia; order Artiodactyla; family Bovidae; genus Oryx; species Oryx dammah. The sequence continues at coordinate 29,179,182 of NW_024070213.1, forward strand.
CAAATATGTTTCATCTAATTAAATGTTAGATGTTTATTCTTTTGGATTTTTTTTTTTTGCCTGCTAAACTGAAATGAAACAATAAAGGGTATAATATTCTAGAGTCAGATGAAAAGGAAGAAAAGCTTAACACCTTGTATTATAGGCACCCTGGGTAAAGGCAGGAAATTGAAGTGAAAATGTCATAGATTTTTCCTTGCCTGACTCCTAACTTAGAGTGTTTTTAGTGATATATGTGACATATATCAGGGGCTTCCCAGGTGGCTCAGTGGTAAAGGATCAGCCTGCCAATAGAGAAGATGGAGGAGAAACAGGTTTGATCCCTGGGTCAAGAAGATCTCCTGGAGGATAAAACGGCAACCCACTCCAGTATTCTTGACTGGGATATCCCACGGACAGAGGAGCCTGGTGGGCTACAGCAGGGTCGCAAAGAGTTGGACAGGACTGAAGAAACTTAGCAGCAGGCAGGCCAGAACTGTCACGGCACTGGTAGGTGTGTCATTTAGAAGCGGATGTATAGCAGTGAGGGTCAAGGTCTACTGGAAGTTGACTCTCCTGCCATCTTGGTTCTAACCAGGTTTTGTCACAGTCATGCTGTTCTTTTAAAGGCTGTACCCTGACCCCTTCCCTCCTGTTTCAAAACTTCCCCACCCACTGGACAGTACATTTCAAAATACAGATTCACTGATTTCTTTAAGGCTGTTAATTCTGTAAAATCTTTTCATCTTAGAAATCAGAGCTCATATATTTTATATTTCTCTTACTTCCCTGGTCCAGGGCCCATAACTTTTGTGATTCAGGGATCTTACTCCCTCATCTTAGAGCAGAAAGTGGAAGCAGCATGTGTAGCTCTGGGACACTTCTTTTGTCCCTGGGTCCCTGGCTCCAGCTCTTCCCCCAGTCTGCTGGGGAGGGAGCAGGGGAATAAAGTAGTGTCTCATCCTTATCAGACACTTTGGTAGCTTGCTGTTGGTGGTGGCTGCCTCCCTGATTATCAGTGACAGGCCATCAGGGCCCCTCTGTTGTTGAAATCCAAATGCTTGAGCCCTTCAGCAGTTCTCCTGGGACTCTTCTAACTTGACAATTCCCAGCTGTGAGCCAGCTAGCTCCACCTGGGCCTCTTCTACCCTTGTCTTTCAGGATACCATTAGCCCCTTACTGCCCCACCCCACCCCTCCCGATCATTTCTGTTGGTCTGGCACTGGACAGATGGCCCAAACTGTCTTTCTGTGTCTCATTTGTCCGGAAGCATTTCACACATAGTTATGAGGCCCAGAGATTGGCTCAGAAGATGCTCCAGGCTGTCCACCTCCTCTCCCCCACGCCCTGGCATCTTCCCCCCAATCTCTCATTCTCGTGTTCAGTGAGGCACAAGTAGAAAAATCAACAAGTCCATGGCTGACACTCAAGTCCAAGCAGGTAGTGAGACACTGTACTCTTTTTTCCCAGACTCCTGGGAGGCCCTTTTCAATGAAATTTTCTTCTGTTGGAGGATGAGAGCTAGCATCCTTTTCTTCTTCAAAAGGGAAGGAAAGGAAAATCTTTACCTAGGAACACTGTCTTCCCAACCTCTGTTTCACCTTCTTCTTTTTAATGCAATGCCTCATTGTCCTCATGGGTCTTATTGGCTGATTCCAGAGTCTGGGAAAATCCCCACCCAACATCAGATTACATGGTTAAGTGAGTCTGTGTGTCCTGGAAAGAGTTATCCTGATTTAGTTTTCACTTCTAATCACGAGTTCGATCCCTGGGTCAGGAAGATCCCCTGGAGAAGGAAATGGCAATCCACTCCAGTATTCTTGCCTGGAGAATCCCGTGGACGGAGAAGCCTAGTAGGTTACAGTCCACGGGGTCGCAAAGAGTCGGACACGACTGAGCGACTTCACCTCACCTCTAATCACTCTGCCTCCATCTTCCCTTTTACAGTTAAGTCTTAAAACATTTACCCTATGTATCACCTTCTCAATGAATATCTCTTGATTCTGGTACAATATATGGCATCTTTTCTATGTACCAATGACACAGTGAATATTTCTATGAACACTCATCTAACAATGGCAATCTTTGATTTACTTGGCTTTCTCCTTGAGAACTATAAGCTCCTTGAGAAAGGGGCTTATTTATTTTCCCCCCAATATACTATGGAGTTAATTTTTTTTAATTTATGTTGGTGTATAGTTGATTTACAATGTTGTATTGGTTTCAGGTGTACAGCAAAGTGAATCAGTTATACATATATACATATATGAACCCTCTTTTAGATTCTTTTCCCATATAGAGAGAAGGGTTTATTTCTTAATGGATTTTGTATCCCCAGCATTTAATACAGAAATAATTGCACAGATTGTGAGAAATGTTTGAGTGTTACATGAATAAATGGGTGAAATTGTAATATTACATTTAAATGTATTGTTTTGCTACATACTCAATAGCTCGGGCTGCAATTAGATAACGAGATACAAATAAAATAACTTTCATGATTTTTAAAAACATCACAGAAAAATGAATTAGTAATGTGTTGATTATATACCACTGAGCAATAAGAATATAAAAAACTACTAAGTATAAATTATCACATTTTGTGGCTATCTTTTTTAAAACTATTAGTGGATAATGAGAAAGTGTGTTCATAAAATTAGGAATGCAAAGTGATAAATCAGAACTAGCATGGTTTTAAAATCCAAAGCCCTAGAATCAAATAAGTTTTGTTGTTATTATCTGGATAGACAGTCCCAATGCCTCTCTGAGCATAGATTAATAAGAATTTTACCTGAATGAGATCATTTCAAGAGTAAAGTGAGATGATGTATGTTAAGTCTTTTAAAAGCTCTAATAGATTATAGAAATAAAACATTATTTACTATTTTCAGCATTTCTTATATTTCACCATTTCTGATATTTCACCATCTCAAAGCTTGGGAGTATTTTATCTTTATTTTGTGATATTGGCTTTTTATTGAGAATAATTCTAAATGTATATAATGGGAAATAACCTGGAGAAAAATTACTTAATGTTCTTGATTAATGTCAGTGGGAAGAAATATCTAAAACTTATTCCTAAAATTATGCTCTTCTTTCTCTTGTCAATATAATTAATGGTCTTTCTTATTTCCATCAGTCATATTCACAAGGTTTATTATAGTTGGAGTTCTACCCTTATAGTTTACCTAATTTGAAGATGAATTAATGAATTACATTTTCTCCTTCTCACATCAGGAATAACAGACACTATCTCTCTGAATAATTTCTGAATACTCACTCACTACTGCTAAATCTTTGCTACTGATAATTTTAGGTAATCCTTAAAGGTGCTTTATTTGCTATAAAATATACTAAATTAATCTTAAAGGTAACTTCTAATTCAGTAAGAAACTGCAACTGCAAGTGTTCTAGATGAAAATTCAGTAAAGGTCTCTTTATAGGTATTCTCTATAAGGAAAAATGAAAAATTGGGTTGGAAATAATTAAATCTGAGAAATATTTATGACTTTCCCTCCCTTCGTATAGACTTCTCTGATATTCCTTTCATCTAAAGAAGTGGAATGGGATATAAGTCCTTTGAAAGATGTTATTTTTTTCTTTTATAATGATGAATCTTAAATTTGTCTTTCAATCAAAACTGTTTTAAGTGGAAATAAGATGAGTAGAATTATTAAGATTTACATGTGTTACTGCCCTGGAGAGAACCATTTGGTTTTCTCTTCTGTGCACTTAAAAATGTTCCTACAGTGATTTCTAAACCAGAAAGGAAGTAATATGAACAAGATGGTCATATCTCTTCATGTACATAAGAAAGAAAAGCAAAAGATTATTTTCCATTTTAAGTGGATAGTCTATTTTAAAGATAACCTATACTATTAAGCTTTTGGGCTTCCCAGGTAGCTCAGTCAATAAAAAATCTGCCTGCAATGCAGGAGACCTGGGTTCAATCCCTGGCTGGGGAACGTCCTCTGGAGAATGGCAACCCACTCCAGTATTCTTGCCTTGAGAATTCCATGGACAGAGGAGCCTGGCAGGCTACAGCCCATAGAGTCACACAGACTTGGACACAACTAAAGTGATTTAGTAGGTAGTATGCAGACTATTGTATGTTTTCTTGACTAAGTGTGAAACTGAGATGAAAGAATACAAAGAAGAGAATTAGAGAAAACTGTAGCGAATTGCTAAAGCTAAAAGAAATATCTTAAGGCAGGCCTTCACAGTGCAGTAGAAGATTGACAACTGAGCTAAAATGAACCAAGTTGTAATGCCAAGAGTGATTCAAAACATTTTTAAGTATACCTAATATTTTCCTGGAAGAGAACAGCTATCTAATATCCAATCTATTTATTTACCTTTACCTTTATAAAAATTGAAATTGCAAACTAAGGGCAGGATATGTGCGTGTGTGTGTATTTGTGTGTCTGTATGTATGTACCTGGAATTTACTAAAACAAGGTAATTCAAAGTAGACATTTTTTGAAATATTATTTGCAGAGTATTGATTATATAGGGTTTCGTTGGTGGCTCAGCAGTAAGAATCCACCTGCAATGCAGGAGACTGCCTGCAATCCAGGAGATGGGAATTCTTTCCCTGAGTCAAGAAGATCCCCTGGAGAAGGAAATGGCAACCAATTCCAGCATTCTTGCCAGGGAAATCCCATGGACAGAGAAGCCTAGTGGGCGACAATCCATGAAGCCACATAGAGTCAGACACAACTTAGCGAATAAGCCATCACTTTGATTATATAAAATAACCCAGGATGAAACTGACTTTTCCAAACTACTAGAAACTGGTCAATAAGAGGAAAGGGATATTTTAAGTGTGATCAGTTCAGTTCAGTCGCTCAGTCGTGTCCAATTCTTTGCAACCCCATGCATGGCAGCACACCAGGCTTCCCTGTATATCTCCAACTCCTGGAGCTTACACAAACTTAGGTCCATTGATTCAGCAATGCCATTCAACTATCTCATCCCCTGTCATCCCATTCTCCTGCCTTCAATCTTGCCCAGCATCAGGGACTTTTCCAGTGAGTCAGTTCTTCGCATCAGGTGGCCAAAGTATTGGAGTTTCAGCTTCCACATCAGTCCTTCCAATGAATATTCAGGACTGATTTCCTTTAGGATTGACTGGTTGGATCTGCTTGTGGTCCAAGGGACTCTCAAGAGTCTTCTCCAGCACCACAGTTCAAAAACATCAATTCTTCAGCACTCAGTTTTCTTTATAGTCCAACTCTCACATCCGTACGTGACTACTGGAAAAACCATAGCTTTGACTAGACAGATCTTTGTCAGTATGTAAAGTACATAATGTGAAATGCTGGGCTGAATAAAGCACCAGCTGGAATCAAGATTGCTGAGAGAAATATCAATAATATCAGATACACAGATGACACCACCCTTATGGCAGAAAGGGAAGAGGAACTAAAGAGCCTCTTGATGAAAGTGAAAGAGGACTGGGAAAAAGCTGGCTTAAAACTCAACATTCAAAATTCTAAGATCATGACATCTGGTCCCATCACTTCATGTCAAATAGATGGGGAAACAATGGAAACAGTAACAGACTTTATTTTCTTGGGCTCCAAAATCACTGCAGATGGTGACTACAGCCATGAAATTAAAAGACACTTACTCCTTGGAAGAAAAGCTGTGACCAACCTAGACAGCATATTAAAAAGCAGAGACATTACTTTGCCAACAAAGGTCTGTCTAGTCAAGGCCATGGTTTTTCCAGTAGTCATGTATGGATATGTAGTACTATAAAGAAAGCTGAGCACCAAAGAATGGATGCTTTTAAGTGAATACTTAGATGTTTTCACTTTTATCATTGACAATTTTGAAAAAAAAAAAAAAAGATTGTCAAGGTTACTGTCTTGGTCACAGAAGTGAGAAGCCTGTTTTTGTAGTCATGGTGGCCACATGTAGTTACAAGGCAGCAGAAGTTAATAGAAGAGAATGTGCTTATTTCCCTTGCTCACTTCTCTATAAGTATGGATGAAAATAAAACAGATTAAACTGTTCATAAAATTTGGAAATGGGAGTTCAGTACAAGTTTTTTGAAATGTCTTAATTGTCTAGGTCCATCCACATCTCTGCAAATGGCACAGTTTCAGTCCTTTTTCTGGCTGAGGAATATTCCATTGTACATATGTGCCACATCTTCTTTATCCATCCCTCTCTCAATGGACATTTAGGTTATACAGAGTGATATAGCTCAGAAAGAGAAAAATATTGTCTATTAACACATATATGTGGAATATAGAGAAATGGTACAGATGAACCTATTTGCAAACCAGAGACAGAGACACAGCTGTAAAGAACAAACATGGGCACCAAGGGGAAAAGGGAGCGGGATGAATTGGACTTGGAGATTGGAACTGACATGTATACAATAATATGTCTAAAATATGTAACTAATGAGAAACCACTGTATAGCACAGGGAATCTCTACTCAGTGCTCTCAGGTGACCTAAGTGGGAAAGGAATCCCAAAATGAGAGAATTTATGTGTATGTGTGGATGAATCACTTTGCCATAGAGCAGAAAGTAACACAAGTTTATGAAGCAACCATACTCCACTACATTATTTTTAAAAATCAAATTCTCTTCTTTTGATAATGCGCACATAATATCATTTATTTTCCTATTCCTTCGATTTTTTCTTTTTGAAGTTGGAAGGTTAAAAAAACAAGATTACTTGAACAATCCAAGCTACCTCCTCATCCCTTGATTGACATATGTTTCTTATGACTCTACCCTCTTCATTTCTAGCATTGTTTGGGACTCCTGCTTCCAACCACTGGCCTTCAGTTCAGTTCAGTCGCTCAGTCCTGTCCGACTCTTTGCGACCCCATGAATCACAGCACACCAGGCCTTCCTGTCCGTCACCAACTCCTGGAGTTCACTCAGACTCACGTCCATCGAGTCTGTGATGCCATCCAGACATCTCATCCTCTGTCGTCCCCTTCTCCTCCTGCCCCCAATCCCTCCCAGCAGCAGAGTCTTTTCCAATGAGTCAACTCTTCGCATCAGGTGGCCAGAGTACTGGAGTTTCAGCTTTAGCCTCATTCCCTCCAAAGAAATCCTAGGGCTGATCTCCTTCAGAATGGACTGGTTGGATCTCCTTGCAGTTCAAGGGACTCTCAAGAGTCTTCTCCAACACCACAGTTCAAAAGCATAAATTCTTCGGCGCTCAGCCTTCTTCATAGTCCAACTCTCGCATCCATACATGACCACAGGAAAACCATAGCCTTGACTAGACGGACCTTAGTCGGCAAAGTAATGTCTCTGCTTTTGAATATGCTATCTAGGTTGCTCATAACTTTTCTTCCAAGGAGTAAGCGTCTTTTAATTTCATGGCTGCAATCACCATCTGCAGTGATTTTGGAGCCCTCCCAAAATAAAGTCTGACACTGTTTCCACTGTTTCCCCATCTATTTCCAATGAAGTGATGGGACCAGATGACATGATCTTAGTTTTCTGAATGTTGAGCTTTAAGCCAACCTTTTCACTCTCCTCTTTCACTTTCATCAAAAGGCTTTTTAGCTCCTCCTCACTTTCTGCCATAAGGGTGGTGTCATCTGCATATCTGAGGTTGTTGATATTTGTCCCGGCAATCTTGATTCCAGCTTGTGTTTCTTCCAGTCCAGCATTTCTCATGATGTACTCTGCATATAAGTTAAATAAGCAGGGTGACAATATACAGCCTTGACATACTCCTTTTCCTATTTGGAACCAGTCTGTTGTTCCATGTCCAGTTCTAACTGTTGCTTCCTGACCTGCATACAGATTTCTCAAGAGGCAGGTCAGGTGGTCTGGTATTCCCATCTCTTTCAGAACTTTCCACAATTTATTGTGATCCACACAGTCAAAGGCTTTGGCAAAGTCAATAAAGCAGAAATAGGTGTTTTTTCTGTAACTCTCTTACTTTTTCCAAAATCCAGCGGATGTTGGCAATTTGATCTCTGGTTCCTCTGCCTTTTCTAAAACCAGCTTGAGCATCAGGAAGTTCATGGTTCATGTATTGCTGAAGCCTGGCTTGGAGAATTTTGAGCATTACTTTACTAGCATGTGAGATGAGTGCAATTGTGTGGTAGTTTGAGCATTCTTTGGCATTGCCTTTCTTTGGGATTGGAATGAAAACTGACCTTTTCTAGCCCTGTGGCCACTGCTGAGTTTTCCCAATTTGCTGGCATATTGAGTGCAGCACTTTCACAGCATCAGCTTTCAGGATTTGAAACAGCTCAACTGGAATTCCGTCACCTCTTCTAGCTTTGTTCATAGTAATGATTTCTAAGGCCCACTTGACTTCACATGCCAGAATGTCTGGCTCTAGATTAGTGATCACACCATCATGGTTATCTGGGTCGTGAAGATCTTTTTTGTACAGTTCTTCTGTGTATTCTTGCCACCTCTTCTTAATATCTTCTGCTTCTTTTAGGTCCATACAATTTCTGTCCTTTATTGAGCCCATCTTTGCATGAAATGTTCCCTTGGTATCTCTAATTTTCTTAAAGAGATCTCTAGTTTTTCTCATTCTGTTCTTTTCCTCTATTTCTTTGCATTGATCACTGAAAAAGGCTTTCTTATCTTTTCTTGCTATTCTCTGGAACTCTGCATTCAGATGCTTATATCTTTTCGTTTTCTCCTTTGCTTTTCACCTCTCTTCTTTTCACAGCTATTTGTAAGGCCTCCCCAGACAGCCATTTTGCTTTTTTGCATTTCTTTTCCATGGGGATAGTCTTGATCCCTGTCTCCAGTACAATGTTACGAACCTCATTCCATAGTTCATCAGGCACTCTATCTATCAGATCTGGGCCCTTAAATCTATTTCTCACTTCCACTGTATAATCATAAGGGATTTGATTTAGGTCATACCTGAATGGTCTAGCGGTTTTGCCTATTTTCTTCAATTAATTCACTCTTTTCCTCCCAAACACCCATTCCCCGCCCTCACTATCTTTTATTTTGCTCAATGGCAACTCTCTCATATTAGAAAACTCCTTGTCATCCATATGTGTGCTCATGTGCTCAGTTTTGTCTGACTCTTTGCCTCCCCATGGGCCATAGCCTGTCAGGCTTCTCTGCCCATGGGATTTTCCCAGCAAGAATACTGGAGTGGGTTGCTATTTCCTACCCCAGAGGATCTTCCAAACCCAGGAGTCCAACCCTCATCTCTTGCACTTACTCATCTTTCGTACTTACTCATCTTTCATGTTTAACTTAACAAGTTAACTTATCCTCCCAAGCAGCCTCTGTTGTCTGCTAACATCAGGCTTGGAATAAATATTAGCACTTCTATCTGCTCTCTTCAAGATTTGGGGACAAATCATCAGAACATCACAAAGAAGTAAGATGTAGTCCATAAAGCCTTCTTAGTGGGTGAGGGAAACGAGAGGGGAAAGTCATACCTTTCGCTGGAAAACAAAACTAATTAAAAACTGTTATTATATGTCTTTCTCTTTCTCAAAATTAGGCATCACATGCTTTCACTTGTCCCCCTTGAGCCTCTGCCATCCCCGTTGGGAAAAAATGCTCTGCAGCTGTTGCTACTTAGCTTGCGTGTGTGTGCTCAATCGTGTCTGACCCTTTGCAACCCCATGGACTGTAGCCTGCCAGGCTCCTCTCTCCATGGGATTCTCCAGGAAAGAATATTGGAGTGGGTTGCCATTCTCTTCTCCAGTGGATCTTCCTGACCCAGGGATCGAACCCAAGTCTCCTGCATTGGCAGGCAGATTCTTTACATCTGTGCTACCTGGTCCAGCACTAAGTGAAATGCCAAGAGTGCTTGACCCAGCGGTAGCTTGAGATAGTCAAGATCAGCCAATCTGCAGACTCTTGACCCTGAAGTAAATATTGTAGGTAACAAGACACTGAAATACTGGGTTGTTTTTGGCAAAATCTGGCTAAGACAATACCCTGTGGACTTAAAAACTGGTTATAAACAAGCTTCAGATTAAGCAAAACAAGTAAAATTAGAAAGAAAAGGAAAAGAAATACAAAACTTCCCAGCCATCTAGGCATTTTACATAGCTGTCTCCTTTTATTTTCAAACACTATGATATATACTTATTTTCATCTTCAGTTTATTGATGAAGAAATGAAAGGATATGCCCAGCTAAGCAATAGCCACCTCCTGGAAATATGCCAGGTATGTGTATTTGTGGATATTGCTGGACTTTATTTCTTATTTGATTCATTTATGTACTTTTAAAATTTATTAATTTAAATTGGAGTCATTTATGTACTTTTAAAAAATAATTAGAATGTATTTATTTTAAAATCTTTATTTCCAAATTTTAAAAAATTAAGATGGGGAGCCTCAGGCTGTGTGGTGTTGTGTGACTTTCCTAAGGTTGTGTTGTGTGTGTCAGTCACACAGTCATGTCCAATTCTTTGTGACTCCATGGACTGTAGTGTGCCAGGCTTCTCTGTCCATGGAATTCTCCAGACAAGCATATTGGCATGGGTTGCTGTTCCCTTATCCAGGGGTTCTTTCCAACCCAGGGATCAAAGCCCAGTCTCCCACATTGCAGGCAGATTTTTTACCATCTGAGCTACCAGGGAAACCCTTCCTAAGGTTACACAGACAATAAACTGCAGAACTGGGACCTAATCCCACAAAGTCAATCTCATTTATTTGTGCATATGAAGTTCCACTCCTCCCTTAAGTCATATCTATTGACTGGACAGTGTGATGGGGAAGCAACTGTTGATCACTTTCCTGTCTCTGACATTGGCTGACCTCTTTCCACGTATGTCTTATTTCCATCTCCTCTTCCTCTCATAGAAAATCTTATTTTGCAATCAAAGGTGTAGTCCATCTTCTCCAGCTTGTGAAGGTGGAGAATAGGACTCGTGCTTCACATGTATGAGAGAGTTAGAATCCCAGGAATAATTGTTCTCTGAGACGGTAAGTGCTCCAGCATCTGGGGTGCAGATGACCATGTGAGAAGGTGCTGTCTGTACTGGAAGACTCCAGAGTTGAATAAACATGGCTTGGGGAGCTTTGTTCCAGTTATTCTCTTGCTATTAAAGACCTTGACCCTGTTTTTGTTAGCAGTTCTGCCATGGCATTTAAGTTCCACATCTTGCTTGTTAACAGCTAAGAATAGAATCAGAGTATTAGCAAACTGAGAGTGTTTTCTCATTCCATTTCCCAGGAATATATAGGGTGTGAAGATGGTGAGCAGAATGTTTTTTCCCATAATATTCTCCTCTGGTAAACAAACCTAGAGATTAAAACCATTCTTGCAGGCTTTCATCTCCTAACTTCAGAAAGAATTTCTAACATCCTTGCCATTAGAACAGCAAACATAGGCTTCATCTAATACATGAATTAAATCAGAAGCATCTGTGAAAGGGAAAAGCATCTGTTAGAATATGTCCCACGGTCCAATATGAGATATTTGACTCCTCCTTCCAGTGAACAAGAACTAGACCCTAAAATGTCACACATCTGGTAACAATCTCCCATCGGCTTTAAGTGACCAGAGGTACAGGGACATTCAGGCACAAAATATCTGCTCTTGCTATACCACAGAAGGTATGAAAACAATGATTGAAGTCTGTGATACTCCAAGTGGTATAAGTAGGAACTAGGACTTTTGCATTTTAAATAATAAGTGTAGCTCTGAGAAAGACTTTAAGCTGTCTATAAGGCTTTTAACAGCCTTACAGGCTTTGGTGATTAATTATTTTAATATGGTGGTGATTGCAACATTAGCTTAAAAGGTGTGATAGGAAAGCACATCCAAATATTTATACACATTGAGCCAAAATTTTAATTTAGAAAAATGTGTGACTTTCACCTGGGGAGCATGATCACATAGTCAGATTTATTTGCAGCATCTTTTTGTGCATATACTCATTCACCAACAATCTTAAAAAATAATACCAAATAACTACAGAATAGAATTCATATTTTGGAAACTGAGTCCAAAATATTTTGCCTTCTCACTTTTACAATATAGAATATGTCTTTTAATGAAAAAATATTTTAAGAAGTAAAATAGTACAATTGCAACTTCTTTTATAACACACTCCTCATTTTCTAATAGATCCATGTATGGAGGGTTTTTCTCCCTAAGTAGTTCTAATGTGTTGCTAAGTTCTACTAAGCTGCAGAAGGAATGAGACTGAAAAAGAATTGGCATAAACCTACTGAGTGTGACTTGTGTTAACAACTGATTGTGCTTGTTGATAATAAAATCCAATGACAATGCATACTTCCCTCCTATGGCAGCATCTTGTTCAGTGAGACCCCTCTTACACTTGCCAAGTGTTAAATGCATTCAGTTCAGTTCAGTTCAGTTCAGTCACTCGGTCGTGTCCGACTCTTAGCGACCCCATGAATCGCAGCACGCCAGGCCTCCCTGTCCATCACCATCTCCCGGAGTTCACTCAGACTCACGTCCATCGAGTCAGTGATGCCATCCAGCCATCTCATCCTCTGTCGTCCCCTTCTCCTCCTGCCCCCAATCCCTCCCAGCAAAGAGTCTTTTCCAATGAGTCAACTCTTCGCATGAGGTGGCCAAAGTACAAATGCATTAGGCTAACAAAAATAAAAGTATGTAACAATCATAAATATTGTTTTTGGCATAATTATTTAAAAGTACAATATGTGATATTTCTCTCATCAATCATAAAAAGCACAGAGGTAAAGAATTTTAAAGATAAAAGGGACAAAAATTTCCAGTGAAGGAATTTGAGGAAGTTTCTTAAAATAGCTAAGAAAAACGAAAACTTCTATCTCTCTATTAGGGGTGTATGTTAATCACTAATTCACAGAGAAGTAAAGTTTCCAATACATGCTTTTACCATTGACTGTCTATCTAAGCCATGAATTTTATAGGCAAGTAACATAAGAATCTGTGTTATCATTTTAGTCCTTTGATTATAGTGGCCCAATAAATTACCCCAAAATATTCATGCCTGTACATCGAATTGATATACAGAACTGATTTGTAGTTTAAACTGTCATAACTTCAGGGCCTTAGATGAGAACTTGTTGATTTTTTTTTTTTTTTGCCTAACCATTTAAATAATTAAAATGCCTTGTCTTAAGGAGTTATGTATTTGTTTTATTCATAAGATTTAATGGAATATTCTCCCAAGTCAGTATTTTTTAAATTACCTATTACTTTTAATATCTATTGAAAGAAGAGAAGTTTGGAGGAAAGACTAGGTGGATGGGTATATTCAAGTTTTTCAATACCATAGGCATTTCAAGTTGGTTTACAATTAGACTTGTCATGTATGTACCCCATGGAACAGGTCCAGAATCAGTATTGTTGTTTAGTCGCTAAGTCTTGTATAGGTAGACACAATTAGTGGACAGATAATGGCATGGTTTGAGGGAAAGAAGACCCTTAGAGAACATTTAGAAGATGGAACTGTCTGCTTCTAAATGCAATATTTTCCATGAATGGAACGGTTACAGCAGCTCGGCAACCAGTCAGCAGAGATGACGCAGGAAGTTCTAATATTTCCCCCTTGTGGGGCTGTTGACGTGGAGAGGGAGGAAGATTTGTCAAGGCATGGGAAGCTAGCAGCCTCAAGCAGACTCCAAAATTTAGGGACACGATATCCTTCTGAAGCTGAAGTCCGTATCATACTTAGGCTGTCTGAGAAGTGATCCACAGTATTAAATTATGTTAGAAACGTCTTATTGATTCTGGCCTCTCCTAAAGGGTTCAGTGAAGGGTATAAATCTCTTTGAAGCATCAGTGTAGAATGGGACTCAGCTAAAACAAGTTGTCATCTATCTGCAACCTATTAAAATTAATGAGCTTCTGGGATGACTGAAATGTTTTATAATTGATAAGGAGTACTGAATAAAAAGGAGCTGAATTAGAACAGATCTATCAGGCTTTATTCAACACTATATAAATAAGAGAAAGAATATATCAAGCATTTCTACATTTCATGCTCATTTAAGGGTTACGCCACATAACTGATTTATATCTAAACCCAAGCACAGGACTTCAAGACACAGACCTCTGAGCAGGAAGAATTTAAAAGGGCCTCCCCTCAGGGCAGATGAATTGGACAAATTTGTTCCCATCAGGGGTCACAGTCCCACAAGGAACAGCTTGGTGAACAAGGCACAGGCCAGATTTCATGCCCTCATTGTCCCTGTCCCAGTACTTTTGGGAATTATAAAAATGACATATCAATATATGGGGCTTGTATGGAATAAATGAATGAATAGAAGGAAAAAATAGAACATCCAATTATTTTGTAACTTCTAGAAAAAAGCAATACTCTGATAAGTTTTAGTCATGATAAATGGCCTCAGAAGACTCTCGAGATTCAAGAAACATCAGAAAACTTTCTCATCAGTTGTTTGGTTTTCAGCTGCCCTGATCATGGAAATCTTGTAAAGCAGGTGAAAGTCATTCAGTCCTGTCCAACTCTTTGCGACCCCATAGACTATACAGTCCAGGAATTCTCCAGGCCAGTAATACTGGAGTGGATAGCCGTTCCCTTTTTCAGGGGATCTTCCCAACCCAGGAATCAAACTGGGATCTCTGGCATTGCAGGTGGATTCTTTACCAACTGAGCTATTAGGGCAGCATGAACATAGTGATTGCTATAAGAGTTGTATTCCATAAATATATAAATGAATGTCTTTATCCTTTTCTTTACTGTGGATTTCAAGAGGCCATTGCATCCCCTATACCTATCATATTGTCTTGTGTAAAGTGTCTTAAATAAATATAAGAAGTAATGAAATTTGTTTGAGAATTCGATTAATGCCGATCAATCTCCCATAGACTAAATACTTGCTTCGCTACCTTGTGAGGCTTTAACTGAAAACATCAACCAAGCAATTCTACATAACTATGAGCAAAGCTCATCTTATCTGAAGTCTTGCCTATCAAAAACTGCATAGATAATTCTGGAAAAGATGGCAAAAAGCCCCTGAGCAGACAACATAAATGATACAAAAAAACTGTATTAAAATTAAGACTCATGGGGACTTCCCTGTTGGTCCAGTGGCTAAGACACCACACTTCTAAGGCAGGGGGCCCAAGTTCAATTCCTGGTCAGGAAACTAAAGCCCACATGCTGCAACTAAGAATTCACATTCTGCAGCTAAAGATCCCATGTGCTGCAATTAAGACCTGGTGCAGCCAAATAATTTTTTTTTTAATTTGAAAATGAAGTCCCATGACTCAAAATCATAACAGATTAGGTTTGCTCTCTCAGTCCCCAGTTGAGGAAGGGCTTAACAAAAAAACAAAAAGTATCATGGCTGAGAAGGCAACAATCTGAAAATGTGTGAGATATTGAAAAATTATTTTTTTTGAAACCAGGCATAATAACTCAGAAGGCATCAGGACCGTTTAATATATAAGCAACAAGCCT
Source organism: Oryx dammah (assembly GCF_014754425.2). Classification (NCBI taxonomy): domain Eukaryota; kingdom Metazoa; phylum Chordata; class Mammalia; order Artiodactyla; family Bovidae; genus Oryx; species Oryx dammah. The sequence continues at coordinate 29,194,532 of NW_024070213.1, forward strand.
AGAATCTCTCAATGGCCTCTGAGGGTATCCCTGCCTTATTGCAGAATTCTACTGCATTCTGATCATAATGATGATGGATGAAAATATGATGTTCTGTTTACTTTGTTCACAAAAGCAGTAACCAGGGAAGCCCCTAAAAGATGTTTAATTTTTACCAAGTGGTTAAAACATGAAGTAATTTACTGTTTCTCATTGCTAGAGTAGTGTTTTCTTACCATAATGATATGTATGTATTTCTGTAGTCAATTGCAGAAATCATCTCCCTATGCCTTGGCACCCCTGTCTTGCTTCATTGAGGGAAGTAGCAAGTTTTGAATAATAAAGCTACCATGTGATAAGTACTTGTTCCAAGGTGAATGTCACTCATAACAAGCGTTTCAGGGATCAGGGTTAATATGATGCTGATTTGGACTTTGCAGTTCCAATTGAACTTGACTGGGTTCATTCTAATACACGAAAGTCTACTTCCTGCCAGTTGGTAACATGTTGAATCTTCATCCCCTCCACAGACCCCAGTTCCTCCTGTTCAGCTGCCCTGATGCAGCAACCCCCATGGTCAGTACCAAGAGTGCTTCCGTCCTGGACTTTGCACAAACTTCGCAACAACATTCCACACCTGGCCCAAAGTTAACAAGAGCACAACCAACACCTTGTATGGCAGGTTGTATTAAAGAGAGGCTTTCCATTCTGCTACTTTCCAGCTGTGGAAACTTGGGCAGCTAATTAGCCTCACTCTTCCTGAATTTCCTTATTTTTAAACCAGTTTTATTGAGATAGAGTCACATACCATAAGTATTAGGTTTCTCCAGAGAAAAGAAAAACCAGGATAGTGAGGGGGTCAGGGAGAGAGAAGGAGAAAGGGAGAGGGAGGGAGAGAGAGAGAGAAGTAGAGAGTGATTTTAAGGAATTGGCTCATGTGGAGTCATGCGGAGGCTTGGCAAGTCCAAAATATTCAGGGCCCAAGACCCAGGAAAGAGCTGCAGTGCCAGTCCAAAGGTGCCAGACTTCCTTCTTGCTTTCCAAGGTCAGTCTTTTTCTATGAAGACCTTCAACTGATTGGATGAGGCCCATTCACATTATGGGGAGTAAACTGCTTCACTTAAGATCTACTGATTTTGGTGTTAATTTCTTTTACAAAATGCCTTTATTACAGAAATATCTAGAATGTCTGGGTACCATGGCCTAGCAAAGTTGACCTGCAAAATTAACCATCACACAATGCAATTCATCCATTAAAAGTACATAATCCAGTGGGTTTAGTATATTCACAGATCACAACTCTCATCATATACAATTTCAGAACATTTCTTCAGTCTCAAAAAAGAAACTTTGTACCCTTTAGATATTATCCACCTATTTCCCCATTTACCCCAGTTCCAAGCAACCTCTGATCTACATTGTGTCTCTATAGATTTGCCCATTCTGAATATGTCATAGGAAGGGAATCATAAAATATGTGGCTTTTTGTGACTGACTTCTTTCATTTAGCATAATATTTTTAAGATTCATCTGTGCTGTAACATGTCTCAGTATCCCATTCCTCTTTATGGGTGAGTAATATTCTCCCACATGGATATAGCACTTTTCCTTTATCCATCACCAGGAGAAATATCAATAACCTCAGAAATACAGATGACACCACCCTTATGGCAGAAAGTGAAGAAGAACCTAAACAGCCTCTTGATGAAAGTGAAAGAGGAGAGTGAAAAAGTTGGCTTAAAACAACATTCAGAAAACTAAGATCATGGTATCTGGTCCCATCACTTCATGGCAAATAGATGGGGAAACAGTGGAAACAGTGGCTGACTTTATTTTTCTGGGCTCCAAAATCACTGCAGATGGTGACTGCAGCCATGAAATTAAAAGACACTTACTCCTTGGAAGGAAAGTTATGACCAACCTAGAGAGCATATTCAAAAGCAGAGACATTACTTATCCACAAATGTCTGTCTAGTCAAGGCTATGATTTTGCGAGCGGTCATGTATGGATGTGAGAGTTGGACTACAAAGAAAGCTTCAGTTCAGTTCAGTTGCTCAGTCGTGTCCAACTCTGCAACCCCATGAATCACAGCATGCCAGGCCCCCCTGTCCATCACCAACTCCCAGAGTTCACTCAGACTCATGTCCATCGAGTCGGTGATGCCAAGCTTAGTACCAAAGACGATGCTTTTGAACTGTGGTGTTGGAGAAGACTCTTGAGAGTCCCTTGGACTGCAAGGAGATCCAACCACTCCTTCCTAAAGGAAATTGGTCCTAGGTGTTCATTGGAAGGACTGATGTTAAAGCTGAAATTCCAGTATTTTGGCCACCTGATGGGAAGAGCTGACTCATTTGAAAAGACCCTGATGCTGGGAAAGACTGAAGGCAGGAGGAGAAGGGGATGACAGAGGATGAGATGGCTGGATGGCATCACCAACTCAATGGACATGAGTCTGGCTAAACTCCTGGAGTTGGTGATGGACAGGGAGGCCTGGTGTGCTGCGGTTCATGGGGTCACAAAGAGTCGGACACTACTGAACGACTGAACTGAACTGTTGATGAATGTTTGGGTTATTTCTGTTTTATAGCTATCATGAATACTGCTGCTATAAACATTATTATTAGTAATGCTGCTATAAAAAGTTTTGGGGGACATATGTTTTTCTCTTGCATGTATAGTAGGAGTGGAATGGCTGGATCATATAATAACTCTATGTTTACTCATTCAAGGGACTGCCAGACTATTTCCCAAAGTGGCTCTACCATTATATATTCCTATGAACACTGTATAAAGGTTCTGATTCCTCTAAGTCCTTACTAACTCTTGTTATTATGTGATTTTTTTTTTCATTCTACACATTCTACTGGTGTTAAGTTGCATCTTTCATTACGGTTCTGCCTTGCATTTCCCTAATGAATAATGAGGTTGAACATATTTTCATGTGCTTATTGATCATTTGTATATTTACCTTGGAGATGTGTCTATTTAGATCCTTTGCCCAGTTTTCAGTTGAGTATTTGTCTTTTTATTGTTGAGTTACAAGAGTTCTCTGTATGTTTTGAATACAGGTCTCATATTAAATGTATGATTTGCAAACATTTTCAATCTGCCATTTTGTGGTTGTCTTTCCACTTTCTTGATAGTGTCCTTTGAAGCACAAAAGTTTAAAATTTTGATGAAGTGCAAATTATCTATTTTTTCCCTTGGCCAATCAGACTTTTGGTATTAAAGCTATGAATTCTTTGCCAAATCTGAGATCATGAATATTTACCCCTATGTTTTCTTCTGAGTTTTATAGCTTTAGGTTTTAGATCTAATACTATGATACATTTTGAGTTAGTTCTTGCAGATGGTATAAGATAAGGATCCAACTTCACTTGTTTGCATACAGCTATCCAGTTGTTCTCAGCACAGTTTGTTGGAAAAACTATTCTTTTTGTTTTGAATGGTCTCAGCACTCTTGTCAAAAGGAAATTGACCATCAATACATGGTTTGTTTGTTTGTCTGTTTCTGGAATATCCTGTTCCATTGATCTATATGTCTGTCAGTATCATACTGTCTAGATTACTGTTGCTGTTTAGCAAGTTTTACGATAGGGACGAGAAAGTCCTACTACTTTCTTCTTCTTTCTCAGGATCGTTTTGCTATTCTGCAGCCCCTGCAATTTCAGATACATTTTACAGTCAGCTTGTCAGTTTCTCCAAACAAGGTCATGTAGGTTTGTGCCAAAAATGCATTGAGTCTGTCGATTAATTTGGGAAATATTTCCATCTTAGAAATAGTGAAACTTCCAATCAATGAACGTGAAATGTATTTTCCAATAATTTGGTTTTTCATTTTCAGAGTATAAAAGTTGCATTTCTCTTGTTAAGTATTGTATTCCTTATGATGGAAACATAAAATATAAAGGACTTTAAAAAAATTTATTTTCAGATTGTTGCAAATGAAGTCAGTTGCTTTGGGAAGAAATTAAGCTATCTGTTTTATGCCCCAGTTCTCTCCCAGACAAAGTACTTGAGCTGGGGCTCTGGGGGTGGAACAGTGGCACAGTTCTCTTTGACTGACATTCTGGCTTTGGTTTCTCAGTGCTGGGTGGAGAGAAAACAGTGCCCTGGGTGTTCTTAGCTTGTCTCTTCTGACATGGAACCACCACCTCATGAAGCCATGTAAGCCATGATCAGGCCTCAGCATTCTCAGTAGCAGACTGCATTCCAGTAGTGGGGCCTGGACAAAAGCCACCTCTGGACAACACTCACCTGGAACTTAGACTCAGAGACAGGTAGCTGGGGGCAGGATGAGAAATGCTGACCTCCTGCTGCTTCCTGAGAGAAAGCCCTCCAGCCAGAGACAGTACTGAGCAGGAGCCCTGTGCTGTTGGCTGCCCCAGTCTGAAGTGCTGTCTTTGCCTTGCTGAGATGAGAGGGAGGTGCTGGGGAGTGATCTTGGTTCAGACACCACAGACTCTAACTTTTCTTACATAATTTTATAGATTTAAATGTTTATCCATTTGCTGTGTTTTCATAGAGTCATTTCCAGAAGTTTTAATTGGTTGTATTTAGTTTGAAGTATTTATCAGTTTCAAAAAAACATGTGAGGAGAAAAGGAAGCAATTGAAAGCAGGGGCTATCAATGATTGGGCTTTCCTGGTGGCTCAGAAGGTAAACAATCTCCCTGCAGTGCAGGAGACCAGAGTTCAATCCCTGGGTGAGGAAAATCCCCTGGAGAAGGAAATGGCAACCTGCTCCAGTATTCTTGCCTGGGAAATCCTATGGACAGAGGAGCCTGGTAGCCTACAGTCCATGGGGTCACAAAGAGTCAGGTATGACTGAGGGACTAATACTTCAATACTTCCATTCTTTAATCAACGGTCATCTTTGAAATTTCTGACACTGGTTAATTGCTTACAAATCTCTTGACTGATACACATTTCCCATAGTTTACTTATCTTCAAAGGATAACAAAAATATTTTAAAGATTTAATAGTATATTAGTCTAGGAAAATTGTCTTAGACCATTTCAGTGTTTCTAACATTTTAGATACATGCATTTGGTACAGTATTCACTCCAGACAGGTAAATGTTCTTGTTGATTAGAATAGAGCAAACTTCCTTTGATGTCTTCCTTTCTAATCCAGTTTTATATTCTCTATTCACTATGCCTAATTATTATACCAAGGCTCACTTGAAAACAGTTGTTCTTTTTTAAAAATTTTAATTTGTATTGGAGTATGGTGGTGGTGGTGGTGTAGTTTCTCAGTCATGTCTGACTCTGCAATTCCATGGACTGTAACTCACCAAGCTTCTCTATCCATGGGATTTTCTAGGCAAGAATACTGGAGTGGGTTTCCCTTTCCTTCTGCACAATAGAGTATAGTTGCTTTACAATGTTGTGTTAGTTTCTGCTGTACAGCAAAATGAATCAGCCATATCAATAAATATATCCTCTATCTTTTAAATTTCCTTCCTATTTAGGTCACCACAGAGAACTAAGTAGAGTTTCCTGTGCTATACAGTGGGTTCTCATTAGTTATTTATTTTATACTTGGTAGGCTATATATGTTAATTCAGGCTCCCATTTCATCCCACTCTTCCTAACCCCCTTGGTATTATAAGTTTGTTCTCTACATCTGTATCTCTGTTTCTGCTTTGCAAATGACTACATTTTTATATCATTTTCATTGGGGAGTGGTTCTGTGAAACTCTTCACTCTGTCATGTCAGTTTCCTCATTTCTGAAATGGGGATAATGGTTTCTATTTCATGGGATTATTGTGAGAATTAAATTAGCTAATATATGTAATGTGCTTGGGACAGTGCCTATTGCAGAGTAAGGTATCAAGTAGTATTACCTATTAATGATTGTTACTAGTAATTGTTTTATTATCATTATGATTACCATCAATAGGTTAGTGGTAGATTAAAAATGCACCCTGAGGTCAGGATGCTCCTAATGTTCTTTCTAAGTTAATGTGTATATTTTTTAATGGAATGAGCATCCAAGAATATACCTTGCCTATCTCCCCCTGAAAAACAGCTAGCACCTTGACTGTTATGTATCTAGAGGATTCTTCCTATCAATCCTTTGATTCAGGTAAATATTGAATCCTACTCATATTTGTTAATAAAGCATTTTTAATTGCATTTATACATGTTTTAATGTTGGTACAGTATTTTGAAGATTTGGTTCAGGGGTTGCAAGCTTATGACCCTTATATATGTCTGTACATGATAATAGCAAATATTTTGGAGCGTTTACTATGTTCCAGATAGAATTCTTTCCTTTTTAATTCATTTATTTCTTATAATACCCTGTGAAGTGGGAATTCTGCAAAGCCCATACTTTTAACCCCTAGGCTAAATCCCATTTATGTAAAATTACATGTGTATTTCAGTATTTACTTATATCCTTACAGGACATTTGGTCTAATCCAAAGTGTCTTTTAAACATCTAGTCCATGTGTCAAAAGGTTTTTGATAATTGGTCTTGTCCACAACCATCTGTGGTGGACCAAATCTGCTTATGGATCTTCTGAATAGAACAAAATATCTGCTAACCACATATGTGCATGGAGAGACTTTTTCTAGTATCTGAATACAGGCTACCTCTACATAGTGGGATTTTCTTTTTCTTTTTCTTTTTTTTTTATACTTTTTTCTTCCCACTTTTGAACTGTTGGCTTTTTAAAAAAATAATTAAAATCTATGATAACTAAACAGAGCAAAATAAAAATCCCAGGGTAAATCTGCAGGCAACAACAAAGAGTTAAACTCTTTCTAGGGATACCTAGTAGCAAACTAAATTAACTCGAACCTTTGTATTATACTCTTTGAATCTTGCCCTGACTTCCATAGCATGTTTCAGTTCAGTTCAGTTCAGTTCAGTTACTCAGTCGTGTCTGACTGTTTGCAACCCCATGAATCACAGCATGCCAGGCCTCCCTGTCCATCACCAACTCCCGGAGTTTACCCAAACTCATGTCCATTGAGTCAGTGATGCCATCCAGCCATCTCATCCTCTGTCATCCCCTTCTCCTCCTGCCCCTAATCCCTCCCAGCATCAGGGTCTTTTCCAATGAGTCAACTCTTCGCATAAGGTGGCCAAGCTATTGGAGTTTCTGCTTCAGTATCAGTCCTTCCAATGAACACCCAGGACTGATCTCCTTTAGAATGGACTGGTTGGATCTCCTTGCAGTCCAAGGGACTCTCAAGAGTCTTCTCCAAAACCACAGTTCAATTCTTTGGCGCTCAGCTTTCTTAACAGTCCAACTCTCACATAGCATGTTTAGTTCTGTAGAAATTAGAAATCAATCAAAATAGATTCTATTAATGTAATAGTTATATTTTAGGCAAAATGTACTGGGGACAATTCTGTGCTCTGCATTTGTTTCTTTCATTTTTTTCAAACCTGATCAAAACTTTTGTTCCAAGTTCATGAGCACCTTCCTTTGTGTCTAGATGGTAAAGATTCTCCCTGCAATGCAGGAGACCTGGGTTAGATCCCTGTGTTGGGAAGATTCCCTGGGGAAGGTAACAGCTACCCACTCCAGTATTCTGGCCTGGAGAATTCCATGTACAGAGGAGCCTGACAGGACTATAATCCATGGGTTGCAAGAGTCAGACATGAATGAGCAACTAATACTTTCACTTTTCATGAGCACCTACCACATTTACCTTGCAATATCTAATATTCAAACAATTTCTGGAAGGAAGCACTCAGCCTCCACAGGAATTTCCTTGTTCTCAATGTGACTCAAACACCACTCTCTTCCTAAACAGGTGGAAAAGATGAGCCTTTTATTATTGCTGTTATTTCTTTCAAGTAAGACTGTAAAGGTGAGTTCTATTAATCAAGAAAATTATATAAAATGCATTTATATATGCAAATTCCAGTTTAATTCCTTGTTGTATAGACACCAACTCTTCTAAGTAGAGTGGTGGTAGTAGGATAATAGAATTTGCATTAATTTTATTTGTAGTGAGTGAATAGCATAAGCACATTCAAGTTGCCCCATTTTACAGTAGTATAGGTTAAATTTTATGTTGCTAATTTTAATTAAAAACCCTTATTTTATCATCTAAAAAGAAAATAATAGAAAAAAATTCATATCTTTTATATATATAACCAAATATAATACTGATTTTTTTTTTCTTTTCCTAATTACTACAAGCATAGCTAAAGGTGTAATTTTGCTCTAAGAGAATGAGTTTTGTTGTTGTTTAGTTGCTAAGTCATGTCTGACTCTTTGGCAATCCCATTGATTGTAGCCCACCAGACTCCTCTGTCCATGAGATTTCCCAGGAGGCAAGAATACTGGAATAGGTTGCCATTTGCTTCTCCAGGGGAACTTCCCAACCCAGAAATGGAACCCACATCTCCTGCTTTGGCAGGCAAATTCTTTACCACTGAGTCACTGATTTTAAGTAATCTCCAAATCTGAAATAAGATAAAATGAAAAAAAAGAATCAATTTTATAATAGTAGCTAAAGCTACTTAAGAAAGTGAAGATAAGTTTGATATAAGCACATCACTGAGTATTCAAATATTTGTAATTATTCTTCATTTCTCATTCTATCCTTTATTAACCAGCTTCCTTTTTACTAATATGAAAATGAATTTGGTCATATTTAATTTATGTTAGAGTATTATAGATGCCTATGATCCAAGTCTAAATTTCAAGGTTAAGTTGTATGACCATCCATTTATTATTAGAATACTGGATCTGAGGAAAACATTTAAATTATGCCTCCACTGAAAAATGGAATTAATAATTTATCCATTGCCTGTTTTAAATTTTTGTGTGATGAACACTCTGAGATACAAAGTAGGATAATAATCCTGAAATAATGTGCAAGCAATCAGGCTTTTGCAAAGAATATCATCTATATGACCCAGATGCATGATATGGTGCTAAAGATTTGAATCAGCCAAAAAAGAAAATATTTTGAAGAGGAAAACACTAAACTCAATTATGTAATTTGGTTCATATATTTCAGAACTGGTGGTTCCACTTTTTAATGAAGTTGTTTTTCCCCAAATTTATTGCTAATTAAATTATTTAAATCCACATAGTCATAAAGTTGTAGCACTGGATTTTCAACCAAGGACTGTTTATATAAGAGTAAAGTATTAAAAACAACCTAAATGTCCAATACCAAAGGCTTGACTAGATAAAAATATAAAAGCATGCAATGAAATATTATCCAGCTATTAAAGGTATTGTACAGATAGAAATAGTGGCAATACATGTTATAAATTATATTGAGTAAAATTACATATTTAAAAAAACAGTCATATATATACCAGAGAGTATATAAAAGGATATGTTCAATGCTGTTACCATAGCTTTGGGGGAATTATTATGTATTCTTTATTAACTTCATCAATTTCTTTTTTTAAGTTTCTGATTTTTTTCCTTACAATTGAATTTGTTTGCTAGGGCTGCTATAACAAAATATCATGAATAGGGTGGCTTAAACAACAGAAATTTATTTGCTCTCAGTTCTGGAAGCCAGCTGTTTGATCAAGTTCTCAGCAAAACTGGCTTTTCTGAGGTCTCACTCCTTGGCTCATTGTTATCCATTGTTTAGTCTCTCAGTTGTCTCTGACTCTTTAAAGCCCTATGGACTGCAGCATGCTAGGCTTCCCTGTCCTTCACTATCTCCCACAGTTTGCTCAAACTCATGTCCATTGAATCCACGATGGCATCCAACCATTTCATCCTCTGTCATCCCCTTCTCCTCCTGCTTTCAACCTTGCCCAGCATCAGGGTCTTTTCCAATGACTCAACTCTTCGGATCAGATGGCCAAAGTATTGGAGCTTCAGCTTCAGCATCAGTCCTTCCAATGAATACTCAGGGTTGATTTCCTTTAGGATTGGCTGGTGGATTTCCTTGCTGTCCAAGGGACTCTCAAGAGTTTTCTCCAGCACCACAATTTGAAAGTATCAATTTTTCGGTGCTCAGCTTTCTTTATGGTCCAACTATTACATCTGTACATGTTTACTGGAAAAACCATAGCTTTGACTATATGGACCTTGACTCGCAGATGGGTGTTTCTTCCCTGTGTCTTCACATGGTCTTCCCATGTGTGGGCCTGTGTCCAAATTTTCCCTTCTTATAAGGACACCAGTCATGTTGGATTAGTGTTCACTGGAATGACCTCATTTTAACTTAATTACCTCTTACAGACTCTATCTCTAAATACAGTCACATCCTGAGGTAGTGGGGTTGAGACTTGAACGTATGAATTTGGGGAAGGGACACAATTCAGCCCACTAAAACAATGTTCATATATTACTTTTATAAAGAGAGATACAGGAACTTCATTTTGACAAGATAAGCAGGGTGGGGAGATACCCCTTTTTCTTGATATATCTACTCTTAATTAACTAGTTAATTAATTGGTCTTTTTGTTTCTAATTAGCCTCTTTGGGGTTTGGTTATTATGAGTCCACCCTTCCAGATATTCATCAACTGTAACTATTAAAGCTTCGGCCCAGATCTTGTGTAGTAACAATCATTGAGAACTGTATAATTTTGAGGCATCTTCCTGAGCTAGTTAGTCCATTTTGGGTTTGTTTTTGAGCTGTGATAGCTTCCTGAGCCTCTTTTCAGCCTCTTGTTTTCTCACCTTTTCCATTTCAGTTTTCAGCTTCTTGTTTCCTTAGCCTGACATGTAGAAAGATTTTTAATGTCAGGGAGAGCAACAATTGAAATCTGAAACTTACAGAGAAACAAGAGTCCTGTTTTCCAGATCCCAGTCAGTTAAAGGAAAAATAAATTCAACGAAATATTTTCTGAAGCTAGTCAAGAAATATTCTTTCTCTTCCTTGGTTTCTCTTAACACTGTGCTATGTGGACACAACCAACCGTGGAACCCTGAGAGAAAGATGAGAAGATTCCTGTAATCAGAGAAATCTGGACACTTCCTGATCATAAATCTCTCCTGGAAGATGTTGCTACTATTTGTTTAGTTTAAAAAAAAAAAAAAAGTGGGACAGAGGGAGGGATTTTCACAGGAGACTGAAAGAACAGCAATAAATACAGAAAAAAACAAACAACAAGGCAACCCCAAAGGGAGGAGAGTTCAGATGTACTTTCTATAATCAAAGATTTATTTGGATATTCTCTAAAATATGAAAGGTCTGATAAAGATCGCCAAACCATATATGTTTATATAAATTCATTTTATTATACAGCTTTCAAAAGAATACAGTAGTTATAGCAAAATAAATGAAAAAAATATTTTTATAACACTCCATTGAAACCTATTGTCTCTTCTTTTGATGTACATCCTGAATTGTATAGAATTCCCAAAGACATTTTTTCTTCAGTCCAGTTAACTTGTCTAAATTCTAAATGAAGAGGTTTTGGGGGTTGGGAAAAGTAAATATATCAAAGTTGACCATAATTTTTCATTAACTTCATCTGTGCTTATAAAATATAAAGTTTTCTTATTCTCATGATAAAAATAGTTTATAAAAATATATACACATTACCAACTGGTTTTATATCCATCCAGATACATGTTTATAATGTGTAATATAAACTGAATTTAAATGGGCTTGAGATACCTAAAATGCGTTTGACAAAAAAATATTGAAGTATGATTTAAATAAAGTCCTCAATCTAGAAAGTGATTATCTTGAAAATAGATCTGCCTTAATAGGGAAATAGCCACATACAGCAAGATCAACTTCTCTTTTGATATTTCCAGTGCTGCAGATCTTTCCTTTGTAAATAGTCTTTTTTAAATTTTAAATTTATTTATTTTAATTGGAGGCTAATTACTTTACAATATTTTATTAGTTCTGCCACACATCAGCTTAATCTCATCCTCTGTTTTTATTCCTCATGTATTCACTGCAAGCATTTTGATCATTGTTCTATAGTGAGTACTCCTTAAAGTGTTTGGATTGACATATACACACTGCTGCTGCTGCTGCTGCTGCTAAGTCGCTTCAATCGTGTCTGACTCCTAGCGACCCCATAGACGGCAGCCCACCAGGCTCCCCCGCCCCTGGGATTCTCCAGGCAAGAACACTGGAGTGGGTTGCCATTTCCTTCTCCAATGCATGAAAGTGAAAATTGAAAGGGAAGTCGCTCAGTCATGTCCGACTCATAGCAACCCTATGGACCGCAGCCTACCAGGCTCCTCCGCCCATGGGATTTTCCAGGCAAGAGTACTGGAGTGGATATACACACTACTATACATAAAAGAGATAACCAACAGGGATCTATTGTATAGCACAGGGAACTCTGCTCAGTATTCTGTAATAACCTAAGTGGGAAAAGAATTTGAAAAAGAATAGATACGTGTATACGTATAACTGAATCACTCTGCTGTGCACCTGGAACTAACACAACATTCTAAATCAACTATTTGTTGTCGCTGTTGTTTAGTCAGTCCTGTCCAACTCTGCAACTCCATGGACTGTAGACACCAGCTCCTCTGCCCATGGGATTTCCCAGGCAATACTGGAGTGGGTTGCCATTTCCTTCTCCAGGGGATCTTCTTGACCCAGGGGTTGAACCTACGTCTCCTGTGATGGCAGATGGAGTCTTTACCACTGGGCCACTCTATTGTTGTTCTGTCGATAAGTCATGTCTGACTCTTTGTGACCCCATGGACTGCAGCACACCAGGCTTCCCTGTCCTCCACTATATCCCGGACTTTGCTCAAGTTTATGTCTGTTAAGTCGGTGATGCTATATGACCATCTCATCCTCTGTTGCCCTCTTCTCCTTTTGCCTTCCCTATAGTCCAATATAAAACTTTTTTAAAAAACGTTCTCTTCTCCATATTATTACAATTCAATTCTTTGAATGGTTGGAAACAAACAAAGAAACACCAGTGGTTGTCTCCACATTGACCTCCCCAGTGCCTAAGGCAGCACTGTCATCCAAAATAGGACACTATCTTTGAAAAACTTGTAAGCTTCATCAAAGCCTTATTAACAAACCAGTGGGTGGGTGGCAGCTCAAATTCTTTTCTAATTTAAAAAGGAACTAGATAGCTTTGGTACTTCTGATGTCGAAAAATATTACTTGGCAAGGATTATTAATAAAGAAACAAATCACTTAAGGGTAATTACAGCCTCACGAGGGTCCCAGTTAGCTGCATAGGCTGGACCTTGCAGGATTTAGAAACCACCTTCCAGGATTTAGAAACCACCTTCCAGAAAAGACCTGGGAAATTTGCAAATGAATAAGAAAATAGCCCCCCTGGCAGGATCAAAATGCTTTTCCTCATCTGGTGTGAAATTCTTTCTATGGTTGCAGTTAATTATTAAACCACAATAGAATCCTAATTTATGACATATTTCTGGACCATTATAAAGAGATAATTTCAGAATGTGCTGAGGTGGTTGAAACTGAGAACAGCTTAGTGAGGCAACGGGGTGGCCATAAGAATTAGTGAACTAAAAGACGGGAGGGAGTCACTGGCTGGGGAAAACATGGAAGGCTCAGAAGCTAAGTTATTGCATATGAAAATAGTGCTGGAGGAAGCTAGGAAACCTGAGAAAGTGAGAGGCTGCATAAGAAAACAGGCTCTGAATTCTTCTGGAAAGAAAATTATTACATTAATCTCTATGTTTTATTTCTTGAAAATGTAGGCAATAGAAGCACTTTTAGCCAAGGATAAAAAGGAGAACCTTCTTCATTTCCTTTTAGTGTCTGTTATTCAGTTCAGTTCAGTTCAGTCATGCAGTAGTGTCTGACTACAGCAGGCCTCCCTGTCCATCACCAAATCCCGGAGTTTACCCAAACTCATCTCCATTGAGTTGGTGATGCCATCCAACCATCTCATCCTCTGTCGTCCCCTTCTTCTGCCCTCAATCTTTCCCAGCATTAGGGGCTTTTCAAATGAGTCAGCTCTTCACATCAGGTGGCCAAAGTATTGGAGTTTCAGCTTCAACATCAGTCCTTCCAATGAACACCAGGACGGATCTGTTTTAGAATGGACTAGTTGGATCTCCTTGCAGTCCAAGGGACTCAAGAGTCTTCTCCAACACCACAGTTCAAAAGCATCAATTCTTTGGCACTCACCTTTCTTTATAGTCCAACTCTACACATGGCCACTGGAAAAACCATAGCCTTGACTAGGTGGACCTTTGTTGACAAAGTAATGTCTCTGCTTTTTAATATACTGTCTAAGTTGGTCATAACTTTCCTTCCAAGGAGTAAGTGTCTTTTAATTTCATGGCTGCAGTGACCATCTGCAGTGATTTTGAAGCCCCCCAAAATAAAGTCAGCCACTGTTTTCACTATTTCCCCATCTATTTGCTGTGAAGTGTCTGTTATAGCAAGCCCTAAAACAGTTTTGAACATTTAGTAAAGGCACAGAACTTTACTGAGTAAGAATACCATGGTTTTAAATGTAAAGAAAGACAACTAAACCTGTTCCATTTATTCTGGCAAGCATATCTCTGATGATTTGTGCATTTATGGCTTACCAGCGTTTGGCTGGACATTGGCTAATCAGAATCCGATTCTTGTATTCATTCCTTTTGTATATGAGCAGTGTACAAGTTCTATGAAAGTTAAGTTTTGTTTAGGTTATTCTCTGCTGTTTACCCAGCACTTGGAACAGTGCCTGACGTGGAGTAACTGCCACATACCCATTTATAAAATGACAGTACACAGTAGGAGCAAAATACCTATGTTCAGTATAAATGGAAAGTTTCTAAAGTTAGCCAAAAAATGATTATTATTATGCCTTTACTTTACTAATTCCACAGATAATTTTTTTATTGTAGAATAACCAATTAACAACGTTGTGACAATTTTAGGTGGACAGGAGAGGGATTCAGTCATACATCTACATGTATCCATTCTCCCCCAGACTGCGCTCCATTCCAGGCTGCCACATAACATTGAGCAGAGTTCCATGGGCTCTACAGTATGACCTTATTGGTTATCCATTGTAAATATAGCAGTGTGTACATATTGATCCCAAACTCCCTAACTATTCCTTCCTCCTTGGCAACCATAAGTTCATTCTCTAAGTCTGTGAGTCTGTTTCTGTTTTGTAAATAAGTTTATTTGTATCATTTCTTTTTAGATGTTGCGTATAAGGGATGTCAGATCATTTTGATTGATCTGTTCCTATAAATGGCAACCCACTCCAGTGTTCTTGCCTGGAGAATCCCAGAGACAGGGGAGCCTGGTGGGCTGCCATCTCTGGGGTCGCATAGAGTCAGATACAACTGAAGCGACTTAGCAGCAGCAGCAGCAGTACCTATAATGGGTTACAGTCTACTAGAAGAGACAAAGTACATATGTACAAAGTACATCAGTACAACTGATATGATCTGATATCAGTTGAAGAAATCATCCATCTATAATGTTGATATCATAGTATTCTAAAAGACAAGGGAAATGAAAATGTCAAGAAATTTTGGGCTGTCAATAGAACAAATACTGCAGAAAGGTCAAAGAAAATAAGGTGAAGAAGAGGCATTGGGTCTAGCTTTTAGGACATCATTGGGAGGCTTTCTATTATACATAATGACTAAGACCATTTTCTCTGAAATCAAGTTCCAACTCTGCCACTCAGTAACTCTGTGCCCTTTCTCACCATTAGTTTCTTGAAAGATGTAGACTGTAACTTTTCAGGATCCTCTGTCCATGGGATTTCCCAGGCAAGAATACTGGAATGTGTTGCCATTTCCTTTCCTGATAATAATACTATATAAGATTAAATGAGCTAAAATACTCATGAGAATTTTTTAATACTACCTGCCATGTTGTAGATACTAGTACTTGTTAACAAATGATCGCTGTCCAAGCTGTGAGGAAAGGACTCATTTTTCAAGAGTTTTAAAAGGAGAGAATAGTGAAGCTTCTCTATGTCAACCTTCTGCAAGAGAAAGAAACTCCCATACCACTCCTTAAGTTTAGTTATACAAGTTTAAAAGAAGTAAGGCAATATACATCAGTTGATGAACATTTAGGTTGTTTCTACATTTTGTCTTTTGTGAGTGGAGATGTTATGAATATTTGAATGAATGAATAAATAAAAGAAATAAGGCGTGCATCAGCTTGGTGCAAAAGTAGTTGAAGTTTTGTATTGTTGAACTTTGCTGTTTAATATTGGAAAACGAATATTCATCCATTTTCATTCCAACCCCAAAGAAAGTCAATGACAAAGAGTGTTCAGACTACCACACAATTACACTCTTCACATGCTAGGAAGTGAATTAGCTAGCATGCTGATGCTCAAAATCCTTCAATCTCAGCTTCAAGATTATGTTAACTGAAAATTTCCAGATGTACAAGCTGGATTTAGATCAAATTGGCAACATCTATTGGTTCATCGAAAAAGCAAGATTCCAGGAAAACCTCTACTTCTGTTTCACTGAATGTGCTAAAGCCTTTGACTCTGTGGATCACAACAAACTGTGGAAAATTCTTGAGGAGATGAGAATATCAAATCACCATATATCTTGAGAAGTCTTTATGCTGGTCAAGAAGCAACAGTTAGAACCAAACATGAAACAATGGACTAGTTCAAAATTGGGAAAGGAATACATCAAGGCTATATGTTGTCACCTTGCTTAATTAACTTATATACAGAGTACATTGTGTGGAATGCTGAGCTGGATGAATCACAAGCTTGAATCAAGATTGCTGGGAGAAATATCAATAACCCCAATATGCAATTGACACTACCCTAATGGTAGAAGGTGAAGAGGAACTAAAAGGAACTTGATGAAGGTGAAAGAAAACAGTGAAAGAGCTGGCTTAAAACTCATCATTGAAAAAACTAAGATCATGGCATCCAGTCCCATCACTTCATTGCAAATAGATAGGGCAAGAAAGGAAACAAGGGCAGATTTTATTTTCTTGGGCTCCACAATCACTAGTGACTACAGCCATGAGATTAAGATGCTTACTCCTTGGAAGGAAAGCTATGGCACACCTAGACAGCATGTTAAAATGCACAGATGTCACTTTGCCAACAAAATTCTGTCTAGTCAAAGCTATGGTTTTTCCAGTAATCATGGACAGATGTGAGAGTTGGACCATAAAGAAGATTGCACACAGAATAATTGATGCTTTCAAATTGTGGTCTTGGAGAAGACTCTTGAGAGTCCCCTGGACTGCAAGGAGATCAAACAAGCCAATCCTAAAGGAAATCAACCCTGAGTATTCATTGGAAGGACTGATGCTGAAGCTGAAGCTCCAATACTTTGGCCACCAGATGCAAAGAACAGCTGGGTCATTGGAAAAGACCCTGATGCTGGGAAAGATTGAGGGCAGGAGGAGGAGACAACAGAGGATGAGAGGGTTGGATGGCATCATGGACTCAATGGACAT
Organism: Oryx dammah; assembly: GCF_014754425.2. Taxonomy (NCBI): domain Eukaryota; kingdom Metazoa; phylum Chordata; class Mammalia; order Artiodactyla; family Bovidae; genus Oryx; species Oryx dammah. The sequence continues at coordinate 29,211,832 of NW_024070213.1, forward strand.
GAGTTTGAGAAAACTCCAGGAGATAGTGAATGACAGGAATGCCTGGCATGCTGCAGTCCATGGGGTTGCAAAGAGTGGGACACAACTGCATGACTGATGAACAACAATTGGAATACATTCTTAAATAGTTGTGGCTATATTATACATAATTCTAATGCACATTTTCTCACTTTTTTTTGCTAATGACTTATTACTTGCTGTGTATTTTATATTTATTTTAGACTATAGAAATGATGTTAGACAAAAAGCAAATTAGAGTGATTTTTTAATTTGAGTTCCAAATGGGTTGTAAATCAGCAGAAACAACTTGCAACATCAACAATGCATTTGGCCCAGGAACTGCTAATGAATATACAGTGCAGTGGTCCTTCAAGAAATTTTCCAAAGGAGATGAGAGCCTTGAACATAAGGACCAGATGTGCCAGCCGTTGCAAGGTGACAACAATTGAGAGCATTATCAAAGTTGATCCTCTTACAACTACAAGAGACTTGCTGAAGAGTTCAATGTCAACCATTCTACAGTTGTTCAATATTTGAAGCAAATTGGAAAGTTGAAAAAGGTTGATAAATGGGTGCATCGTGAGCTGACTGCAAAGAAAAAAATTGTCATTTTGAAGTGTTGTCCTCTTATTCTACACAACAACAATCAACCATTTCTCAATCAGATTGTGACTTACAGTGAAAAGTGGATTTTATAAGGCAACCAATGATGACTAGCTCAGTGGTTGGACTGAGAAGATGTTCCGAAGCACTTCCCAAAGCCAAACTTGCACCAAAAAAGGTCATAATCACTGTTTAGTAATCTATTGCTACAGCTTTATGAACCCAGCAAAACTATTACATCTGAGAAGTGTGCTCAGCAAACCAATGCGATGCACCAAAAACTGCAATGCCTACAGCCCCAATTAGCCGAAAGAATGGGGCCAATTCTTCTCCAGACAATTCTCAATCACACATCACACAACCAACACTTCAAAAGTTGAAAAAATTGGGCTACAAAGTTCTGCCTCATTGGCCACATTCATCTGACCTCTTGCCAGCTTCTTCAAGCATCTCAACCACTTTCGCAGGGAAAACATTTCCAAAACCAGGAGGAGGAAGAAAATTGTTTCCAAGAGTTCACTGATATATGAAGCACAGATTTTACACTATAGGAATAAACAAACTTATTTCTCATTGGCAAAAATATATGGATTGTAATGTTCCTATTTTGATTAATAAAGATGTGTTTGAGCCTACTTATAATGATTTAAAATTCATGGTCCAAAACTGCCATTACTTCTGTACCAACCTAATAATTCTTACTGGATGAGGGCATGGCAACCAACTCAAATATTCTTGCCAGGAAAATCTCATGGATGGTGGAGCTTGGTGGGCTATGGTCCATGGGGTCACAAAGAGTCAGACATGACTGAAGCTACTGAACAATAATTCTTAATACCTACAGTTTGCTCATGTTGGACAGCTTTTGGCATTATTGATACTTACTTCCTGGAATTCATGCCTGTGAGGAATATCTCCTCAGAGTGTTGGTTGAACCTAGTAACTGGGTTTTAGCACATACACTATGGCAGAAGTAGGAGGAGGTCACTTCTGTGATTAAGTGGCAGAAGACTATTCCTTCCATCTTGTTAACCTTCTTTTTGTGCAGACACCCCTTGGACCTCCTGCTCTCTCACTTGCTCTGTGAAACCAGATGCCATGTCATCACATGATTCCAGAAAGGCCATATGGGGAAAACCTGAAGGAAGTTGCCAGTCCATAGCATCTGAGGAACTGAGTCTTGGTCCAACGGCCTAGAGGAAATTGAATCCTAACATCCACCAAGCAACTGAATTGGAAAGTGAATACCCTTAGTCAATTGTGGAGAAAACCATAGCTCTATGAGAGACCCAGAGTCAGGAAACCCAGCCAAGTCATGCCCAGATTCCTGAATCACATAAACTATGAGATAATATATTGCTCTTTTAACCTACTAAGGTTTAGGGTTATTTGTTATTCAGCAGTTGATAACTAATATACATATAAGAAATATATTTTGTATTGTGGCTTAATACAGACATCTGTATATAAACTTCTGTAGCTAGAGTTTATTAAAACAATATTCATCCTTACCCAGATATTTTCTACTCTAGTAATTTGCAAAAATGATATTAGAGACATTAATTGATTTCATGATTCACCAATTGGTTGTAACAAAGACTTTGGAAAACACTGGTAAAGAATACAGTCCCTGTAGTGAAATTCCCTGGGTTTATAATTTAGCTCTGCCATTTAGTAGTTAGGTAATCCTGGCAAAGCTGGTTTCCTTTTCTGTGAAATGGGAAAAACAATACTTACTGTGTGTTGATTTCCTATTTTGAAAAATGAGAAAAACAATAGACTATAGGAAGGTCTTGAGGATTAGATTAGATGATGGGTACAAAGCATTTACTATAGAATGTACCATGTAGAAAAATCTATTCTTAGCTTATATATATATATATATATATATATATATATATATAAATTATAATGAAGCTTTTCTAGATGTTCCCTTATTCCTGGGACAGAATTGGTAATTCCAACCATTCCTATGGCTTGATGAGTATGGTGTGTGTGTGTTAGTTGCTTAGTTGTGTCCGACTCTTTGCAACCCTGTAGACTATAGCCTGCCAGGCCCCTCTGTCCATGGGATTCTCCAGGCAAGAACACTGGAGTGGGTTGCCATTTCCTTCTCCTGATGAGTACTAGAGCTTGTGTATTACTATAACACCTTTCATATTCTGATTACTTATTTTTCTATTTAACACATTTCTCCCACTCCATTCCTTCTAAGTTATGATGTCCTAGTGAGCAGGTCCTGTTTCTAATTATACTTTGTCTCTTTAATACATAACATAATGCCTGATGCAGGCTAGGCATTTAGTTGGAGAAGGAAATGGCAACCCACTCCAGGCATTCAGTAGCTATCAAATGAGTAAATGAATTAAAAATGGATAAATTCATGCTCTCCATAACAAGATAGCCCATTTAGCTTTCAACATCTATACTTAGGGAAAAGTGGCACCTCCCAGCAAGTTAAGACTATGCTTTATATACACTCATTTTCCTGTCCCAATAAGTCTATTTCCTCCCTCATAACAGTTCTTCTATATCCTCTCCTCAATTTCCATGGAGAAGAACTGCCAGATGGGAAAATAGGACTTATAATTCCAAGTAAGTTGAGTCCAAATTTTCAACAATTCCTGACCACCCTGTAAGTCATCTTTCTCTAGATGTATCACACTTTGCTAGTATTTCAATTAAAATATGATATCCACATTAAACCATGAAGATAAGCAAAAATGACATATAACTCTCATTGTCCTGCTCTTATATTACAGTTCTGCCAATGTTTTTCAAAGTATTTGAGACTTTTGTAATAAAAATGAAATGTCCATTTTATACATAATTACTTTTTTAAAATACAGGTTCACATTTTTACTTATATTTATTCTTATTAATTTATAGATATGAAAATGTTTATAATATAGGATAGTTGTTACATTACAAGGTATAGAGCTATGCAAAGACCCTAATGCTGGGAAATATTGAAGACAGGAGGAGAAGGGAATGACAGAGGATGAGACGACTGGATGGCGTTACTGACTCAATGGACATAAGGTTGAGCAAGCTCTGGGAGTTGGTGATGAACAGGGAAGCCTGGTACACTACAGTCCGTGGGGTCGCAGAGTTGGACAAGACTGAGCGACTGAACTGATTCTTATTAATTATTTGGTCCTTACAGTCTATATTGGGCTTCCCTGGTGGCTCAGAGGTTAAAGCGTCTGCCTCTAAAGCGGGAGACCTGGGTTCGATCCCTGGGTGGGGAAGATCCCCTGGAGAAGGGAATGGCAACCCACTCCAGTATTCTTGCCTGGAGAATCCCATGGACAGAGGAGCCTGGTGGGCTACAGTTCATGGGGTTGCAAAGAGTTGGACACGACTGAGCAACTTAACTACAGTCTATATTGTTATTATTATTATTATTTGTATACTATTTATGTAGCTGTACTAGATCTTCATTGCTATGCAGGCTTTTCTCTAGTTGTGGCAAGTGGAGGCTACTCTGACGTGGTGCGCAGGCTTCTCTTGTGGAGCACAGGCTCTAGGGCATGCAGGCTTCAGTAGTCGTGGCTCCTGGACTCTAGAGGGCAGGTTCAATAGTTGGACACACGGGCTTAGTTTGCTCCATGGCATGTGGGATCTTCCTGGATCAGGGGTCGAACCTGTGTCTTCTGCACTGGCAGGCAAATTCTTTACCACTGAGCCACCAGGGAAGCCCTGCAGTCTATATTACTTAGAAGACTTTTAGAATCCTGCTTTTCTCAAACCAAATTAAGATTTCTCAGCTTTATATGACTAAAAAATATAATAAGCATAACTTCTAAGCTGTTAAAATAACTGACAAACTTGTTGAACAGGATAGATCAGAGTAATGTCTCTAAACACTACATTGTAAGTGAATATTCAGCTCTATTAATCAATACTCTGGCTAGAATTCAATCAGGACCAATTATTTTATACTTAATTATATCATGCATGTCCAAAAAGTCATTAAAAGAGTCTACCCAAATTATTTTGATTGATATTTGACACTATAGTATTAGCAGAGAACTTCTATTTTCTACCTGTGTGGTCAGGCTATTAAAAAGCAAATGAGTTCTCTGTGGCATGGCCTACTCTAAGTGAATCCATGCTGGATTCGAGGCATTACTTTTATGAGAGCTGGAAAACAATTTATAATCCATATTAATATTTTAAAGAGAATCAAAATTAAAGCTTAATGACCTGTATTTAGGGAAATTATTTTTATGCTCTTTTTGAACACTGGGAGAATACTTTCTTTTCTGTACTCTAATAATTACTACTTCTTATCTGTAATTCTGCAGAGATCTGACAGTGTAAGAAAGTAACATGAGTAAATTTCTTTCCAGTAATTTCATGTAAGAATGTCACTTGGGCCAAATTATTTTTGTTTACTCACTTCATATATTGACATCAAATAACATTCTAATAATGACTTTTAGCTATGGTGGAGTTATTTTGTGATAGAACCATGCTCTTGCCAAGAATAACTCAAGACACAGATATATATGTAAATATATAAAAATAAATATAATGATACATATACAATATGATGTATATGATTATGAGCATATATACATGTATGTGTTAGTTGCTCGGTCGTGTCCGACTCTTTGCAACCCTCCTTTGTCCACGAAACTCTCCAAGCAATAATACCAGAGTGGGTGACCATTCTCTTCTCCAGGGGATCTTTCCAACCCAGGAATCGAACCCAGGTCTCCTGCATTCCAGGCAGATTCTTTACCATCTAAGCCATCAGGGAAGCCCATGCATATATGTGTGTGTGTGTGTGTGTGTGTACGCGCACACATGTATGTGTGTGTCTGTGAACACATATATTCCCAGAGAGGGGAGCACTTCCCTGGTGGCTCTGCGGTAAAGAATCTGCCCACTAATGTAGGAGATGTAGGTTCAGTCTCTGGGTGGGGAAGATCTCCTGGAGAAGGAAATGGCAACCCACTCTAGTATTCTTGTCTAGGAAATCCCATGAACAGAAGAGCCTGGTGGGCTACAGTCCATGGGGTTGCAAAAGAGTCAGACATGACTTAACGACTAAACAGTAAAAACAACAGAGAGAGGAAACCACTATTTCCTTATTTACATTCAGTTTTAAATCTTGATGACGACCAAGAAGGATTTGCTCTTTTGAAAAATATTGTTGTCCTTCATGGGCAGGGAATATTCTGCTTTGATACTCTGTTATTTAGATGCCATCTCTTCCAAGAAGTGTGTCAACTCTCTGTCTGCCCATTCTTCGTATTCTTCACAGCTGCTGTTCCAATATGCTTGCAACTCCTGGGAAGGCCGTCTCTATGGCTTTACACATACTTTCTTCATGTCTAGAAATTTCTTATCTCTACTTACTCATTTGAATAATAGCTACTTATCCTACGACCTAGTTGAGGATTTATGCCACCTAAAAATGTTTCCAGGCCCTTCTCCGTCCCTACCTAAGCTGGGTACACAGTCATATACGTGGTATGATACAATTCTAAACTTTTTTCCTACCAGTGCATGAATCAAATTTTTTATCTTCTTCAATAGGTGAGTCTTTTAGGGGAACACCACGTTTCATTTGTCTTTGAAACTCTGATATCCAGATAATGAACGAACAAATAAATGAATATGAATACAGGTAAGTTAATTGGACTTAAAGTCTGTTTAAGATCTGGTTCTAGTTGCACCTGTGCAAGATTAGACTAAACTGATTAACATCTCTGAGCCTCAGTTTCCTTCTCGCATAAAGATAATAGATGTTCTTCTTTGCTTATTTGTCATTGTAAGGATCAAATGAAATACCATAGTTAAAACTCCATGTCATCAGTAAGGTCTTACAGAAACTTACTGATAATTTACTGAGCTGGGTATAAAGAATACAAAGAATAACATAGTATATTCTTGCTATTAAGAAACTTAGATCTGTCATGAATGTCAAGGAAACAGGAGAAGGAATTGTTTCCTTCTGGTGTGAATAGGGAGAAAGCCAGAGAGATACAAGAGTAGCATTTGAGCTGGGCCATAAGGACAGATTAAGCATTTGCTTAGTTTGGAATTTTGAAATGATGGAATTAATATCAATTAGAAGAAGCAAAAAGTTCTATGAGAGTACAGAGAGATAACTGCTTGATTTCATCCAGGGGAGTGAGATAAAGAAAAGCTTCGCAGAATAGATGACATATAGGAAATATCTAGAAGAATAGACAGTATCTTCCCACCCTACAAAACCCTAATAGGTGGATGGAAATACAGGCAAACACCAGACTACATGGCTCTGCTAGTTTGGTATAGCATATATTATAGGGTAAGGACTGGCTGCAAACTCCCAGAGGAGGGTCTTTCCAAGCCCTATCTGAGGGCAGTGCTCATGCTAAGTTGCTTCAGTCACGTCCAACTCTTTGCAACCCTGTGGACTATAGCCTGTCAAGCTCCTCTGTCCATGGGGTTCTCCAGTCAAGAATAGTGGAGTGGGTTGCCATGCCCTTCTCCAGGGCTTGTTCCCCACCCAGGGGTCAAACCTGGTTTCCTGCATCTCCTACACTGCAGGTGGATTCTTTAGCACTGAGCCCCACCTGAGGAACCTGGGTTAATAGCTCCTGAAGCCAAGAAGGACGGGAAGGATGACTGAATGACTGACGGGGCCAAGTTGCATGAAGAGCTGCCAGGATCGGCTGAAGCCTGAGGAACTACACAATTGCTGAAAGAAATCTGAGAGCAAAGACCAGGAGTCAGAAATGGATAGGTGCCATGGTGTCAACACAGGGGCAGGGCAAGTTTCCAAAGGCAAGAGCCCAGTAGCCCAGCTCAGTTGAATAGTGCAGGGTGAGCACCATCAGAAACAGGATTTAAAACAAAGACTTTATTGATCAGAAAAGGGACCTAATGAGGGTCAAATTGCTTTGACAGTGTAAGACAGGGGGTACTGTTATTTCTAAGGGTCCAAAAGGGATCTGTAGCCTAAAAATCTTCCTTTTTATTGTCCTGGTAGTTGAAATTGCTCTCTACTCTGTGACAGAAGGCATCACCCATTTTGGTGTCAGTTCTGTGCAATTATGGTAGAAGCAAAAAAGAAAGTTGAAAAAATTAGAGGAAGGTACCATGGAGGAAAGCCTAGAATTCCAGAGTAAGGAGTTTGTCCGTGGTTTGGAGGGTAATGGGGAGTCATGGAAAGATTATGAGTAAGGAGGGCGCATGATTGAAGTTCAGTGTTAAGAAAATCAGCAGAAAAGGTAAGAGGTGCAGCTATTGATATTTTCAACAAGAGGATTTTAAGTTATAGAAAGTCTAAATTGGAGGCAGTTTCATTATTCATTAATGAAGAACAGGTAATCAGTGGCAAGCATTCATTTCTTAAATCTGTATTATCTGACTTGAAATAAGGCTCGATAGTACCATTTTGTGGACAAGTTTTTTTTTAATTAGTGGAAAATTGCCTTACAAATTTGTGTTGATTTCTGTCATATAACAACACAAATCAGTCATAATTTCCCTTGCCACCTGAGCCTCCCACATCCTACCCCTATAGGTCATCACAGAGCCCCAGGCCGGTGTGTGTTATTTACAGCTTCCCACTAATTATTTTACACACGATAGTGTATATATGTCAATGCCGCTTTCTCAACTTGTCCCAACCTCACCTTCCCTTGCTGTGTCTACAAGTCCATTCTCTGCTAGGTTCGTCAGTATCATTTTTCTAGATTCCTGTCCATTGACAGATGAATGTGTAAAGAAGTTGTGGTTCATTTATATAATGGCATATTAGTCAGCTGTAAAAAGGAACAAACCTGAGTCAGTTTTAGTGAGGTGGATGAACCTAGAGTCTCTTATATAGAGTAAAGTAAGTCAGAAAGAGGAAAACAAGCATCATACGTGGACCACCTTTTATAATCACCATACACACCATTTTATTGCTCTGTGTGTATGGCAGGTGATGGTACCACTGATAAAAAGAGGAATCAGAATTAGCATCTGTAAGTTTCTACAAGTGCACTCTGAATGTGGTGGAGGGAGGTTTGTAGACAAAATGTGGACATGTATGCTGCTTATACTTGTTATAATGGTTTAGAATCAGTTATAAACCCACTGGAAATTTTTCTAACCTGGATCAGTTCAGTTCAGTCGCTCAGTTCAGTTGTGTCCAGTTCTTTGTGACCCCATGGACGGCAGCACACCAGGCCTCCCTGTCCATCACCAACTTCCAGAGTTTACCCAAACTCATGTCCATTGAGTTGGTGATGCCATCCAACCATCTCATCCTCTGCTGTCCCCTTCTCCTACCGCCTTCAATCTTTCCCAGCATCAAGGTTTTTTCATCTTCCTTATATTTTGCCAGAGATGCTGCTGCTGCTGCTAAGTCGCTTCAGTTGTGTCTGACTCTGCAACACCATAGACAGCAGCCCACCAGGCTCCCCCATCCCTGGGATTGTCCAGGCAAGAACACTGGAGTGGGCTGCCATTGCCTTCTCTGTTTGCCATAGATAGACAATGACAATTAAGAATAGCACTGACATTCTGTTCTCCAGCTTCTCCTTTCCAAGCTCATCCTATACCTTGTCAACCTTCTAAGCTATTTCAGTTGAGCGTATCATGGACTACTGTCCTTCCACCCTGAAATGTTACTTTCTTCACTATCAGCCTCCTAGTCAGTGCCACATATTACAGCTTATTTGGTATTTATCATCCCATTTCTAGGCACTAAGTTCAGTAGCATTGGGAATAAGCTAGGGGATATGCTTTAGTAACTAATGTTGCAATTGTAGTGACATATGATAACAAAGGCTTATTTTGAAAAATGAGTTAGAAAACTCATCACTATTGAGTACATAATATGTCCGAGACACACTGTCATGAACTTTACATGTACTATCTCATTTTAATCTTCACAACATGTTCAGCATTGCCTCCATTTTCTATACAAGAAAAATGAAGTATAGAGACACTAATCATTATTCCAGAATGCACACTATACAGTGGTACTTGGATTCAAATCTGGGTCTATCAGACTCCAAAATTTTGCTCTTTTTTTGACAACCTGAGGGAAGTTAAAAGTGTCTTTGGCCACAGAATAAAATTAGGCTGGTCTCATTTGTATTGGCCACAGCTACTGCATGTAAGATATTCTAAAAATCTGATAAATGCTGATTAAATTTCTGCTTTCTTTGTTCTTTTATCTTGTGGTAACCAAAGGCATGACTCAACATCCACTTTTGAATATCATATTAAAATACTCTTTAAAGTCTTCTTTTAAAAAATTAAGGGACTCATGAAAGCTACTTTGTATCTTTGTTTTTTCCCCCATCTAAGTGTATGCCTACAAAATGGAAGGAAAAGTATAGACTGGCTTTTCATAACATGAAAAGAATCTGAAAAGTGGTAGTGAAATAATAAAATAAAACTGCTATTTGGGAAGGTATGGTAGTTGCACAGAAAAAAAATTGATTAAAAAAAATAAAATATAAAAATGATATATAAAAGTCTAAATGAGATTGGCAACTGAATTGCAGGAAAAAAAATGAAAATGAAATAACCATATCAGTTCTAATTTAGATATTTCAGTCAAGAACTTTACAAAGCAGAAAACTTAAATCGAACTTTCTGTGTAAGGGAAATGAGCTGATTGGATGACAGGAAGTTAAATGACCAATCAGATGCATTCCATGCACTCAAGATTGTGACTCAAAGTGGTTAATATCTGATGGCTGTTCTTGGTCTCAGATCCAATCAGCTGCTGGTCACACTCTGTCTCTCTGCTGATCACGTGTCAGCACCACACTTCCTGCTGAAATTAGCAGAGATACGTCTGTGGAAAAAAAATATATTTTAGGTGAGGCTGAATTTCAAATGATGTTTTCCAATCTAGACATGGTTTCAGTTAGCACAAATGTAAAGAAGAGGAAAAAAAAAACACTGCATTGTTAACTTGGTCAGAAAGAGACTTTCTTTATTTAAAAGTATAATCAAGCAGTGCTTTTCCATAATTTGCCTAACTTAATTTTAAGTTTAAATGAACCTTTCAATATACTTTATTGAAAACATATCCTGCCACTACCAGCTGTTTGCTTCCTCTCTGAACTGCTGTATCACTTACTGTGTAAACTGTGTCTGTGGTCCTAGCATACATTGTCTTTAAATAAAACTTGCTGTTTGCACACATATGTGAATTACACAATTTACAAACTGCTGTCACATCCAAAAACACTTTTTTTAGTCCATTCAAATCCTATAAATATATCAACAACCTCATTTTACAGTTGAGAAAGTAGATACTGTGATATTGAGCAATCTATCCAAGTTCTTAAAATCAGAAGACGTGGGACCCTTCTGAAGCAAAAATTGGTCTTTTATTGAAATGACTCTCTTACTGGTATTGATGGTTAACTGAATATCAACCAGGGTTAGTAGCTTCTTGGGCAAACTATGTTTGGTATAATTTTTTGTAAGCAACCCTTTTAAGGATTTTTATATGCAAATTGGCCACTCAAAAAATCTTTGGTAAATGATGATGACCAATTCCAAGAGTCTTCTTCCAAAGTAGGCTTAGAAAATCTTAACTAGCTTTGAGATGCATTTCAGTTGTGTTTTAAAATGTGGTGAGCTTATTCTCCTGCATAATTTCTTGATATTAAGAGCCCAAACTGTTTGCTTGCTTAATCAATCTTCAAACTTCATAAGACAAAAAATAAACAACAGCAACAAAAATCACCCACTCACCTCAATAACTTTCAAGCAAAAAAAAAAACCCAAAAAACTATTTAAAAAATATACTCTTTTTTAAAACCCTCACTAAGAAAAGTTTTACTGCATAGAAACAAAGAGAAGGTTTCAAAACCAAATTTAAATACTTCATTGGACAATTTAATATAAAAAGTGCTTTTTTGTTTTCATGTACCAAAAAATTATGAGGAACTCAGTAATTAACACTGTTGACAACATGGTTTTATTGGAGGTAATTGATTTACAATTGAAGGGGGATACATCTCTATAACAAAGGAAATATAGTTTGAAATCTTTTAGTATAATTTAAAAAGCAATTTCTGCATTCAGAAGGCCTCAAAACTACTGAGCTCCTGAAAAAACTCCACAGCCTCTGTAGAAATAAGACAAAATGTGTTTTCTCTGGGAATGTTCATTTATGTTCAAAGAATTGCCACAACATGAGGCTTAAAGATACAGACTCCATTGTCATCCACAAGTCTACTATCTTTTGAAATAAAATTCACTAAAAGGCAATGAGTCGATAGTGCACTATCAAAAATTTCCATTTGTAAACTCGTAAAGGTAAATGATGTTTTTCCTAAGAAAATGTCATTTTAAAGGAATATATTTACTTTCCTTTAAAAAAAATTTTTTTTTACTTTATTTTACTAGAGATTCAAGTTTGTGCTGACAGCATTGGAATGACTCCTGAGAAGAACCTTCTGGGCATGGGACAAATGTAGACACAGAGAAGAGAGAAGAGTAACTTCCCAGAATGCCTCCCAGATGGCCATGGTGGCAGTGAAAGTGATAGGCCTTTTAGCTAAGTAGCTGAATATAATCTCAACATGGCTTGGTTTTTATTAATATTTTGTCCTCACAAAAACACTGAAAGGGAACTACGACAAGTATTTACCCCATTTTATGGAGAGAAAACTAAGGCCTGCCTGGAGAAGTTAATTACGCCACTCAGGTAGTCAGCAGAGTCTAGGCTTGCCTGCTAATCCAGTAAACTTCCCATGGTATAGATTTGTGTCTCATTTCAGATTAAGCTTGAGAAAATGGATTCAGGAATTCAGACTTGTGGGAACAGTCTATAGCCCCTATTCCTTTCAGAACACAGATCCCTTTGTGTATCTAACACAATTTTAAAGATCACCCAACTTCCCTGGCAGTCCGGCAGTTAAGACTCCATGCTTCCACTGCTGGAGGCATGGGTTCCATCCCTGGTCAGTGAAATAAGATCTTGTGTGCTTCACAGTGCTGCCAAAATAATAATAATAATAAAACATAAAAAATACATACAGAGTACCTATTATACATAGGGCACTGCAGTTATAATGATATTGAAACAAACATGGATTCCAAACTCACGGAGCTGACAATCTAGTAAGAAAGAGAAACAGCAAAGAAATGTTTTCACACACACTTGATGACATTTGTTTTATATGTGTTGGTAAGGCTGGAGAGGAACAAGCCTAGTATTTTCATCACAGAGTGACTCAGTGTTAGCAAGCATGAGTCACAATGCACAGAAGAGTGGATTCCGAAATAAAATTCATTTTCCTCATTTCTGTGTCCCCATTTAGTCACTGAAAGTTATATACTTCATTTTATCTCTCTAGCCTTTGTTGATGCTCTTTTCCAAGACCAGGACTGTAGTGTTATTACTGAGCAGTGTTCTTGGGCTTCCTTAACCAATAGAAATTGATAGGGAACTAGACAAGAAATGTGGTTCAGAGGGAAAGAATCTGCCTGCAATGCAGGAGACCCAGGTTCGATCCCTGGGTCAGGAAGTTCCCTTTGAGAAGTGAATGGCTATCCGCCCCAGTATTCTTGCCTAGAGAATTCCATGGACAAAGGAACCTGGTGGGCTACAGTCCAAGGGGTTGTGGACATGACTGAGCAACTAACACTTTCACTTCACTTTCAGACAAGAAATCCAGGCAAAGTTTTATTGTGGCCCTCCAGCAGCAGTGGGGAGTGAAAACAAGTAACAGGTTCCCTTACGGGCTCCTAGAGGTGAAGCGAACTGGTTTCCTTATATGGGGTCAGGGTAGTGTGTATGTCGAGGATCAGGTCAGAGAGGTGGCTTAGGTGATTTGCCCAACCTTTTGGCAGTGTTGAGTGCAGGGGTCATGCACAGTACCCACTTTTGCTCCTGCTCTTCAGAAGGGTCAGTTGGGTTTTGGTCTTTTTGTATCTTCTTGTCCATCATTTGCCCCAAATGTGCAGCATATGCACAGCTGTTTTAGTTCCTTATAGTGTCTTTGTATTTTGCTGCTTGAAGAAACTTTTGGTCAGGTGCAAGCACTGTGGTAAAGGATCTCAGGTCTCAGCCTGTCTCAGTGTGTCTTTCCTTTCCAGGATTGTTCTATATGGATGTGCAAAGAAAATATGCATGTGTATATATAGGTGTGTGTGTGTTCATTTATGTTACCAAAGGGACAATAATTTCAATTATTATTTTCAATTCAATTCTGGAGGAAACACTTCATTTCCCTAGAGAAATAGCAATTGGAAGATTACACAACTGATCATTATTGCCAGTGCTCAGGGTGAGAGTTTTATCCTCCTGTATGTTAGCAATACTAAAGAAATGAGACCAGGAGGAACATCATTGAACTGGGAGGCTGTGAACGTGGGAGAAAGTTCTGGTTCTTGTCACCTCATAAACTACAGGGCCAAGGGGAAGTTACTGTTCTTCACTGACCTGAGTTTCCCTCATCTGTGAAATGTGGTAGGACAAGATCTTTAAATGGGGGTTTCCTAGGTGGCTCAGTGGTAAAGAATCTGCCTGCTGATGCAGGAGACGCTGGGGATGCCTGTTGGGTCCCTGGATGGGGAAGATCCCCTGGAGAAGGAAATGGTAACCCACTCCAGTTTTCTTGCCTGAAAAATCTATGGACAGAGGAGCCTGGAAGGCTTCATGGGGTTGCAAAGAGTCGGACAGACACGACTGAGCATGCACACAGCGCAGATCTTTAAATACTCTTATGTCACTTACACTTTGTGAAACAAATTCACTAAGTGCTAACAAACCAGAATTTGTTTAAAGCTAAGAATGTGACCCATGTATTTAATGGACAGATTATGGGTTTCTGTAGTTATTTTGAATATGTCTTGTATAAATGGAATAGCCATTAGAGAGGAGAGATTTATTTTACATTTGAGTCACTTCATATACAACTGAAAGCAGCTAAGCATTTTTAGAACACTTACATATTTTAGGAACAAAATCATCTGATACCTTTTAGCCCAGTCAACAAAAAGCCATAGTGTAGTTGGCAATTGGATGTTCAAAAGCAATGATGAGGTTTCTTTTCAAAGCTAAAGAGATCTGAAGGTCATCTAGTGAGTGACTGTGATGGGGAGACCATTTTCTGGCTATGTTTCCCAAGGTTTTCATGCAAAACTCTGAAAATTAGCTTGCACAGATACTTTGTGACATTTCTGTAGACTAATAGCAATTTGGGTTTAAGTATGTGAGGTAAGCTAGAAGAAGCATATTAGCATGCAGTATTAATATGAGCTCCCCTTTCCCTTTGGTGACATAAATGAACAATTTGCAGGCAGATTGTTACCTATCCAGGTTAAGAATTTTCCATTCTTCTTTTTCTTTAACTCCTTCTTAAAAAATTGATGTCTAGCTGGGAACAATTAAACGAAATTAGCACATATGGCATAGTGGCATAAGTCAAGAAGTTTTAACATTTTTATTTAATTTAATAAGCATATTTAATGCCTTATAGTTTTGAAAGTTTAGCCAGAGCTTAAATTAGGTCAGATTTTATTCTTTATTTTATGCTTTCCTTCTCTCTTTCTTAGTGTGTGTGAGATTAAAAAAAAAAAAAAGGAACATTTATTTTTATAAAGCCTCATAAAAGCTTTTATGGAAATCCCTCTCATTAAAAATAAGAAAAACATATCATCATAAAAAGTAAATACCTGCAAATAAATTATATATGATAGACACATAAGATCAAGAAACAGAAAAAATAATTGATAGCCACATCATCTTAAATAGTGGTTGTAGCACCCACTGAAAATTTCTGAATCAAATGAACTTTGGTAATGACTTCACAATATACAACAAATTCTGAGAAGTTTCTCATAACCAAACGTTCTATTTCATTTCAGCTTAAGATCAATATAGCATTTGCTTTCCCAATTAAATTTTGTGTATTTGAGCTATTTGATTTCTTATAAAATGTGGAAATAAATAAGCTAATTAAATTTAAAGATTTTTATTGGTTATAGTGTTAGCATCTATTCTGATTAGAAAACTAGGCATTTTTTAATGTGGTTAGATTTTTCATTTGTTTATTTTTCAATATATCACATTGAAATGCATATTTCAATGTTATATTTCATTTCATATTATTTATTAAATGCATATATAATAAATGTGTATATTATATATGTGTTTACTGTTTTTAGAGCCAAAAGGATTTTTTAACCCTAATTTTATTTTGCACTTTTCCTCTTAAGTTCCTGCTTTGTATTTTCATTAGATTTTATTTCAGGACTGCAATATGAACTTGTTTAACTACGTGGACACCACCTGAATGTCCCATAGGTACTTAGATTCAGCCTGCCCAAACCAAACTCACTCCCTTTCCCATCAAGTTGCCTTCGAGAGCTCTTACTTGCTATTAGTTATTGATGACACCACAGCAGAAGCCTCCACTTACCCCTGGTTGCTCCCTGTCTCTCAATCCCAGATCCAATGATAACTGAATTCTGTCAATTTTTGCAGAGAAATCTCTTTGAAGTTTAAGCCTCTTGCTCTTCATTTCCATGGTCACAGCTGTAGTCCAGGTGAATCAGAAGTAGCTTTGATTTCACCATTTATGAGCCATGTGACAAGTTAACCTCAGTAAGCTTTAGTTTTCTCAAATTAAGTAGAGAGTGAACTTACTTCTGAGTGTGGATGAGAGACCAGCTGAGGTAATGCATATAAAGCATCGCACAGACTTCTGACATGCAGTCAGTTGAATCTTAGTTAGGTGAAGGATGAAGAGAAGGTTTTGTCCCAACAGAGAGTTTTAAAAAAGCCCTGGAAACTTGAAGCAGTGGAGCCTATCTAGGACCCAGTATCAAGGAGTTTTCTATATCCCTTACTATTAGATAAAGAAGCAGGCTGAGGACTTAACAGCATAATGTTCATAGCTAAATACTCAGGTTTTCTTTTTAAATGCAAAGTAGAAAAGTTAAGCCCACCAGCACAAAGGGCAACTAATTACCACCCACAGACAGATATACATGTGTTTGTGCACAAAGAGGACACAGGAAAAGCTGCCCAGCACCTGATTGATTGATCTGGCATCTTATAGTAGCTACTTCTGCAACATCTTAGTTTTGAAATTGTTTACCTACAGTATTAAAAATTAAAGTTTCATGTTAGCCCTGTCCTCTCGCTTTAAATACAAAAAGTTATAAACTTCAGTCTGAGACAACCAGGCTTTACTTATTTGCCATGCTTCTCTTTCTTCTGGCCCATTTCTATAAGTGGTTCCTTTTATCTTCAATGGATTTAGTTTAATCGTATCTGCTCTTGTTCAGAGGGAAGGACCAGTGCTTAGGAACCAGTGCTGTAGGGCAGCGATCAAGACTTATCTGAGATGGACAATGTCCAGTGGTTATAAGAAGATAGCATATTAGAATTAGAATTTCTTTCTGATATTTATATCTACTGCTTGGAGAGAGACAACAGTATATCAGTAATCCTGTCTCCTTGTCAGGTCAGCTTTCCTGTGATCAACATTAAAAAAGAAAAAAAAATTCCATTAACTGAAACTATATGTGTTTTCATGTAACACTGAGATGTCCCTTTCTTTGTCTAACCTAAATGAATTATCCCCAGACTTTCCTTTCACTGTTGAAAATAAGTCAGTTTCTAGCCATAGTTGGGTATGCCTGTTTTCAAAATGCAATGTCAAGGAGACATAGCTGCTATAGTAATTGTGGATTACAATTTATTCAAGGTGTCAGAACAAATCCATTAGGATAGAAATTTATAAGGGCTATTAAAATTGTCAACTGTGTTTAATAATCTTTCACTTTGCAGATGGTTATCTAAAATTGTTTATGATTTTTTTAATTTCCCTGTTTCTACCAGGGCATGTTTGAAGTTCATACCATTTTTTAAATTTCTTTTAAGTCCTTGGAAGGTAGTATATGTATTGTCTTTTCAAAATATGTAATAGTTATTTTTCTTTAATATCTTTCTAAGCTTGGCAAACATCAGCATTTTTTATGGCATTTTAATTTTATATTTTTAAATATAAATTTATTTATAATTGGAGGTTAACTACTTTACAATATTGTATTGGTTTTGCCATACATCAACATGAATCCGCCACAGATATACATGTGTTCCCCATCCTGAACCCCCCTCCTTCCTCCCTCCCTGTACCATCCCTCTGGGTCGTCCCATTGCACCAGCCCCAAGCATCCAGTATGATGTATCGAACTTGGACTGGCGATTTGTTTCATATATGATATTATATATGTTTCAATGCCATTCTCCCAAATTATCCCATCCTCTCCCTCTCCCACAGCATGTTTAAGTATGAAAAATTGTGTCAAGCTAGTTAGAACCCCAAGTGATATGGGAGTTGATATTCAGGAACAGGTTTCAAACAAAGCTTCAGGAAATTTGAGGAATTTGGGTTGGTTAAGTCTAAGATTGGAGAAGGTGATGGCACCCCACTCAAGGCACAGTCTCATAAATGTTCTAGAACTTCAGCCCCTAGCATGCAGTGGTGAAATATTTGCAGTGATTACCTCAAAGAAAAGCCAAATGGCTACTACTCGTAAAGTAGTGATGAAATTTTTTAGGATAAACTTGCTTGATTAGTGAAGAACAGCTGAGGAGGGTGACTATTATTAGAACATAATATAGATAAAATCAAGCTCAAATTCTTTTATTCTTTACTCAGACATAAAATTAGAGTACTTAAATGATCTTACTGTGAAATATACATAAAAATGAACTATTTGACAGATATGTAAAATTTTACAAAGAACAATAAGACAAATCAGTATGTACAAGGCACATACCTTAACAACTGGTAAATTAGACACAGGTCAAGTCCATTTCCATTTCTGCCCATCTCTTTTGGGAGTTAACATTCTAAAATTTTCATTAACATTTCCCTTTATCTTCTTTTTGGCTTTACCACATATGTATGTCCTAAAAATACTGGTTAGCTTTGTCTGCTCTTTACTTTTATATGCTGATAATAACTTACTCTTCCATATGCCCTTTAGTGACTTTCCCCTAAATGTTATATTCTGAATTTCATTCATGTTGATAGCCTGCTTCATTTATTTTCAATAATGTATGATTTACAACTATAATTGACCCTTGAACAACTCAGGTGTTAGGGGGTCTGACTCTCCCCTGCAGTTGAAAATTCATGTATAATTTTTGACTCCCCCAAAACCTAACTACTAATAGCCTGCTGTTGATCAGAAGGCTTACTAATAACATAAAGTCAATTAAGATGTATTTTGTAAGATACATATATATAATATTATATTCTTACAATAAAGTAGGCTAGAGAAAATGTTATTAAGAAACTCAAAAGAAGGAGAAAATATATTTAAATAAATACAGGATTCTACTATATTTATTGATTCTGACATCATCTGTTTGCAAGATGAATCACCTGTCAGCAGTTACATCAATACTGACTTACCCAGTACATTGTAGATGTTTTGTGTATTACCAACACTAGACATCAAAAATGAAAAAAAAATTATGTGAAAAAGAAATCTGTATTTATTTACAGGTGTAACAGTTCCTTCACTGATAACAAAGAATTAATGTGATTGTTTTGTGGTAGCCTGGAGTAATCGAGATGATTGGTTCATGGTACCATAGCCTATACACTAGTGAATGAATCAGTGTAAAATTTTTACGGCATACAGTATTACAGTCATATTCCTAATACACTATTGGAAATATTGTTACATTAAAAAAACACTTACCTATGCTGATAGGCTGATAATAGCTTCTCCAGTTATAAGCGAGACAAGCTGTACAGTCATGTAGTTTTTTTTTTTAAGTTATAAAACAGTAAGAAAGCTAAAACATTATTAATTTTCTATTAATATCACTCACCTTATATCTGTTTAAGGACAGGGTATCTATTTCAATACAAGTCTTGCACACAATGAATACTTAGGCAATAATGACACAAAATTCTCATACAGTTCTTGCTGCATGGTAGTTAGATTTCCATGTAAAGACATAACATACACACAACAGACAAGCGTATTAACTGTACAGCAGAGTGATTATTTTCTGTTAATTAAGTGGAAGTGAATCATCATGAAGGTCTTCATCCTCGTCATCTTCACATTGAGTAGTCTGAGCAGAAGGAAGAGGAGGGGTTGGTCCTGCTGACTCAGAGTTGGCAGACATGGAGGAGAGCTAGGCACACTCAGTGTAAATTTACAGAAATATATTGTAATTTTTCATTTCTCTAAAAACTTTTCTATATGGTACCAATCCTTCTTCCACCATTTGCTTTTGTTTCAGTGCCTATACTGTAGAAAAATCCATTTCCTAAGAGAAGTCAAAAGTGGTCTTCAATAAATTCTTCTGCCAAATTATATAATGTCAATATGTTTTCTAGTACCAATTCTTCTACATCTTCTTCCTCCTTGTCTGACACTGGTTGGGAAGAACTTATCTCTATGAAACCATCTTCTGTTCACTCTCCTAGTGTGGTGTCTATTGGCTCTTGAATTTCTTCAAGATCCATATCTTGAAACTCTTCACTTCCTCTCCACCTTTTTTTGGCCACATACACAGGCTTTTCATAATTTCCTTGATCGACTCTGTAGCAATCCTGTGAAGTCATGCACAACGTCTGGACATAGTTTTCTCCAGCAGGAATTTATTGTCTCTGGCTGCCGATCTGCTCAGACTTTTCTGTAACACCATGATGACATCTTCAATGGTATAATCCTTCCAGACTTTCATGTTGTTCTCTCTATCAAGATTTTCTTCCATAGTATTGACAGTCCCTCCCACAGAATACTGTGAGTAATGAGCCTTAAAAGTACTCATGACCCCCTGATCTAAAAGTTGAATTAGAGATGTTGTGTTGGGAGGCAAGTAGAAAACTTCAGTATTGAACTCGCAGGGATCAGTGTGGCTGAGGGCATTGTCCAGTATGAAAAGAACCTTTGAAGGCAGTTCTTTGCTATCAAGGTACTTCCTGACTTTAGGGACAAAGTATAGATGGAACCAGTGAAAGGATCTCATTGACTAGAACTTCTTGTACCACAAACAAACTGGCAGCTAGTGTTTATCTTCTCCCTTTAAGGCTTGGAGTTTAGCAACTTTACAGATATGGGCAGTGCTGATCATAAACCCAACTGCATTTGCACGAAACAGTAGTAGAGTTAGTCTATCCTTTCCTGATTAAATACTAGTGCTGACTTCTCTGCATTACTAATAAATGTCTTCTGTGGCTTCCCCCACCCCCTTCCTCTAGAATAGGGCATTTTTATCTGCATGAAAAATCTAGTCAGGCAGATATAATTTCTCCTTAACAAGAATGAGGTTTCTTAATGGCATAGAAACTCTTCTGCTGCCTGTTGGTAGAAGACGCTGCTTCTCCTAATATCTTGACATAATTTGGAAAATTATCTCCAGATTTAGATCCTTCACCTTCCTTTTGCTTTAAGTTGTTGTAAGTAACTTTGCTTTTTCTCGAATCATATTGAGTCTATAGGTATGCCTTTTGTATAGCAATCATGCACCCACATAAAAGCTTCATTTTCAATATGAGTTTTTCACTTTCAAAATAAGATAAAAAGATATTTCACAAAAAATACAAAGTTCTCATGCATGTTGGCATATTTGCAGTTATGGCTTCATGAATTTCTGTTTTTATTGACAATGGTTTTAGGCTGGATTCATTTATCTTGAAATGTGGGCAACCACAGCTGGAGACCTCAATCTATGGTACACAACAAGCAGTTTAACTTTTTCTTGTAATGTCATGACTTTTCTCTGCTTTTTGGGAGTGCTTCCAGCATCACTAGTGGTACTTTGTATGGGTCCCATGGTGTTATTCAGGGTTTACGATTTTGCACTAAGTGTGATGAAAAATACTCAGGAACCTCAAGAGATCACTTCTTTACTGCAATTCACAATCTACTGGAGAGACAAACTGCTCACGTGGACATGATTAGCCTCACACAGCCCTTTAAGCAGATACTCCCAACACTTGAGCTCACTGCAAAAGCAACAGGAAATACTACAAAATTATTATAGTATTAGTGTTCATTACAGTCAATTTTATGCAGTCATGATTTAATATTGCATCTTTATATTTGTTTCTGTTTCTCTCTGCTTGGAATTGCACCATGTAAGGTCTGTAAGTACATAGGTTATGATAAATTTTAACCTTTTACAATATATTTGTATATATTTTATGATAGTAAATAATAGAATAGACTAGTATTTACATATATTTTATTCATTCTTCACATACCTAACTTTTTCTTATTTTTTGATATTTCTAGACTATGTGACTCATTTGTGAGTTTCTTTGAAATTGTCACAAATGTCAAAAAATATTCTAATATCAGTTCAGTTCAATCACTCAGTTGTGTCCAACTCTTTGCTCGTGGACTGCAGCATGCTAGGCTTCCCTGTCCATCACCAACTCCCAAAATTTGCTCAAATTCATGTCCGTTGAGCCGGTGATGCCATCCAACCATCTCATCCTCTGTCATCCCCTTCTCCTCCCACCTTCAATCTTTCCCAACATCAGGGTCTTTTCCAGTGAGTTGGTTCTTCGCATCAGGTGGCCAAAGTATTGGAGTTTTAGCTTCAGCATCAATCCTTCCAGTGAACATTCAGGACTGATTTCCTTTAGGATGGACTGGTTGGATCTCCTTGCAGTCCAAGGGACTCTCAAGAGTCTTCTGCAACACTACAGTTCAAAAGCATCAATTCTTTGGCACTCAGCTTTCTTTATAGTCCAACTCTTACATCCATACATGACTACTGGAAAAACCATAGCCTTGACTAGAAGGACCTTTGTTGGTAAAGTAATGTCTCTGCTTTTTAATATGCTGTCTAGGTAGTCATAGCTTTTCTTCCAAGGAGCAAGCATCTTTTAATTTCATGGCTGCAGCCCCCATCTGCAGTGATTTTGGAGCCCCCAAAAAATAAAGTCTCTGTTTCCATTGTTTCCCTGTCTATTTAATATGGGTATAAGTGGACCAGGCAGCTCAAACTAGTGTTGTTTGGTGTCAGCTATATGAATTAATGTACACTTGCATTATTTCCTACCTGTTTCAAACTCTCCCTCTACTGACATTTTTGTATATATCACCTGATAAGCATATGGAAATAGTTCTCTATGTTATGTTCCTTGGAATAGAATTACTGGGTTTTGTATAAGCATAACCTCTACTTCACTAGGTAGTGCCTAACTGCTTTCCCTTGTTGAACTAATTTATACCCTCATCAGTACTTTATAAAGTTCCTGTTCCACTATATGCTTTCAGTATTTGGAATTGTCAGTCTTTTAAACTTTTGTCTATATCATGGATATGAATTAACTTAATTTGGTTTATTTTGTAATTCTTTACCTACTATTAAGGTAGGGCTTCCCTGGTGGCTCAGATGGTAAACAGTCTGCCTGCAATGTGGGAGACCTGGGTTCGATCGCTGGATTGGGAAGATCCCCTGGAGGAGGGCATGGCAACCCAGTCTGATATTCTTTTCTAGAGAATCCCCATGGAAAGAGAGCCCTGGGGGGCTACAGTCCATGGGCTTGCAAAGAGTCAGACATGACTGAGCAACTAAGAACCACACATATATTAATAAGGTTGGCTACCTATATTTCTTTTATCAAATGCCTCTTTTATATTTCTCCACTTTTATATTACTTGTTTTTACATGTTTTGAGGGGTAATTCTTACATATTCTGGATATAAGTTTTTCTTGGTCATGTATTTTGACAAATATTTTTTCTCTGACTTAGTTGTTTGTCTTTTCACAATGTCTTTTAATAAGAAGTTCTTTAATTTAATGTATTTGAATCTGAGTGAACTCCGGGAGTTGGTGATGGACAGGGAGGCCTGGCGTGCTGCGATTCATGAGGTCACAAAGAGTCGGACACGACTGAGCGACTGAAGTGAACTGAACTGAACTGAATCCTATCTTTTAGACTTGAACTTTGGATCCTTCCCTACTCGGATGTGTTCTACTATGCTTTCATGAAAGTTCTGTCTTTAACAAGTAAGTTTGTCTGCGTAGAAATGATTTCTTTTGTACTCGTGAAAAGCAGAATTCAAAATTTATTTTATATTATATATAAAGTTGTCCTAGCACTGTTTGTGCTAATTATTCTTTCTCAGCTGACTGGGTATTTTATCTCGCCATTCATCAGATAGTCATGTACATAATGACTGGGCCTCCCCTCCACTTGGTACAAATGGTTTGTTGTTCTATACCCAGACTACACAGTTAAATCCTCTTTCTAAATTTATTATATGCAATAGTCTCTTCAAAGAACTATCTTTTAATTCTCTGTTTTCTGTCTCCTTGACTTTTGTTTTTATGTTAAAGATTATCGTTATAGTTTCTATGGACGTATTTCTGGTCAGATTTCCTATATTCTAATATACATACTTAATTATAAACATTTTTCTTGCAATATTAAGTTAAGTTCAGTCACTCAGTGGTGTCCGACTCTTTATGACCCCATGGACTGCAGCACGACAGGCTTCCCTGTCCATCACCAACTCCCAGAGCTTTCTCAAACTCATGTCCATCAAATTGCTGATGCCATCCAACTATCTCATCCTCTGTCATCCCCTTCTCCTCCTGCCTTCAAACTTGCCCATCATCAGGGTCTTTTCCAATGAGTCAGTTCTTCGCATCAGGTGGCCAAAGTATTGAAGTTTCAGCTTCAGCATCAGTCCTTCCAATGAATATTCAAAACTAGTTTCGTTTAGGATGGATTGGTTTGATCTCCTTGAAGATTACCTTAGAGCTATACCTCAAACTATGATAGGAATATTTTTTATTTAATACTTTAAAATTATAGTGTTGTAAAGATCACAGAAATGGTATGGACCTAACAGAAGCAGAAGATATTAAGAAGAGGTGGCAAGAATACACAGAAGAACTATACAAAAAAGATCTACATGACCCAGATAATCATGATGATGTGATCACTAATCTAGAGCCAGACATCTTGGAAAGTGAAGTCAAGTGGGCCTTAGAAAGCATCACTATGAACAAAGCTAGTGGAGGTGATGGAATTCCGGTTGAGCTATTTCAAATCCTGAAAGATGATGCTGTGAAAGTGCTGTACTCAATATGCCAGCAAATTGGGAAAACTCAGCAGTGGCCACAAGACTGGAAAAGGTCAGTTTTCATTCCAATCCCAAAGAAAGGCATTGCCAAAGAATGCTCAAACTACCACACAATTGCACTCATCTCACACGCTAGTAATGTAATGCTCAAAATTCTCCAAGCCAGGCTTCAGCAATACGTGAACCGTGAACTCCCTTATGTTCAAGCTGGTTTTAGAAAAGGCAGAGGAACCAGAGACCAAATTGCCAACATCTGCTGGATCATGGAAAAAGCAAGAGAGTTCCAGTAAAACATCTACTTCTGCTTTATTGACTATGCCAAAGCCTTTGACTGTGTGGATCACAATAAACTGTGGAAAATTCTGAAAGAGATGGGAATACCAGACCACCTGACCTGCCTCTTGAGAAATCTGTATGCAGGTCAGAAAGCAACAGTTAGAACTGGACATGGAACAACAGACTGGTTCCAAATAGGAAAAGGAGTATGTCAAGGCTGTATATTGTCACCCTGCTTATTTAACTTCTATGCAGAGTACATCATGAGAAATGCTGGACTGGAAGAAACATAAGCGGAATCAAGATTGCCTGGACAAATATCAATAACCTCAGATATGCAGATGACACCACCCTTATGGCAGAAAGTGAAGAGGAACTAAAAAGCCTCTTGATGAAAGTGAAAGAGGAGAGCGAAAAAGTTGGCTTAAAGGTCAACATTCAGAAAACGAAGATCATGGCATCCAGTCCCATCACTTCATGGGAAATAGATGGAGAAACAGTGGAAACAGTGTCAGACTTTTTTGGGGGGGGCTCCAAAATCACTGCAGATGGTGACTGCCGCCATGAAATTAAAAGACGCTTACTCCTTGGAAGAAAAGTTATGACCAACCGAGATGGTATATTCAAAAGCAGAGACATTACTTTGCTGACTAAGGTCCGTCTAGTCAAGGCTATGGTTTTTCCTGTGGTCATGTATGGATGTGAGAGTTGGTCTGTGAAGAAGGCTGAGCACTGAAGAATTGATGCTTTTGAACTGTGGTGTTGGAGAAGACTCTTGAGAGTCCCTTGGACTGCAAGGAAATCCAACCAGTCCATTCTGAAGGAGATCAACCCTGGGATTTCTTTGGAAGGAATGATGGTAAAGCTGAAACTCCAGTACTTTGGCTACCTGATGCGAAGAGTTGACTCACTGGAAAAGACTCTGATGCTGGGAGGGATTGGGGGTAGGAGAAGGGGACGACCAAGGATGAGATGGCTGGATGGCATCACAGAGTCAATGGACGTGCGTGTGAGTGAACTCCAGGAGATGGTGATGGACAGGGAGGCCTGGCGTGCTGCAGTTCATGGGGTCCCAAAGACTCATACATGACTGAGCGACTGAACTGAACTGAAAGTTCACAGCAAAATTGAGGGGAAGATACAGACACTTCCTATATTACCTCTTGCCCTCACACATCCATAACTTCCTCATCATCTGTATCTTCCACCTAAATGGCGCATTTGTTACAGCTGATGAACCTACACTGACATATCACATTCACCCAAAGGCCACAGTTTACAGTAAGATTCACTCTTGGTATTGTACATTCTGTGGATTTGGATAAATATAAAATGATATGAATCTATCATAATAGTATCATACAGAGTATTTTCACTGCCTGAAAAGCCCTCTATGCTCCACTTACTCATTCCCTCATCAAAGCCCTGGCAACCACTGACATTTTTACGCTCTATGTAGTTTTGCCTCTTGCAAAGTAACATGCAGTTGGAACCACACATTATGTAGAATTTTCACATCGGCTTTTTTCACTTGGTAATACCCATATCTTTTCACAGCTTTATAGCTTGGTTTTTTTTTTTCATTTTTCATTTAATTTTTATTTTATACTCAGATATAGTTGATTTACAATATTGTGTTAGTTTCTGTTGTACGGAAAAGTGATTCAGTTATTCATGTAGATATATCCATCCCTTTTCAGGTTCTTTTCCTATGCGGGTCATTGGAGAATATTGAGTAGAGCTCACTATGCTATACAATTGGTTCTATAGATTATCTATATTATATTTAGTAGTGTATATATGTTGACCCCAAACTCCTAATTTGTCCCTCCGAGCACCTTTCACCTTTGGTAACCATAAGTTTTTTTCCAAAGTCAGTTAAGTCTGTCTCTGTTTTCTAAATAAGTTCATTTGGATCATTTTTTAGTTTCCACATATGAGAGTGAGTGAAGTCGCTGAGTCATGTCTGACTCTGTGACCCCATGGACTGTAGCCTACCAGGCTCCTCCATCCATGGGATTCCCCAGGCAAGAGTACTGGCATGGGTTGCCATTTTCTTCTCCAACATATAAGTGGTATCATATATTTGTCTTTTCCCAAATTACTTAGTATAATAATCTCTAGGTCCATTCATGTTGCTGCAAAGGGCATTATTTCATTTGTTTTTAATGGCAGCATAATATTTCATTGAACAGTATATCATTTGTCTGATTTTGGTATCAGGGTGATGATGTTCTCATAGAATGAGTTTGAGAATATTCCTTCCTCTGCACTTTTTGGAATAGTTTCAGAAGGATAGTTGTTAACTCTCCTCTAAATGTTTGATAGAATTCCCCTATGAAGTCACCTGGGCCTGAAGTTTTGTTGTGGAAAGTTTTTTCAATCACAGTTTCAAATTTCATTACTTGTAGTTGGTCTTATGGTTTTATACTTTATCCTAGTTCAGTTTTCAAAGATTGTATCTTTCTAAGAACTTGTCCATTTCTTCTAGGTTGCTCATTTTATTGGCATATAGTTGCTTGTAATAGTCTCTTATGATCCTATGTATTTCTTAGTGTCAGTTGTAACTTCTCCTTTTTCATTTCTAATTTTATGATTTGAGTCCTCTCCCCTTTTTCCTGATGAATCTGGCTAAAGCTTTATCAATTTCTTTTTGAAGAACCAGCTTTTAGTTTCATTTATTTGTTTGTTTGTTTGTTTTCTTTATCTCTATTCTATTTATTTCTGCTCTGATCTTTATGATTTCTTTTCTTCAACTAACTTTGGGTTTTGTTTGTTCTTCTTTGTCTAGTTGCTTTAGGTATAAGGTGAGGTTGTTTATTTGAGATAGCTTACTTCTTTTTAGCAGTAAATGATATTCTGTTGTCTGGATGGACTACAGTTTATTCATTCAGCTACTGAAGGGCATGTAGATGGCTTTCAAGTATGGGCAATTATGAATAAAGTTGCTATAAACATTTGTGTTCAGGTTTTTGTGTAAATACTAAGGAGCACAAGTGCTGGATCACGTGGTAAGAGTATGTTTAGTTTTGTAAGAAACCACCAGACTGTCTTCCAAAGTAAGTGTACAATTTTATATTACCACCAGCAATGAATGAGATTTCTGTTACTCCACATCCCTGCCAGGATATGATTTTGCCAATGTTTGAGATTTTGTTCATTCCAGTAGGTTTATATTGTTATTCCATTGTTACTGATTTTTTTCTTAATCTTTATTTTTATTTATTTGGGCGCACTGAGTCTTGGTTGCAACACGTGGGATCTTCGATCTTTGCAGGCATGTGGGATCTTTTAGTTTCAGCATGTGGGATCTTTATTTTTTTGTTACACATGCGGGATTTTTAGTTGTAGCATGAAAAGCCTCAGTTACAGCATGTGGGATCTAGTTCCCCAATCAGGGATTGAATCCAGACCTTCTGTACTGGGAGTGCAAAATCTTAGCCACTGGACCACCAGGGAAGTCCCATCTCATTGTTGTTTTAATTTGCATTTCCAAGACAACATAGTGCATCTTTCAATACACTTGTTTTTCATCTGCATGTCTTCTTTGCTGAGGCCTTTTAAGATCTTTGGTCCATTTTTTAATTGGGTTGTTTTCTTATGGTTGAGTTTTAATAATTCTTATATAATTTGAGTAACAGTCCTTTGTTGGATGTATATTTTGAAAATATTTTCTCACACTCCATGACTTGCCTTCTCATTCTCTTCACAGCATCTTTCACAGAGCACAGACTTTTAACTTTAAAATCACTCGTTATTTCTTACATTGATTTTGTCTTTGGCATTATCTCTAGAAAGTCATTGACAAATCCTAAGTCATCTAGTATCTCTTCTATATTATCTTCTCTTTTAGGAGTTTTATCATTGTGTGTTTCCTATTTATATCTATGATCCATTTTGATTTAAAGGAAAGTAAAGGAGTAAGGTTTATGTCTAGATTCAATTTTTTGTGTGTGAATGTCTGATTTCTCCAGCCGCATTTATTGAATAGACTATCTCTGCTGCATGGTATTGCTTTTGCTTCTTTGTCAAAGATAAGTTGACTATATTTATGATTGTCTATTTTTCAGCTTTCTATTGTGTTCTATTGATGTGTTTGTCTCTTCTTTTGACAGTACCACTTTATCTTGATTACTATTGCTTTGTAGTAGTTCTTAAAGTCAGGCAGTAGCAGTCTCTCAACCTTGTTGTTCTTCTTTAATATTGTGTTAGCTATTCTGGGTCTTCTGCCTGTCTATAATAAACTTTGAATTAGTTTGTTGGACCCATAAATCACTTGCCAGGATATTGATTGGGATCACACTGAATAGGTAGATCAAGTTGGGAAGAACTGGCATCTGCACAATATTGAGTATTCCTATCTGTGAACAAGGGGTGCCTTGCTTTTATTTAGTTCTTTTTAATTTTGTTTATCAGATTTTTAGTGTTCTATATACATATCTGCTACATATTCTGTTAGATTTATACCCAAATATTTCATTTGAGGGGGTAAAAACGTGAATGGCATTGTTTTTATTTTCAAATTTATTTTGTTTATTGTTGATATATAAGAAAGCAACTGAGTTCCCAATCCTGAATCACCTGTGGCTGATTCATGTCAATGTATGGCAAAACCAATACAGTATTGTAAAGCAAAATAAAGTAAAAATAAAAATTAAAAAGAAAGTAACTGATATCTGTATATCAACTTTGTATCCTGCAATCTTGCTATAACTGCTTATTATTTCAAGGATTTTATCAACTCGTTCAGATTTTCTCCGTAGATGATCATGTTGTCTGTGAACAAAGATAGTTTTATGTTTTCTTCTTGATCTGTATACCTATTATTTCCTTTTCTTGCCCTCATAGCATTAGCAAAGATTTCCAGTAGATTGTTGAAAAGGAGTACTTAAAAGGGATATTTTTACTTTGTACCTGGTTTTAGTGGATAGTTTTTCATTTCTCACCATTAACTTTGATGTTATGGTTGTTTCTTAAATACACGCAAAAGGATTGTACATCACATTAATAAATATAACTGGTGGTTGAAACCATCCCAAATCCTTCAGAATAAATTAAAACTATTTCAAAGCAAAGAGACTGGTGTGACTAATTCATGAGTTATAGAAAACTTTCAACACAGAGGATTAACATTAAAACACAGTGTCATGGTTTAAAAGG
Organism: Oryx dammah; assembly: GCF_014754425.2. NCBI lineage: Eukaryota > Metazoa > Chordata > Mammalia > Artiodactyla > Bovidae > Oryx > Oryx dammah. The sequence goes on from NW_024070213.1 coordinate 29,241,931, forward strand.
TAGTGTTTGACTTTTCTTTCTTAGTAGGCTATGAAATAATAATGCCTCTCTAATCCAGTTTATTAGTTCAGTGAAATAAAATATCTGGATATTTAAACTCATGCTGCCCATCTTTTCCTTTTTTCTGGAAACTTTACTCTGTTTTCATTTGTTTAAAGTAGATTGATTTGTAGTTGTTATTTGGTCCATTTGTCCCATATTTTCAGCCTTCCAGTATTTTAGTTATATTTTGTTTGTTTAGCCCCCAAATTAGATATTATTATTCTCTCTAGTCAGTATTTGGTTTGTTTTAACTGCATGTTTCTATTTTCTTTGATCACCAGGCTTGTATCTTATATATTCCTTTTAAAATCATTTTCCATAGCTCTAATGTACATTGTTTAGAAGTTCCCTTAAAGCAATGTATGTTGGTATACAAATCCTCAGCTTTTGTTTGTATAATATAAAATTTGTCTTCATATTACTCTCAATCTTGAAAAAGTGAGAAAATAATTCTAAGTGATAGTTACTTTCTTTTAACATACAGACATTATCTCACTATCTTTTGGCTTATTTGGAGAGCCTAGTCATTGACTAATTCTTATTGCTTTTTAGGTTCTCAGTAATTTCTTTCCAGATTCCTTTAAGTTCTTTCTTTTTTCCCTTGGTATTTTATAATTTTACAACACAATAACAAAATTTTTGTTTATTGGGTTTCACTGGGTTTCCTAAGACTCAATTCTGATGTCTCTCATGAATATTGGAAATTCTCAGCCTCTGTGTTCTTGAATATGGCACTTCTACCATTTTCTTCTTGGAAGAATAGCAATGACAAACCTAAACAGCATATTAAGAAGCAGAGATATCACTTTGCTGACAAAGGTCCATATAGCCAAAGCTATGGTTTTTCTGGTAGTCATGTATGAATGTGAGAGTTGGACCATAAAGAAGGCTGAGTACCAAAGAATTGATGGTTTTTAACTGTGGTGATGGGGAAGATTCTTCAGAGTCCTTTGGACAGCAAGGAAATCAAACCAGTCAGTCCTAAAGAAAATCAACCCTGAATATTCATTGGAAGGACTGATGCTGAAGCTGAAGCTCCAATACTTAGGGCACCTGATCAGAAAAGCTGACTCACTAGAAAAGACCCTGATGCTGAGAAAGATTGAGGGCAGGAAGAGAAGGAAGCGACAGAGTATACGATGATTGGATGACATCACTGACTCAAAGGACTTGAGTTTGAGCAAACTCCAGGAGATAGTGAAGAATATGAAAGCCTGGTGTGCTGCAAAGAGCTGGACACAGCTTAGCGACTTAACAACCATTTTATCCAGATTCTCATCCTGAAATTCCAATAAGATATATACATATATATATCCCCATCAAAGTTAACCTTACTTTCATATTTTCTATCTCTTTGATTCTCTGTAGTATATTCTGTGTAATCTTTGGTTCTATCTCACTGATTATCAATTCCATTTTTACTTGTGCCTAATCTACCATTTAACATATTCATTGTATAATTTCATTCATTTAACACATTCTGAATTCCTAATATGTTACAATACTTTCTGTTTCTAGAAATATTATGCAGTTTTTAAAAAAATGTACCTTGTCATTTTTTATGATCCTTGTTCTTTAGTCAGAGTTTGATAATGTTTTCGGAACATACTAAACACAGTTATCCTATATTTCCATATGATAATTTTACAAACTTCTTACATGTTTAATTCTGAAATTTTCTCTTCCACTGACTTTTTTTCTCAGCAGCTTGCTTTTTGGTTTATTTTGTGATTTTTTTAAATTGTAGGTTTATGTTTCTTGAACGTTTATCTATTGGAATCCTTTGAGGTTGAAATTAATGCACTTGTTTCTTTTAATTTTTAGGCAGTTGAGGGTACCAGCAGGATGGCTTTAAATATTCAGTTTAAGACTTTTTGAATCCATCAGATACTCTGTTCTAAATCGTGTAAAGGCTCCCTTACCATTAGGAACCACCCACTCCTCCCCATCTCCCCCCGCCCCCCCCCCCCCACCATCCACAGTGAAGGCTCAGGCAGGCAAAATACTATTCTTCAGTAAGAAGATTTTTAGTTAACCTGTTGATGGGATTACTTTGGGGGCACTGATTTATACAATGGCATCTCTGTTTTAACCTCAGACACTGAGGGTGCCCTGGTTTTTGTCTCTTGCCTATAACATAGGATGTTAAAATTCAAACTTTACCCGAACACCTGTGTAGTTTGCATCTAAGAATTCACCTTACTTTCCAACTAGCTTATGAATGCCTATAGAAAGGTGATTGTGTGTGTGTGTGTGTGTTTAGTTGATTCACTCTTTTTTTCCTATTCTGTACTTGGACTGTTACTTTAGTCTGTTAAACCACATGTCACTAGAAATGGAAGATAGATTTCTAGGAGAATTTATACTATTAGAGTGAAAGAATTTCTTAAGACTTAAGACTTATGGCTAAAGAGCTGTTGGGTAGGCCAATAAACAAAGAAGCTCAAAACCAAGCTCAGAGATTACCTGGAGAGATTTCTTATGTAAAAGGGGATTGATCTGGAACAAATGAGGCCTTGAGAATTAAAATGAGGATGTAGAAGAAAATCAAAAGACTAGAAAACTTAAGTTCACCACCTTCAAAGTCTTCTCTATCCAAGAAAGCCGCCATTCCTCCTTCTCTCCCACTCTCCCCTCCCCCACCTCCCCCCCTCACCCCCCCGCCACCCCGCTTTTGCCTCCCTAGCCAATGCCTCTTCTAGTTTCAGGATGCTATCATTTCCTTACCTGAGATAATTACCTTCCAAAAAGGAAGCCAGTTCTACCTCTTATTTTATAAAAATCTGATACATTTATATCTCAACATGCCCTCAGGAGTCAAATCCAAACCTGGAGGGACAATGCCCACACAAAGGAATTACAGAGTTCTTCTAATACATATTAGAAACAAGCTCAGGAATATGTATGAAATGAAGTTTTAGAATGTCCAAAGTGTAAAAAAAAAAAAAGCATAACTTTAGATCAGTGTGCCAATAATGATACACGTACTAGAAAACCCAGATTCTGACAGTTTGCTGGGTAAACTAATACAGATTTCATCCAGTGTTCACCAACAGGTAAAAATGAGCTACAAGAAATGAATAAAAACATAAGATGGTAAAGATAATTGAAATAGGCCAATGGATACAAATACATAAATTAGCCTTTTAAAGGAAAGCAATTATCAGATGCTTAAAATTACTAGGTAGTTAGTATTCTATCTATATATTGTTTACAGGAGACACGCTTAAAACCCAAGGACAGAGGAAAACTGGAAAATGAAAACTTTATCAGCAAGGCCCTTTAGAATCTGGAGGTAATTTCTGCCACATTTGGTGTCCTGAGTTGACCCTTTTACCAGGTGGCCAGAGAAGCTGCCAGCTTTCAGTGGTGTTCAGAACAAGAGAAGACTCTCCACTAGCCAGCCTGTGATACAAATGTCTCTACAGCAGTTAGGTACCTCAGATCCAGCAGGTACAGAGCCTCCCCTGATCAAGATGCTGTGTGCATCATACCAACCTCTATTAGAGGTTAATGCCTCTTACAGTTTTCAAGCAAAGCCAGCTTCTTTATGGCAAGTAGCTGTGCCGCTTTTGAGAAATAATTTCTGGCTAGCTACTGGGTTTGGATCTTAACTGAATGATTGAACTCAGTGTATTAGGGATGTAGGACTCAAACTGAGCATCATGAGTTAAACACTAGCTGATCTTGTATTTATTCAGTCACTCACTCAGACACGTTCAATGCCATTTAATTATTAAGAAGAGTACATTTCAAACTGTTTTAACGAAGATACACAGTAAGAAATATTATTATCATCTGTGCCATTCCTCCATTAACATTCATACAGTCCTCAATATCCTTGGTGTATTGGTTCCAGGAGCCACGCTACTCCTGTGGATACCAAAATTCTCAGATGCTCAAATCCCTTATATAAACTGGCATAGTACAATGAGTATAGTTGCCCTCCTCTGTATCTATGGGTTTTGCACCTGCAGATAAAAAAGCCAACTGTATTTGGAAAAAAAAAAAATGCTCCGCAAAACTAAAGATACATGTACATACCCGTGCAGTATACTGTGATTTTTTTTAGTTCTCTTCTATTTAATTTCCAGATTATGGTTTCAACCTACTAAATTTATTTCATGCGCCAGTAAAGGTGGCAACATGCCATTTGGAATGGTATCTCCAAGCAAGTTGTTTAGGAACCTCAGTGAGCCTACCTGTTTGTCACTGCCAAGGTCTCATTCATTCTGTGCCTGAGGTTCCCAGGAAGTTCCTTGTTACCAGCTGATGAAGAAGAAAAAAGAAACTGAACTGAGAGTAATAATGCTATTTGTGATGTTAATAAGCAAGAATAGTGGGTGAGACTTTTGTAGTTATCATAATATTTGTCCTATTCACTATTTTAAGTGGTGAAAGATCTATATCTTGATAAAAACTATCAGCATTTGCCATCATTTAATGGATGTGAGAGTTGAACTGTGAAGAAAGCTGAGCGCCGAAGAATTGATGCTTTTGAACTGTGGTGTTGGAGAAGACTCTTGAGAGTCCCTTGGACTGCAAGGAGATCCAACCAGTCCATTCTGAAGGAGATCAGCCCTGGGATTTCTTTGGAAGGAATGATGCTAAAGCTGAAACTCCAGTACTTTGGCCACCTCATGCAAAGAGTTGACTCATTGGAAAAGACTCTGATGCTGGGAGGGATTGGGGGCAGGAGGAGAAGGGGACGACCAAGGACGAGATGGCTGGATGGCATCACTGACTCGATGGATATGAGTCTGAGTGAACTCTGGGAGTTGGTGATGGACAGGGAGGCCTGGCGTGCTGCGATTCATGGGGTCGCAAAGAGTCGGACATGACTGTGCAAATGAACTGAACTGAAAAATGTTTTTACTGTAGAAAAAACACAACATGATAACTACTCTCTTAACAGTTTTTAAGTGTATTTACTATAGATACAATGTTGTACATCAGATTTTTAAAACTTATTCATCTCCCATGACACTTGTCATTTTTTAGATAGCTTTGTCCTTTTAAGTCAGATTTGCAAACAGGAACATGAACTTTTTTTAAAGGCTATTATCTCATGTATTAACAAGATAAATACTTCACTTTTGAATAGACATATATTTCAAATCACATGAGGCACAGGGAAGAAATACAGTCCCTTTGGAAATTGTGAACAAGTGTAAGAGAGTCATGTTCAAAGCAACAGGGATGGGGTAAGAAGCACTGATCCCAACTGATCCTGACCCAGATATTCCTCCTCTCACCAGGTGGAGTGACATATCAGTTGGAGATGAAAAAAAGACACACACACACACACACACGCCTTTGAAGTCCGAAAGGCACGTGAAGTGGACCATAGGGTGTATGGCACATTTTTTTTCCCAAGTTTTAAGGAGCCCAGCTTACATTCTTTTACAATCATTGTTGCATATTTGCTACATACTGAAAATAACTGATGAAATATGTTAAAAATAATTGATGCTTGTGTGTGTGTGCTAAGTTCAGTCACTTTAGTCATGTCCGACTCTTTGGCACCCTATGGACTGTGGCCTGCCAGGCTCCTCCATCCGTGGAATTTTCCAGGCAAGAATACTGGAGTGGATTGCCAAGCCCTCCTTCAGGGGATCTTCTCAACCCAGGGATCAAACCCTCATCTCCTGCATCACAGGAGGATTCTTTACTGCTGAGCCATTGAGGAAGTCCCAGTTGATGCCTACTTAGAATCAACAATTTTAGCACTGGCAGGGTCTTTATAAGTCGCTTATTTTGAAATCCTCATTTAATTGATGAGGAAACTAAGGTCTGTGGAGATAAAGTGACTTACTAAGGTCACACAGTATTGACTACTAAAGCCAAGGATACAATTCAGAACTTTGATACATCAACTAGTATTCTTGTATGCTATTTTTCTGTTTCATGTGTCTAATAAGGAGATTTCTCATTTACAATCCATGTTCAGTCCTGGGTAAAAATAAGCACTTAGCTTCATCAAAATTTCTCTAAGGGTAAGTAAATTAATCATGAAGTGATTCTAAGGATCTTTATACTCTGCTCAAGTACTATTGAAATCCAGAAAGAGGGAGATATACTTGAAATAATATGTTCTTTCATCATTGCCTACAAGCCAGATAATTGTATTGCTAAAATATTAAACTTTAATATGTTGCTGACTAAACTTAAAATATGTCTTTTTCTAAACACAGCAGTGTGGGAAAATGAGTAAATTCTAAGACATTCATTATTATGACTTTTGTTTTATAAAATTCCATTTGGAAGCCAAATGCAGCATCTCTACCCGAACACTTCCATTCATGATGTGATTTAAAATATTTTTAAAGGTCTTTAAGAAAGGTTCTCTAATAATATCACTATTTAGCATAATCCCTGCATCTGATAACCTGCTAGTCTCAAAAAAAGTATGAGGAAGAAGGCAATGGCAACACACTCGAACTCTTGCCTGGAAAATCCCATGGGTGGAGGAGCCTGGTAGTCTGCAGTCCATGGGGTTGCAGAGTCAGATACGACTGAATGACTTCACTTTCACTTTTCACTTTCATGGTAACCCACTCCAGTGTTCCTGCCTGGAGAATCCCAGGGACGGCGAAGCCTGGTGGGCTGCCGTCTTTGGGCTCACACAGAGTTGGACACAACTGAAGCGACTTAGCAGTAGCAGCAGCAGCAACAGAGTAAGGAGAGAAAAATTGGGAGAAGGGGACTAACATACATACTACTATATATAAAATATATATCTAATGAGAACCTACTGTATAGCACAGGGAACTCTACTGAACACTCTGTAATGACCTATATGGGAAAACAATTTATAAAAGACTGAATATATGTATACCTGTTTCACTTTGCTGTACAGAAAAAACTAACAGAACACTGTAAATCAACTATACTTCAATAATTTTTTAAAGTAAGACTAAAGCTGAAAAGTCATGTTCCCTGTATCAGAATGGAACTCATATTTATGCTCATGACTTCAAATACTCAAGGTATTTCTCCATCTTCTGTATGTTCCTACTCACTTCCACTGTTTCTCCTCCATTTCTTATCATATAATGTATTTGTGTCTAGAAAACCATTCAAAATCTGAATATTATTAATAATTCTGATATTTGGTATCATTTCACTGAAATGTCCTGGCCATTTACTGAATATCCATGAGGCTGGCTGGCAGTTTTGCTTTCACCATCACCTTTCTTCTCACAAAAGTAAAATGGAGAGTAATTTGGCTGTCTATGTAGTTTGGTCTCAGTTATGCAAAATAGTAGTCACTAGAGATCAAATTGCCAACATCTGATGGATCATCAAAAAAGCAAGAGAATTCCAGAAAAACATCTATTTCTGCTTTACTGACTATGCCTAAGCCTGTGACTGTGTGGATCACAATACACTGTGGAAAATTCTGAGAGAGAGGGGAATACCAGACCACCTGACCTGCCTCTTGAGAAATCTGTATGCAGGTCAAGAAGCAACAATTAGAACTGGACTTGGAACAACAGACTGGTTCCAAATAGGAAAAGGAGAACGTCAAGGCTGTATATTGTCACCCTGCTTATTTAACTTATATGCAGAGTACATCATGACAAACGCTGGGCTGGATGAAGCAAAAGCTGGAATCAAGATTGCTGGGAGAAATATCAATAACCTTAGATATGCAGATGACACCACACTTATGGCAGAAAGTGAAGAAGAACTAAGAAGCCTCTTCATGAAAGTGAAGGAAGAGATTAAAAGTGTTGGCTTAAAGCTCAACATTCAGAAAACTAAGATCATGGCATCCAGTCCCATCACTTCATGGCAAATAGATGGGGAAACAGTGGTTGACTTTATTTTTTTAGGCTCCAAAATTACTGCAGATGGTGACTGCAGCCATGAAATTAAAAGGCTTACTCCTTTGAAGGAAAGTTATGACCAGCCTAGACAGCATATTAAAAAGCAGAGACATTACTTTACCAACAAAGATCTGTCTAGTCAAAGCTGAGTTTTTTTTTCCAGTAGTCATGTATGGATGTGAGAGTTGGACTATAAGGAAAGCTGAGCGCTGAAGAATTGATGCTTTTGAACTGTGGTATTGGAGAAGACGCTTGAGAATCCCCTGGACTGAAAGGATATCCAACCAGTCCATCCTAAAGGAGATCAGTCCTGAGTGTTCATTGGAAGAACTGATGTTGAAGCTGAAACTCCAATACTTCGGCCACCTAATGTGAAGAGCTGACTCATTTGAAAAGATCCTGATGCTGGAAAAGATTGAAGGTGGAAGGAGAAGGGAATGACAGAGGATAAGATGGTTGGATGTCATCACCCACTCAATGGACATGAGTCTGGGCAAATTCCAGGAGATGGTGATGGACAGGGAGACCTGGCGTGCTGCAGTCCATTGGGTCACCAAGAGTCAGACATGACTGAGTGACTAAGCACACAGCACTCATGCAATACCAGAGTTCCCTATTATTGGGATGATTCACTTAATTGTTTAATTTGCTTGTAGCAAACCAAAACCCTAGAAATTACCTTATACATAACTAATTCAAAAATATTTCATAATATTATATCATCAGAAAAATGCACATTTTCTAACATATCCAAAGTCAAAAGAATATAGTTTAAACAGCATGGCCTTTATCAGAATCCCCAGTTTCACAGTTACTATGAGGTACATGTCAACCGACTCCAGTACTCTTGCCTGGAAAATCCCAAGGACGGAGGAGCCTGGAGGGCTGCAGTCCATGGGGTCGCTAAGAGTCAGACACAACTGAGCGACTTCACTCTCACTTTCACTCTCACCCAGCCTTCAGCTAGGAGCTCTGTGGACATCAGCTCTATTAACCCTCCTCAAGTCATACCATTAACATTGTATCCTCTCTCCTATGGGTAAGAAAGCTGAGATGTAGACAAATGGAGTTTGTCATTCAAGGCACAGTTGCTAGTACAAGGAAGATCAGGGACACAAGTCCCAGTGTTTTGGCAACTAGAGCCTGGCACATACACTTTTACATGAATGGAAGATAAGCCAAGATATATAAAAGAAAATCAATACAGTATTTTTATTCTTTAAAATAACTTTTAAAAAATAAAAATTCTTTAAAAAATACAACAACAACAACAAAGGTTACATTTTTTTTTGCTGTGCTGCGTAACTTGTGGGATCTTATTTCTCCAACCAGGGATTGAACTTGGGCCCTTGGCAGTGAAAGTATGGAGCCCTAATCACTGGACTCCCAACAAAGGTTACTTTATGCCATATGCTCAAATAAGACCAAATATTATGGTCTTAGTTATGACGGAAGGGCTTTTCCCAAATTAGGAATACTGTCTGTTCATTAGAAGAATGACTGCAAGTAAGATTTAAAGCAGGAAGCACAAACTTAGTGGCCAGCTAGATTACACTAGTAAGTGACTTGGAAAGGTTAAGAGTAGTGATGACTACCATGAGAATATGGCCTAATCCAGTGGTTCTCAAAGTGTGGTCCCCTGACCTACACCATCACTTGGGAACCTGTTAGAGATATAAATTTAGTCCTCCCACCCCAGTCCTAGAGAATCAGAAACTCTGAAGTTAAGGTCCAGTACCTAGAATCTACCTAGAATTGGAATTCTGAGTGATTCTGGTGAATGCCTAAGTTAAATATCACCACCCCAACCAAACCAATGGGTTTGATTTTATGGGTTCCAGTCACTTGTTGCCAGAGGGGAGCCTGTAGACAATGTTAACAAAGTTTTCTGAGTTTGTAAGATATGCCAGAAATATGGAATTTTATGTGATTGTTAAAATGTTAGTGACATTTCAGTTAAAAAAAAATAAGCAAAATCTATCATAAATAAATTAAACATTTTCACAGACCAAACCTTCCATGTGATGCACGATTTGATTTCTGGTTTAGAACATTTGTTGAAAGAAAAAGTGATGACAACATACTTAGCTTTTAGCAATATTTCTTATACTAGAAAGTACACAAGAACCAGTTGGTTGTTATTGAGAAAATGAATTGCTGGTTAAACAGTCTGTTTTTCCTTGAGAATTATTACACAAAGACTAGAAATTGGTAATTCAAATAGCTCAACTTTTTAAATAGCTAAGTATATTTTAAACTAGTGAATGCACATAACAACATTACAGACAAATACTACTGAGGGTAATACCCTCATGCTACCCTACTTGCAGAATTATTTTACCAGAGTTTAGAAATATCTTTATTTTTTGGTCTAATTTTATAACTTTTCATCCCTTTTAGAAAATTTTTAAACCTTTTTTTGAAATCAGTTTTGATGTTTTTATTTTATTATTTTTTAATTTATTTATTTTAGTTGGAGGCTAATTACTTTACAATATTGTATTGGTTCTGCCACACATCAAAATGAATCTGCCACAGGCATACATGTGTTCCCCATCCTGAACCCCCCTCCCACCTCCCTCCTCATACCATCCCTCTGGGTCATCCCAGTGCACCAGTCCCAAGGATCCTGTATCGAACCTGGACTGGCGATTCATTTCTTATATGATATTATACATGTTTCCATGACATTCCCCCAAATCATCCCACCCTCTCCCTCTCCCACAGAGTCCAAAAGACTGTTCTATACATCGGTGTCTCTTTTGCTGTCTCACATACAGGGTTATCATTACCATCTTTCTAAATTCCATATATATGCATTAGTATACTGTATTGGTGTTTTTCTTTCTGGCTTACTTCACTCTATATAATAGGCTCCAGTTTCATCCACCTCATTAGAACTGATTCAAATGTATTCTTTTTAATGGCTGAGTAATACTCCATTGTGTATAGGTACCACAGCTTTCTTATCCATTCGTCTGCTGATGGACATCTAGGTTGCTTCCATGTCCTGGCTATTATAAACAGTGCTATGATGAACAATGAGGTACACGTGTCTCTTTCAATTCTGGTTTCCTTGGTGTGTATGCCCAGAAGTGGGATTGCTGGGTCATAAGGCAGTTCTATTTGTAGTTTTTTAAGGAATCTCTACACTGTTCTCCATAGTGGCTGCACTAGTTTGCATTCCCACCAACAGTGTAAGAGGGTTCCCTTTTCTCCACACCCTCTCCAACATTTATTGCTTGTAGACTTTTGGATCACAGCCATTCTGACTGGAGTGAAATCGTACCACACTGTGATTTTGATTTGCATTTCTTTGATAATGAGTGATGTTGAGCATCTTTTCATGTGTTTGTTAGCCATCTGTATGTCTTCTTTGGGGAAATGTCTGTTTAGTTCTTCGGCCCATTTTTTGATTGGGTCATTTATTTTTCTGAAATTGAGCTGCTGCAAGAGTTGCTTGTATATTTTTGAAATTCGTTCTTTGTCAGTTGCTTCTTTTGCTATTATTTTCTCCCATTCTGAACGCTGTCTTTTCATCTTGCTTATAGTTTCCTTTGTTGTGCAGAAGCTTTTAATTTTAATTAGGTCCCATTTGTTTATTTTTGCTTTTATTTCCAATATTCTGGGAGGTGGGTCATAGAGGATACTGCTGTGGTTTATGTCAGAGAGTGTTTTGCCTATGTTCTCCTCTAGGAGTTTTATAGTTTCTGGTCTTATGTTTAGATCTTTAATCCATATTGAGTTTATTTTTGTGTATGGTGTTAGAAAGTGTTCTAGTTTCATTCTTTTACAAGTGGTTGACCAGTTTTCCCAGCACCACTTGTTAAAGAGATTGTCTTTTCTCCTTTGTATATTCTTGCCTCCTTTGTCAAAGATAAGGGGTCCATAGATGTGTGGATTTGTCTCTGGGCTTCCTATTTTGTTCCATTGATCTATATTTCTGTCTTTGTGGCAGTACCATACTGTCTTGATGACTGTGGCTTTGTAGTAGAGCCTGAAGTCAGGCAAGTTGATTCCTCCAGTTCCATTCTTCTTTCTCAAGATTGCTTTGGCTATTTGAGCTTTTTGTATTTCCATACAAATTGTGAAATTATTTGTTCTAGCTCTGTGAAAAATACTGTTGGTAGCTAGATAGGGATTGCATTGAATCTATAGATTGCTTGTAGTAGTATACTCATTTTTACTATATTGATTCTTCCAATCCATGAACATGGTATATTTCTCCATCTATTAGTGTCCTCTTTGATTTCTTTCACCAGTGTTTTATAGTTTTCTATATATAGGTCTTTAGTTTCTTTAGGTAGATATATTCCTAAGTATTTTATTATTTTCGTTGCAATGGTGAATGGAATTGTTTCCTTAATTTCTCTTTCTATTTTCTCATTATTAGTGTATAGGAATGCAAGGGATTTCTGTGTGTTGATTTTATATCCTGCAACTTTACTATATTCATTAATTAGCTCTAGTAATTTTCTGGTGGAGTCTTTAGGGTTTTCTATGTAGAGGATCATGTCATCTGCAAACAGTGAGTTTTACTTCTTCTTTTCCAATTTGGATTCCTTTTATTTCTCTTTCTGCTCTGATTGCTGTGGCCAAAACTTCCAAAACTATGTTTAATAGTAGTGGTGAAAGTGGGCACCCTTGTCTTGTTCCTGACTTTAGGGGAAATGCTTTCAATTTTTCACCATTGAGGATAATGTTTGCTGTGGGTTTGTCATATATAACTTTTATTATGTTGAGGTATGTTCCTTCTATTCCTGCTTTCTGGAGAGTTTTTTTTTTTTTATCATAAATGGATGTTGAATTTTGTCAAAGGCTTTCTCTGCATCTATTGAGATAATCATATGGCTTTTATTTTTCAATTTGTTAATGTGGTGAATTACATTGATTGATTTGAGGATATTGAAGAATCCGTGCATCCCTGGGATAAAGCCCACTTGGTCATGGTGTATGATCTTTTTAATGTGTTTTTGGATTCTGATTGCTAGAATTTTGTTAAGGATTTTTGTATCTATGTTTATCAATGATATTGGCCTGTAGTTTTCTTTTTTTGTGGCATCTTTGTCTGGTTTTGGTATTAGGGTGATGGTGGCCTCATAGAATTAGTTTGGAAGTATACCTTCCTCTGCAATTTTCTGTAGGAGTTTGAGTAAGATAGGTGTTAGCTCATCTCTAAATTTTTGGTAGAATTCAGCTGTGAAGCCGTTTGGACCTGGGCTTTTGTTTGCTGGAAGATTTCTGATTACTGTTTCAATTTCCATGCTTGTGATGGGTCGGTTAAGATTTTCTATTTCTTCCTGGTTCAGTTTTGGAAAGTTGTACTTTTCTAAGAATTTGTCCATTTCTTCCAAGTTGTCCATTTTATTGGCATATAATTGCTGATAGTAGTCTCTTATGATCCTTTGTATTTCTGTGTTGTCTGTTGTGATCTCTCCATTTCCATTTCTAATTTTATTGATTTGATTTTTCTTCCTTTGTTTCTTGATGAGTCTGGCTAATGGTTTGTCAATTTTATTTATCCTTTCAAAGAACCAGCTTTTGGCTTTGTTGGTTTTTGCTGTGGTCTCTTTTGTTTCTTTTGCATTTATTTCTGCCCTAATTTTTAAGATTTCTTTCCTTCTACTAACCCTGGGGTTCTTCATTTCTTCCTTTTCTAGTTGCTTTAGGTATTCAGTTCAGTAGCTCAGTCGTGTCTGACTCTTTGCGACCCCCTGAATCGCAGCACACCAGGCCTCCCTGTCCATCACTAACTCCCAGAGTTCACTCACACTCACGTCCATCAAGTCGGTGATACCATCCAGCCATCTCATCCTCTGTCATCCCCTTTTCCTCCCAGCATCAGAGTCTTTTCCAATGAGTTAGGTTATTCGACTTTTTTCTTGTTTCTTGAGGTATGCCTGTATTGCTATGAACTTTCCCCTTAGCACTGCTTTTACAGTATCTCACAGGTTTTGGGTTGTTGTGTTTTCATTTTCATTCGTTTCTATGCATATTTTGATTTCTTTTTTTATTTCTTCTGTGATTTGTTATTCAGCCTCCATAAGTTGGAATTTTTAATAGTTTTTCTCCTGTAATGGAGATCTAATCTTACTTCATTGTGGTCAGAAAAGATGCTTGGAATGATTTCAATTTTTTGAATTTACCAAGGCTAGATTTATGGCCCAGGATGTGATCTATCCTGGAGAAAGTTCCGTGTGCACTTGAGAAAAAGGTGAAATTCATTGTTTTGTGGTGAAATATCCTATAGATATCAATTAGGTCTAGCTAGTCTATTGTATCATTTAAAGTTTGTGTTTCCGTGTTAATTTTCTGTTTAGTTGATCTATCCATAGGTGTGAGTGGGGTATTAAAGTCTCCCGCTATTATTGTGTTATTGTTAATTTCCCCTTTTATACTTGTTAGCATTTATCTTACATATTGTGGTGCTTCTATGTTGGGTGCACATATATTTATAATTGTTATATCTTCTTCTTGGATTGATCCTTTGATCATTATGTAGTGTCCTTCTTTGTCTCTTTTCACAGCCTTTGTTTTAAAGTCTATTTTATCTGATATGAATATTGCTACTCCTGCTTTCTTTTGGTCTCTATTTGTGAGAATATTTTTTTCCAGCCCTTCACTTTCAGTCTGTATGTGTCCCCTGTTTTGAGGTGGGTCTCTTGTAGACAACATATATAGGGGTCTTATTTTTGTATCCATTCAGCCAGTTTTTGTCTTTTGGTTGGGGCATTCAACCCATTTATGTTTAAGGTGATTATTGATAAGTATGATCCCATTGCCATTTACTTTACTGGTTTGGGTTCGAGTTTATACACCATTTTTGTGTTTCCTATCTAGAGAAGATCCCTTAGTATTTGTTGGAGAGCTGGTTTGGTGGTGCTAAATTCTCTCATCTTTTGCTTATCTGTAAAGCTTTTGATTTCTCCTTCATATTTGAATGAGATCCTTGCTGGGTACAGTAATCTGGGCTATAGATTATTTTCTTTCATCACTTTAAGTATGTCCTGCCATTCCCTCCTGGCCTGAAGAGTTTCTATTGAAAGATCAGCTGTTATCCTTATGGGAATCCCCTTGTGTGTTATTTATTGTTTTTCCCTTGCTGCTTTTAATATTTGTTCTTTGTGTTTGACCTTTGTTAATTTGATTAATATGTGCCTTGGGGTGTTTCACCTTGAGTTTATCCTGTTTGGGACTCTCTGGGTTTCTTGGACTTGGGTGATAATTTCCTTCCCCATTTTGGGGAAGTTTTCAACTATTATTTCCCCAGGTATTTTCTCATGGTCTTTCTTTTTGTCTTCTTCTTCTGGGACTCCTATGATTCGAATGTTGGGACGTTTAATATTGTCCTGGTGGTCTCTGAGATTGTCCTCACTTCTTTTAATTCATTTTTCTTTTTTCCTCTCTGATTCATTTATTTCTACCATTCTATCTTCTACTTCACTAATCCTATCTTCTGCCTCCATTATTCTAATTTTTGTTGCCTCCAGAGTGTTTTTGATCTCATTTATTGCATTATTCATTATATATTGATTCTTTTTTATTTCTTCTAGGTCCTTGTTAAACCTTTCTTGTATCTTCTCAGTCCTTGTCTCCAGGCTATTTATCTGCGTTTACATTTTGATTGCAAGATTTTGGATCATTTTCACTATAATTATTTGGAATTCTTTATCATGTAGATTCCCTATCTCTTCCTCTTTTGTTTGGTTTGGTGGGCATTTATCCTGTTCCTTTACCTGCTGGGTATTCCTCTGTCTTTTCATCTTGTTTATATTGCTGTGTTTGGGGTGGCCTTTCTGTATTCTGGCAGTTTGTGTAGTTCTCTTTATTGTGGAGTTTCCTCACTGTGGGTGGGGTTGTACAGGTGGCTTGTCAAGTTTTCCTGGTTAAGGAAGCTTGTGTCCGTGTTCTAGTGGGTGGAGCTGGATTTCTTCTCTCTGGAGTGCAATGAAGTTTTTATTTGAAGTCTTCTTACCAGCAAAAGATAAGGAAATTCTTCTGTTTTCCCTATTTGACATGTCTTTCACATGCTGATTCTTATTAGCTTACTATTGTATGATAAAAATTTATATGCTTGCATTTAGTTTAGTAATTATAAATTGTTTTCCTAGATTTTCTAGGAAAAGTTAATAATAAGTCAATAAGTACCATTTAAAAGATGCTTACTCCTTGGAAGAAAAGTTATGACCAACCTAGATAGCATATTCAAAAGTATATTACTTTGCCAACTAAGGTCCGTCTAGTCAAGGCTATGGTTTTTCCTATGGTCATGTATGGATGTAAGAGTTGGACTGTGAAGAAGGCAGAGCACCGAAGAATTGATGCTTTTGAACTGTGGTGTTGGAGAAGACTCTTGAGAGTCCCTTGGACTGCAAGGAGATCCAACCAGTCCATTCTGAAGGAGATCAACCCTGGGATTTCTTTGGAAGGAATGATGCTAAAGCTGAAACTCCAGTACTTTGGCCTCCTCATGGGAAGAATTGACTCATTGGAAAAGACTCTGATGCTGGGAGGGATTGGGGGGAGGAGGAGAAGGGGACGACTGAGGATGAGATGGCTGGATGGCATCACTGAGTCGATGGACGTGAGTCTGAGTGAACTCTGGGAGTTGGTGATGGACAGGGAGGCCTGGCGTGCTGCGATTCATGGGGTCGCAAAGAGTCGGACACGACTGAGCGACTGAACTGAACTGATAGTATCATGATTACAAGCATAGTAGTGAAGTCGCTCAGTTGTGTCCGACTCTGTGACCCCGTGGACTGTAGTCTACCAGGCTCCTCTGTCTATGGGATTTTCCAGGGAATAGTCCTGGAGTGGGTTGCCATTTCCTTCTCTAGGGGATCTTCCCAACCCAGGGCTCGAACCCGGGTCTCCCACGTTGTAGACAGCCGCTTTACCATCTGAGCCACTAGGGAAGCCGATTATAAGCATACTTTGTTTTATTGCTCCTTGCTTTAATGAGCTTCACAGATACTATGTTTTTACAAGTTGAAGATTTGTGGCAACCCTACATCTATCAGCACCATTTTTTCCCCAACAGGATTTGGTGTTTCTCACAATGTTTCAACGTTTCTCATTATTATTATATGCATTATGATGACATGTGATCAGTTATCTTTTTATATTACTTTTGCAAAAAGAGTACAATTCTGAAGGCTCAGATCATGGATAGCCTTTTTTTTTTTAAGCAATAAAGTATTTTAAGATTATGTATTCTTGTTCAGTCACTAAGTTGTATCTGACTCTTTGTGACCCTATGAACTGCAGCACGTCAGGCTTTTCTGTCCTTCACCATCTCTCAGAGTTTGCTCAAATTCATGTCCATTAAGTCAGTGATGCCATCAAACTATCTCATCCTCTGTCATCCCCTTCTCCTCCTGCCCTCAGTCTTTCCCAGCATCAGGTTCTTTTCCAGTGAGTCAGCTCTTCCCATCAGGTGGCAAATGTATCAAGGCTTCAGCTTCAGCATCAGTCCTTTCAGTGAATATTGAGAGTTGATTTCCTTTATGATTGACTGGTTTGATCTCCTTGCTGTCCAAGATTATGTGTGTGTGTGTTAGACTTGCTGCTTTGCAGATGTTAAGACTACAGTGCAGTGTGAACATAACTTTTTATGTGCATTGGCAAAGCAATAAATTCATGTGACTTGCTTTATTGTGATATTTGATTTATGTCCATGATCCAGAGCCACAATGTTTCCGAAGTATACTTGTATGCAGATTCAGAGCAAAATTTACTACTTCAATTGGACTCAGAGTAAAGAAAATAAAACCTCATATATTTAAATATGGGCCCCTTCAAAATGAATATTCATCAAAACCAGGAGATCTCTTTTTTCTCCTGCCATCTTATCTTTTCCTGGACTTGTCACTTGTTAATCATTTTGTAACCCACATCATCTTCTGTCCTAAGGTTCCTTATTATTCTGCTTGGATAGATCTTTTCTTGCTTTTCTTTTTCCTATAGGGAAATAAGTGAAGAGTTTTTTCAGTCCTTGAATATAAACAAAAGGACTTTATTTTTCATTAATCAATAACTGACAGTTTGGTTGGAAATGTAAAATAGACTCAATAATTTTTCCATCACAGTTTTGAAGATACCATTTCATTATCTTCTAGCAGAAAGGATTGCTGATGAGAGGTCTGATGTTAATGTAATTCACTTTCCTTATTGACTTCCATTCCTTGAAATATTTTAGCGTTTCTGTGTCCTTTAACCTCTGCCCATCATTCCTCAAAGTTATGGATAGGAGACTGACTGAGAGTTTTGTATAAAGAGATGATATGTATCAAAAATCAAGATACCATTAAGGAGGGCAGGGAGGAGGCCAGTTGGCTGGTTATCTCTACAGTGTTCTTTATGAGGAGAGCTTTATGTGGGTGGTGGTGGATTTAATGCCTGGGTTTCTTGGTGTATTTTTCTTCCCTTCTCCCTTGTATCTCTTGAGGTACTTCTGATGTACTTTAAGTTTCCCTTTGCATCTCTCTCAGATCCAAAATCTAGGAGTTGCAATCCCACTTTATTTTGAGAGATGGTCTTAAAGTTTTAGTCTCAGCCAAAAGCAATCAGTGTCAGCTATGCTGAATACACAGGCGGTCAAAGAGGGTAAGCGATGCAATTCCCTCCAGTGATCTGAGAGCAGCTGCTAAATTAATTTCTATGGTCTACTTCTCTTTCCATTTGTTGATTCTGAGATGGGAGCTCCTTCAGGGCTCCCAAGTGACTATTTGCTCTTGCTCCAAATGTTTGAACTGTTTTTTTCTTTCCTGATATCTCTGTCCAGGAGGCCTCATCCTCTGACTTTTCATGTTTCTGTATCAATCAGTGGCTATTTGTGTTCCGCTTCCAGGAATTCATCATCATTTCTGGGTCACTGATGGGCTCCTTTCTTGTATGTCATACTCACTTGTAAAATCTGAAGCTGGGTTAATCCAGTTCTGCCTGCTATTGGACCAAGATGGACCAGTCCTATTTTATAAGAAACTCCTAAAATTCTTATAATGGCCTCCAAGGCTCTCTCTAGTCTGGCTCCTAGACACCTCAATGACTGTCTGCCTTGGTTTTCCTTCTGTCTTGCTTCTGTCACACTGGTCTTCCTGCTTGTTCCTATTTTCAATATACTCCGTGTACTTATCAAGATGTTCTTATACAGTAAGTCTTCTACATATGAATTAGTTCTGTTCTGAGAGTGTGTTCATAAGTCCAATTTGTTTGTTAGTCCAACAGGTTTAGTGTAGGTACCTGACTAACACAATTGTCTATGTAGTACTGTATCATAATAGGTTTATAATACTTTTCACATATATAATACATTTTAAAAAACAGAAAAAATAAAGAAAATATTTTTAATCTTACAGTACAGTACCTTGAACAGTATAGTAGTAGAGCTGGCATACAGTGGCTGGAATCGAATGAACAGGCAAGCAGATTTACTGACTGGAGGAGGAAGAAGAGATGGGAGATGGTAGAATGGAAGGATCATCAGCAATAGGAGACAGAATGCAAGTTGCAATTTCACTCATGCCTGACATTGATGGAACACATGTTCGCATCTTTGAAAGTTCACAACTTGAAGGTTCACATGTAGGGGGCTTACTATAGCTCAGTCGTTTAGTCCATCCAGCTCTGTTGCATGTTACCTCATCAAAGGGTCCTGCTCAGACTATCTTATCAAAGTAGTTTCTCTATCCCCAAAATTCTGGTTTAGCTTTCCTGATGATTCTGACTTCCTGAGAGTAAATGCTGTATTATTTGTCTAGCTTGTTCACCACTCTATATCTGAAACAGTTCTAGGTTCATGGAACAGTCCTTGGCATTGGCAGGAAGGTGATAAACAAACATTGCATGAATGCATGAAGCAGGAATATCTATTACAAAAGCTGACAGGTGGATATTAAATGTTTGTGTTAAGTCTACTTTCATCATCTATTTCATGCTAAACAACAACAGGAAAAGTAAATATTACAATTACTACTGCAGGCAAAGTTGATTTCTTCATTCAAATAAATGGTACAGGAGTTCAGTTCATTCAGTTCAGTCGCTCAGTCATGTCCAACTCTTTACGACCCCACGAACCACAGCACACCAGGCCTCCCTGTACATCACCAACTCCTGGAGTTTACCCAGACTCATGTCCATTGAGTCAGTGATGCCATCCAGATTTCTCATCCTCTGTTGTCCCCTTCTCCTCCTGCCTTCAATCTTTCCCAGCATCAGGGTCTTTTCAAATGAGTCAGCTCTTCACATCAGGTGGCCAAAGTATTGGAGTTTCAGCTTCAACATCAGTCCTTCCAATGAACACCCAGGACTGATCTCCTTTAGGATGGACTGGTTGGATCTCCTTGCATTCCAAGGGACTATCAAGATTCTTCTTCAACACCACAGTTCAAAAGCATCAATTCTTTGGAACTTGGCTTTCTTTATAGTCCAACTCTCACATCCATACATGACTACTGGAAAAACCATGACACCACTCTTATGGCAGAAAGTGAAGAGGATCTAAAAAGCCTCTTGATGAAAGTGAAAGTGGAGAGTGAAAAAGTTGGCTTAAAGCTCAACATTCAGAAAATGAAGATCATGGCATCCGGTCCCATCACTTCATGGGAAATAGATGGGGAAACAGTGGAAACAGTGTCAGACTTTATTTTGGGGGGCTCCAAAATCACTGCAGATGGTGACTGCAGCCATGAAATTAAAAGACGCTTACTACTTGGAAGAAAACTTATGATCAACCTAGATAGCATATTGAAAAGCAGAGACATTACTTTGCCAACAAAGGTCTGTCTAGTCAAGGCTATGGTTTTTCCAGTGGTCATGTATGGATGTGAGATTTGGACTGTGAAGAGAGCTGAGCACCGAAGAATTGATGCTTTTGAACTGTGCTGTTGGAGAAGACTCTTGAGAGTCCCTTGGACTGCAAGGAGATCCAACCAGTCCATTCTGAAGGAGATCAGCCCTGGGATTTCTTTGGAAGGAATGATGCTAAAGCTGAAGCTCCAGTACTTTGGCCACCTCATGCAAAGAGTTGACTCATTGAAAAAGACTCTGATGCTGAGAGGGATTGGGGGCAGGAGAAGAAGGAGACGACAGAGGATGAGATGGCTGGATGGCATCACTGACTCGATGGACATGAGTCTGGGTGAACTCTGGGAGTTGGTGATGGACAGGGAGGCCTGGCATGCTGCAATTCATGGGGTCGCAAAGAGTCAGACACGACTGACTGAACTGAACTGAACTGACTAAATGGACCTTTGTTGACAAAGTAATGTCTCTGCTTTTTAATATGCTGTCTAGGTTGGTCATAACTTTCCTTCCAAGGAGTAAGCGTCTTTTACTTTCATGGCTGCAGTCATCATCTGCAGTGATTTTGGAGCCCAGAAAAATAAGGTCAGCCACTGTTTCCACTGTTTCTCCGTCTATTTCCCATGAACTGATGGGACCAGATGCCATGATCTTCATTTTCTGAATGTTGAGCTTTAAGCCAACTTTTTCACTCTCCACTTTCACTTTCATCAAGAGGCTATTTAGTTCTTCTTCACTTTCTACCATAAGGGTGCTGTCATCTGCATATCTGAGGTTATTGATATTTCTCCCGGCAGTCTTGATTCCAGCTTGTGCTTCTTCTAGCCCAGTGTTTCTCTTGATATACTCTGCATATAAGTTAAATAAGCATAGTAACAAATAAGCAGGATACAGGAGTAGGTATTACAATAATTTCAATAATCTTAAGATCTGAAAACATCTATTGACAAATGATAGTACAATGGCTTTTGTCATAGTTTCTGTCTCCATGAAGATGCACAGCTTAGTCATCAAACACTAGGAGGTGAAGAGACCATTGCCTTCCTCCCTCCTGTCTGGTTTATTTTATGTCCTTCTTATTATTTATATAGTGTTATCACCATAAAAATCTATGTTATGGTGGAAAGGGAGGAGTTCAAAAAGTATGTCCTCTGAACTACTCAATGGAAAGGCATCTTGCTCAAGGGAAGGAACTTCAGACTGGCATAAGGACTACCATTTTAAGTGACCAAGGACTGTCATTTGACTTGTGTGAGCATGAGTTTCTCAGTTGTAAAATGACCAACTGGAAAATGAGTGACATTTAAGGTCTTCTTTCATGATAACTCTGGAATTCAGTGACTTTAACCATGGCTAGTTTTAAAGACATTTCTGCAATATTTTTCCTTATTCATTTTGTATTATATGATGGCAGTCACTGATAATGAAGAGACATTCTTTAATCAATGATTATCATAAATACAGCATGAATATAAAATATATATAAAGAAACAGTATCGTTCCCATACAATACTCTCAGCCTTAGCTATCTAAGATGTAAGATTAAAAATGGAAAATTTTATAAAGTAATAGTTAACAGCATGTAAATTAAAGCCACACTAGCTAGGTTAAAATCTGGTTCAGGCACTCTTAATGAATGACTTTGGGCAAGTGATTTAATTTCTCTGTGTCTCCATTGCTTTATCTGTCAAATACAAATACTTTATAGGTTCTATGAGAATGCAATTATTTAAGTGAAGTCCTGAGAATATTTCTTAGCATCTGTTGTTGTTGTTCTGTCACTAAATAGTCATGTCCAACTCTTTATGCCTTGATGGACCATAGCGCACCAGGCTCCTCTGTCTTCAACTATCTCCCAGAGTTTGCTCAAGTTCATATCCACTGAGGCAGTGATGCTATCTAACTGTCTCATCCTCTGCCACTCCCTTCTTCTCCTGACTCCCTTCCTAGTATCAGGGTCTCTTCCAGTGAGTCAGCTGCTCACACCAGGTGGCCAAAGTGTTGGAGCTTCAACATCAACCCTTCCAATGAATATTTAGTGTTGATTTTCTTTAGGATATACTGATTTTATCTCCTTGCCGTCCAAGGGACTCTCAAGAGTCTTCTCTAGCATCGCAATTCACAAACATCAATAAAGCATTTAGGAAGCTTTAATTAAGTATATTGTACTACAACTATCTATTTTAAAGGATTAATATGTGAATAAATGAGAAAACATATTAATATAACAGAATATCAAACAGAAAGAAATACATTAATCCAACAAATATTTATTGTGGGCTTCCTCTGTGCTGGTCAAAGCACTGGGGACAGAGTATTGTATGAAAGTCTGCATTCTCTTGGTGTTTGTACCCTACTGGAGACAGAAAATATACAAATAATTAAATATTATGTTGAAGGCAGTGAAATTTGCTATAATAAGAATAATTTTGGAGGAGAGAAATTGGGAGTCCTATTTTATCTAAGACTACCAAGAAAGTGTTATCTGACTAAATTCATTTTTTCTCCCAAGGTAATTCATATGATAAATAGAACTTCATAAGTGTCAATGCCATTATTATCCTATTTCATTACAATTTATTATGATAAGCAAGAGTTTGTATTTGATATATCATTACTATTATGATAATAAAAATTAGAGTACTGACATATGTATTTTTGACAGTTCATTATTGCAGTTAGAAAACATGCTCTCACTTTACTTTTGCTAAATTATATTTGCTATAATTATTTATAGTGAATAAAACATATTTATTTATATATTTATAAAACTATAAAAATAAACATATATATTTATAATATAGCAGTTCAGTTCAGTCTCTCAGTTGTGTCCGACTCTTTGCGACCCCATGAATTGCAGCAGGCCAGGCCTCTCTGTCCATCACCAACTCCCGGGGTGCACTCAGACTCACATCCATCGAGCCCATGATGCCATCCAGCCATCTCATCCTCGGTCACCCGCTTCCCCTCCTGCCCCCAATCCCTCCCAGGATCAGTCTTTTCCAATGAGTCAACTCTTGGCATGAGGTGGCCAAAGTACTGGAGTTTCAGCTCTAGCATCAGTCCTTCCAAAGAAATCCCAGGGCTGATCTCCTTCAGAATGGACTGGTTGGATCTCCTTGCAGTCCAAGGGACTCTCAAGAGTCTTCTCCAACCACAGTTCAAAAGCATCAATTCTTCGGCGCTCAGCCTTCTTCACAGTCCAACTCTCACATCCATACATGACCACAGGAAAAACCATAGCCTTGACTAGATGGACCTTAGTCAGCAAAGTAATGTCTCTGCTTTTGATTATACTATCTGCTGCTGCTGCTGCTAAGTCGCTTCAGTCGTGTCCAACTCTGTGCGACCCCATAGACGGCAGCCCACCAGGCTCCCCCGTCCCTGGGATTCTCCAGGCAAAAACACTGGAGTGGGTTGCCATTTCCTTCTCCCGAATGTACTATCTAGGTTGGTCATAACTTTTCTTCCAAAGAGTAAGCGTCTTTAAATTTCATGGCTGCAATCACCATATGCAGTGATTTTGGAGCCCCCCAAAATGAAGTATGACACTGTTTCCACTGTTTCCCCATCTATTTCCCATGGAGTGATGGGACCGGATGCCATGATCTTCGTTTTCTGAATGTTGAGCTTTAAGCCAACTTTTTCACTCTCCTCTTTTACTTTCATCAAGAGGCTTTTTAGTTCCTCTTCACTTTCTGCCATAAGGGTGGTGTCATCTGCATATCTGAGGTTATTGATATTTCTCCAGGCAATCTTGATTCCGCTTGTGTTTCTTCCAGTCCAGCGTTTCTCATGATGTACTCTGCATAGAAGTTAAATAAGCACGGTGACAATATACAGCCTTGACATACTCCTTTTCCTATTTGGAACCAGTCTATTGTTCCATGTCCAGTTCTAACTGTTGCTTCCTGACCTGCATACAGATTTCTCAAGAGGCAGGTCAGGTGGTCTGGTATTCCCATCTCTTTCAGAATTTTCCAATTTATTGCAATCCATATAGTCAAAGGCTTTGGCATAGTCAATAAAGCAGAAAGATATGTTTTTCTGGAACTCTCTTGCTTTTTCCATGATCCAGCAGATGTTGGCAATTTGATTTCTGGTTCCTCTGCCTTTTCTAAAACTAGCTTGAACATCAGGGAGTTCACGGTTCATGTATTGCTGAAGCCTGGCTTGGAGAATTTTGAGCATTACTTTACTAGCATGTGAGATGAGTGCAATTGTGCGGTAGTTTGAGCACTCTTTGGCATTGCCTTTCTTTGGGATTGGAATGAAAACTGACCTTTCCCAGTCCTGTGGCCACTGCTGAGTTTTCCCAATTTGCTGGCATATTGAGTGCAGCACTTTCACAGCATCATCTTTCAGGATTTAAAACAGCTCAGCTGGAATTCCATCACCTCCACTAGCTTTGTTCATAGTGATGCTTTCTAAGGCCCACTTGACTTCACATTCCAAGATGTCTGGCTCTGTTAGTGATCACATCATCATGATTATCTGGGTCATGAAGATCTTTTTTGTACAGTTCTCACATGTTTTCTTGCCACCTCTTCTTAATATCTTCTGCTTCTGTTAGGTCCATACCATTTCTGTCTTTTATCATGCGCATCTTTTCATGAAATGTTCCCTTGGTATCTCTAATTTTCTTGAAGAGATCTCTAGTCTTTCCCATTCTGTTGTTTTCCTCTATTTCTTTGCATTGATCGCTGAAGAAGGCTTTCTTATCTCTTCTTGCTAATCTTTGGAACTCTGCATTCAGATGCTTATATCTTTCCTTTTCTCCTTTGCTTTTCGCCTCTCTTCTTTTCACAGCTATTTGTAAGGCCTCCCCAGACAGCCATTTTGCTTTTTTGCATTTCTTTTCCATGGGGATGGTCTTGATCCCTGTCTCCAGTACAATGTCACGAACCTTATTCCATAGTTCATCAGGCACTGTATCTATCAGATCTAGGCCCTTAAATATATTTCTCACTTCCACTGTATAATCATAAGGGATTTTTTTTAAGTCATACCTGAATGGTCTAGTGGTTTTCCCTACTTTCTTCAATATGAGTCTGAATTTGGTAATAAGTAGTTCATGATCTGAGCCACAGTCAGCTCCTGGTCTTGTTTTTGTTGACTGTATAGAGCTTCTCCATCTTTGGCTGCAAAGAATATAATCAATCTGATTTTGGTGTTGACCATCTGGTGATGTCCATGTGTAGATTCTTCTCTTGTGTTGCTGGAAGAGGATGTTTGCTATGACCAGTGCATTTTCTTGGCAAAACTCTATTAGTCTTTGCCCTGCTTCATTCTGCATTCCAAGGCCAAATTTGCCTGTTACTCCAGGTGTTTCTTGACTTCCTACTTTTGCGTTCCAGTCTCCTATAATGAAAAGGATATCTTTTGGGGGTGTTAGTTCTAAAAGGTCTTGTAGGTCTTCATAAAACCATTCAACTTCAGTTTCTACAGCGTTACTGGTTGTTGCATAGACTTGGATAACTGTGATATTGAATGTTTTGCCTTGGAGACGAACAGAGATCATTCTGTTGTTTTTGAGATTGCATCCAAGTACTGCATTTCGGACTCTTTTGTTGACCATGATGGCTACTCCATTTCTTCTGAGGGATTCCTGCCCACAGTAGTAGATACAATGGTCATCCGAGTTAAATTCACCCATTTCAGTCCATTTTAGTTTGCTGATTCCTAGAATGTTGACGTTCACCCTTGCCATCTCTTGTTTGACCACTTCCAATTTGCCTTGATTCATCGACCTGACATTCCAGGTTCCTATGCAATATTGCTCTTTACAGCATCAGACCTTGCTTCTATCACAAGTCACATCCACAGCTGGGTAATGTTTTTGCTTTGGCTCCATCCCTTCATTCTTTCTGGAGTTATTTCTCCACTGATCTGTAGTAGCATATTGGGCACCTAATGACCTGGGGAGTTCGTCTTTTGGTATCCTATCATTTTGCCTTTTCATACTGTTCATGGGGTTCTCAAGGCAAGAATACTGAAGTGGCTTGCCATTCCCTTCTCCAGTGGACCATATTCATAATAAATATATAAACATGCTCTCACAATTATTTTTGCTAAAAAATATTGTTACCCAATGAAGCATAATTTAAAATATACAGTTTGATATGTTGTGGCTTAATTGCTCAGTCATGTCTGACTCTTTGTGACTCCATGAACAGTAGCCCACGAGGCTCCTCAACACATGGGATTTTCCAGGCAAGAATCCTGGAGTGGGTGGCTGTTTCCTTCACCAGGGGAATCTTCCCCACCCAATGATTGAAGCCAGGTCTCTCGTTTAGCAGGTAGATTCTTTACTACTGAGCCATCTGGGATAAACATTGAACTAATTTTCACTGTTCATAATAACAATGATAACTTTATTTATTTATTTATTTATTTTTGACTGCACTGCAAAGCATGTGGGATCTTAGTACCCTGACCGCAGATTAAAACCTTACCCCCTGCATTGGAAGCATGGAGTATTAACCACTGGACCACCATGGAAGTCCCCATAATGATCACTTTAGAATGCATATTTAATGTGCATAAAATGTATAAATGTCATAGAACATTGATTGGGAATTGAGGAATACAGAGATGTCCAGCAACACAGTAACACTCAAACCTGGATCCTTGATTCTAAACTCAGAATTCTTTCTCCTAAACTGCCCAAATAATGATGTATTTCATTGGCTCTATACTGTAGTTTCTTAATTCTTAAATACATATTACTAGCCTTCCTTCTTGGTTCATTTTCATTCCTGAAGGCCCGACTACACAAGATAATTCTATTTGCTGCATTTGTGGACTTTCATTACTTTTGCCTTCAGATGAGAAAAATATAGAACTCAACTCATTCTTTTTTTGTATTCAGTGTCTCATTTATAATTCAACAGTATTTTCTACTATATAGAGCATCTTGCATCTAAGTCGCTTCAGTCGTGTCCGACTCTGTGCGACCCCATAGACGGCAGCCCACCAGGCTCCTCCGTCCCTGGGATTCTCCAGGCAAGAACACTGGAGTGGGTTGCCATTTCCTTCTCCAATACATCAAAGTGAAAAGTCAAAGTGAAGTCGCTCAGTCGTGTCCAACTCTTAGTGACCCCATGGAACGCAGCCTACCAGGCTCCTCCGTCCATGGGATTTTCCAGGCAAGAGTACTGGAGTGGGGTGCCATTGCCTTCTCCAGTAGAGCATCTTACTCCATGGTAAACAGTTTACCTAATATGCCAGGTTAATTTCAATGAGTAGTTTATCAGGATAACATGAAACCCAGCAATTGTAGAACAATATGTTCTCCTGAAGCACTGAAAGCTATTTACTCAATGATATGGACTGAAAACCATAAAGAACTACAGATTCACATACCAGTACTGTTCTATGGCCCAGGGGTTGGGAATGGCTGCTGTAGAGGGAGGTATGATTTTAGAAGCATTTAAATATGCAGTCCCATTAAGTCATT
This sequence comes from Oryx dammah, assembly GCF_014754425.2. Classification (NCBI taxonomy): domain Eukaryota; kingdom Metazoa; phylum Chordata; class Mammalia; order Artiodactyla; family Bovidae; genus Oryx; species Oryx dammah. The sequence continues at coordinate 29,270,065 of NW_024070213.1, forward strand.
TTTTAAAAAGTAATAGTTAACACTTTTTTTATTATCTCTTCAAGTTTTTTACAGTGTAATTTTATTGGTTTAGGGAAAAGAAGAAAAATGAAAAAAATCCAAGAGCCTTACTCTCCTAACTGTAGTAAAAATAGAAAAGAAGGTATAAATGCTAATCCACACAATAATGTTGCATTTATGCTTTCCCCAAAAATGTTTATACACATCATCTCATTTGAAGTTCATGATCACATGTAAAACACTGAGAAGGGAGCCCAGCATAGAGCTAGAGTTAATAATGCTGTTGTTGTCTCAAGTTCAATGTATCTGAGCAATATTCCTTACTCCCTCACCCATAACTCCAGTCTCCTTCTGTTTTCTCACCTGACTTGGCAAATGGTATGATCTAGATCCTCTGGTCTGAAACCTGGGAGACATCAGTGATTCTGTCTAAGCTTTCACCTTAATCACCATCCTCGCCTCTAAGTTTTCTGTGAAAGTACATTGATTTGAGTGCTCTTGATTTCTTTCACCAAAACTACTGCAGTTACCTTTCTCTTAATCTAAAACAATTTCCATTCCCCAACCCCCTTATAATTCCATTGCTACACAGCTGGGGGAAGTGATCCAGTCATGTTGGCTGCCTGCCTGCTTGCATGCTAAGTCGAGTTGGACACTTTGCAACTTCATGGACTGTAGCCCACCAGGTTCACAGTCCATGGGATTCTCCAGGCAAGAATACTGAAGTGGGTTGTCATTCCTTTCTCCAGGGGATTTTCTCAACCCAGGGATTGAACCCATATCTCCTGCACTGCAGGCAGGTTCTTCACCACTGAGTCACCAGGGAAGCCTGCCTGGTTAACCTTACATATTCCCCCCAGTAATGGCAGCCAAAGACTCAAACTCTTTCAGCCTCAGCATCTTCTTTGTCACTTCTCTCAGGTCAACCACATCCTCTACCATTTACTCCCTCCACATCAAATCATGTGTGATTCTCAGAATACACTGCTCTCTCAAGCCTTCCCTCCCTTGCACAGCCAACTTCATCCGGAAAGAACACTTTTTCCTCTTTCTTACACTGGGAACCCCCTCCTTATCTTTCAAGACTTGGGCCAAGCTTCAGTTTTCTGTGATTATTACCCTGTTGAGTCCCACTATGTAGTTGTTCCTTACAGTTTCTGTGCCCATCTTACCTGGCTTATTTCCCCCATGGCCTTTGTCTATTTACACCATGATTCATTTGTTAAGTATTTATTTAATGCTGGATTTCAAAGATAAAAGACACAAGCCATGCTCTTAGTTTCCCTACCATTCAATGTCGGGGGAAACTAAACAGCTACCATACTGTTATATCAGATGTGGGCCTTTTGGATGGGGATTCCATGCTGTTCTCTCATCCCATCCAACTTCCCCACAATGCCTTTTTTACTCCAATGCTGTATTTCAAAATTTATTTTTCTCTTTTCCTTTGAGGCCAAAAAATGCTTCATGAAGTTATCCCCACTCTGAACAGGATAAGCCAAACTCCATATAGGGAGTTAAATCAATGAATGCTTGCTTTCTCAACTTTGCCTGCTGTGTAGCTGGATTATGACTCTAAACTTGAGAGATACTCTGACTACTTATGTCTCATTTTTAGTTTTCACATATGCACCAATGTATCACTATTTCTTATCTGGGATCAACTAGTGACTGAACCTTTTTTTTTTTTTCTTCCTTCTTTCCACTCTTATTTCTTCCTTTCCCTCAATCTGTCAATAAATATTGAGTACATATGCACCATATATGCTATTAGTTGCTCTGATGCGGAATAAGACAGACATTGTTCTGATTTTTATGGAGCTTTAAGAATCTAGCAAGGGAAGAGATTGAATTTGTGTTTACCAGAGGCAGGGTATGGGAGAAAGGGAATTAGGTAAAGGCAATCAACAGGTACAAACTTGCAATTATAAGATGAGTAAATACTAGTGATATATGGTAAACATAATTAACATTGCCATATGTCATATATCCCATGGATGGAGGAGCCTGGTAGGCTGCAATCCATGGGGTCGCTAGGAGTCGGCACGACTGAGCGACTTCACTTTCACTTCTCACTTTCATCCATTGGAGAAGGAAATGGTAACCCACTCCAGTGTTCTTGCCTGGAGAATCCCAGGGACAGGGGAGCCTGGTGGGGTGCCATATATGGGGTCGCACAGAGTCGGACATGACTGAAGCGACTTAGCAGCAGCAGCAGCAGCAGCATGTCATATATGAAAGTTGTTAAGAGAACAAATTCTAAGCGTTCTCATCACAATGCAAAAATTATTTTCTATGTCTTTAATTTTGTATTTCTGTGAGCTGTTGGATGTTCAGTTAACTTATGATAGTCATTTCATGATGTAAGCCAAATCATTATGCTATATACCTTAAATATATGCAGTGTTATTAACATATATATCAATTACATCTCAATAAAACTAGGAGAGAAAAAAATCCACCAACCAATGGAAAAATATGAAATAAAAAGATTTATTAAATTATTTAAATATAATAATGGGAAAATGAAAAAAGGAAGAAATGATTTTTGCTAATGACGTTCTTAGGAATTTAAAGCTCTTAAGCAGTTTTGGATGAGAAGTGGCTTGTGGTCTTTTCTCTAAGAGGGCCACTTCCCTCTGGTGCATCCTGATAAAGTGAAATCTTATCTTTACTACCTCTAAAGTGCTCTATTCAACCCGTAGTGTTGGGGAGAAAGGCAATTTGACTAACTAACTGATATTCAGGTATGGATATACTACCAACACAACCATGAATAAATGTAAAAGTAGCTTCGAGAGTCTTTGATTTTCATAGATTAATGCTCTAAATGAAGAGAGTTCGTTTAATAACATTAACATCTGACAATACATGAACCGTGAACTCCCTGATGTTCAAGCTGGTTTTAGAAAAGGCAGAGGAACCAGAGATCAAATTGCCAACATCCGCTGGATCATGGAAAAAGCAAGAGAGTTCCAGAAAAACATCTACTTCTGCTTTATTGACTATGCCAAAGCCTTTGACTGTGTGGATCACAATAAATTGTGGAAAATTCTGAGAGAGATGGGAATACCAGACCACCTGACCTGCCTCTTGAGAAATCTGTATGCAGGTCAGGAAGCAACAGTGAGAACTGGACATGGAACAACAGACTGGTTCCAAATAGGAAAAAGAGTCCATCAAAGCTGTATATTGTCACCCTGCTTATTTAACTTATATGCAGAGTACATCATGAGAAACGCTGGACTGGAAGAAACACAAGCTGGAATCAAGATTGCCGGGAGAAATATCAATCACCTCAGATATGCAGATGACACCACCCTTATGGCAGAAAGTAAAGGAGGAGCTAAAAAGCCTCTTGATGAAAGTGAAAGAGGAGAGTGAAAAAGTTGGCTTAAAGCTCAACATTCAGAAAACGAAGATCATGGCATCCAGTCCCATCACTTCATGGGAAATAGATGGGGAGACAGTGGAAACAGTGTCAGACTTTATTTTGGGGGGCTCCAAAACCACTGCAGATGGTGACTGAAGCCATGAAATTAAAAGACGCTTACTCCTTGGAAGAAAAGTTATGACCAACCTAGATAGCATATTAAAATGCAGAGACATTACTTTGCCGACTAAGGTCCATCTAGTCAAGGCTATGGTTTTTCCAGTGGTCATGTATGGATGTGAGAGTTGGACTGTGAAGAAGGCTGAGTGCTGAAGAATTGATGTTTTTGAACTGTGGTGTAGGAGAAGACTCTTGAGAGTCCCTTGGACTTCAAGGAGATCCAACCAGTCCATTCTGAAGGAGATCAACCCTAGGATTTCTTTGGAAGGAATGATACTGAGGCTGAAACTCCAGTACTTTGGCCACCTCATGAGAAGAGTTGACTCATTGGAAAAGACTGATGCTGGGAGGGATTGGGGGCAGGAGGAGAAGGGGATGACAGAGGATGAGATGGCTGGATGGTGTCACGGACTCAATGGACATGAGTCTGAGTGAACTCTGGGAGATGGTGATGGACAGGGAGGCCTGGTGTGCTGCAGTTCATGGGGTTGCAAAGAGTCGGCCACGACTGAGCAACTGAACTGAACTGAACTGATGCTGTCTCAGTTGCAAACAGACACCATCAGCCTTCTAAGGAGGTTCCTCACCTTAACTCCAGTAACTAGTTTGAATGTGCCCACATCTTACTTGGCATAGTTAATGCAATATGCAGCAGACCTGGGCTCGATCTCTGGGTTGGGAAGATCCCCTGAAGCAGGGAATAGCAACCCACTTCAGTATTCTTGCCTGAAAAAACCCATGGGCAGAGGAGCTTGGTGGATTACAGTCCAAAGTGTTGCAAAGAGTCAGATAGGCCTGAGCAACTGAGCACACACAGAATGCATTGTATGCATACTTTTAATTTGCATATGAGAATCCTCTTTGGTAATTTCTAAAGAGAGCTGGAATAAAGTTGGGGTTAGGAGGAGAAACTCTGGAGTCATACTGGCCCTGACATACCAAGTCATCACTTGCTACATTTAGAATCTTGAACAAGGAATTGAACACTCTGTCCTACAATCTCATCATATGTACAGTGAGCTAAAATTAATAGTACAGGTTTGTTGTAAGGATTAAATATGTATATACAAGGCACTTGGCCTAGTGCCTGGTAGATGGAATGTCTTCAGTAACTGCTAGATGAACATTCTTATAGACTAATTTAAATGTTTGTGCAGTGAGGAAGAGAAACAAATTTGACATTAATACCTTAAAATGAGCTTCTAACACTGAGTTGTAGACAAAATAATAACCCCCTCAAAAAGATGCCCAGGTCTTAATTCTCAGAACTGTTAACATTTAATATATTGCCTACGTGGCAAAAAGAACTTTGCAGATGTGATTAAGAAATTTGAAAGGGGAAGATTATTCCGGATTATACGGGGGGGCCCATTGTAATCACAAGGGTCATTATAAGAATGGTCAGTGATGAGAAGGAGATGTGGTGATGGAAAAAGTCAAGGTTGGAGAAAAGTGCTTCTGGGGAGGCCATTAGCCAAGGGAAACAGGCAGCCTTTAGCAGCTGGAAAAGAGTAGAAAGAGATTCTCTCCTAGAGACTTCAGAGGGAATCAGTCCACTGACATCTTGACTTTAACCCCATTCAAATGGTTTTGGAGTTCTGACCTCCAGAATGGTAAGATGATACATTTGTGTTGCTTTATGCCACTGAATTGGTGGTAATGTGTTAGAGTAGCAGTTGTTGTTATTCTTCAGTTGATAAATCGTGTCTGACTCCTTGCAACCCCATGGACTGGAGCATACCAGGCTTCCCTGTCGTTCACTATCCCCCAGAGTTTGCTCAAACTCTTGTCCATTGAATTGGCGATGCCATCCAACCATCTCATCCTTGTTTCCCCCTTCTCCTCCTGCCCTCAGTCTTTCCTAGCATCAGGGTCTTTTCCAATGAATTGGCTTTTCAGATCAGGTGGCCAAAGTATCAGAGCTACAGCTTCAGCATCAGTCCTTCCAGTAAATATTCAGGGTTGACTTCCTTTAGGATTTACTCATTTGATCTTCTTGCTGTCTAAGGGACTCTCAGGAATCTTCTCCAGCATCACAATTCAAAAGCATCAAGTCTTCGGTGCTAAGCCTTCTTCATGGTCCAACTCACGTCCATACATGACTCCTGGAAAAACCGTAACTTTGACTATATAGACCTTTGTCGGCAAAGTAATGTCTCTACTTTTTAATATGTCGTCTAGATTTGTCATAGCTTTTCTTCCAAGGAGCAAGTATCTTTTAATTTCATGGGTTGCAGTCACTGATTTTGGAGCCCAAGAAAATAAAATCTGTCATTGCTTCCACTATTTCCCTATCTGTTTGCCATGAAGTGATAGGACCAGATGTCATGATCTTAGCTTTTTGAATGTTGAGTTTAAAGCTAACTTTTTCCCTCTCTTCTTTCACCCATAACAAGAGGTTCTTTAGTTCCTCATCACTTTCTGCCTCTAGAGTGGTGTCATCTGCATATCTGAGGTAGCAATAGGTAACTAGTATACACATCTGGGCTGAATATTTTTTTCTTTTTAGGCATAGCAAATTTCTAAATTGAAAAATCATAGTTCAGTATACAAATATGTATTACATATGCTTTTCAAAACAGCATAGAGTTAATTTTGGTCTTCATCACATGAACAATGTAGAAAAATTTCTGCTTTACTTCTCTAATTAGACCTAGATAAACACACTACACCCTCTTCCTTACTTATCTTTCAACTCAGCTTAATTACAACAGGTAAGAACTTGAGTATTCTGCTAAGAATTCCAAATTTTAAGTTAGACATTGTTGAATGGAAGGATATATCAGCTATTGTTCATTGCTGTTCAGTCACTCAGTCGTGTCTGAGTCTTTGTGACCCCCCATGATCACAGGCTTCCCTGTTCTTCACCATTTCCCAGAATTTGCTTAAACTCATGTCCATTGAGTAGATGACGCCATCCAACCATCTCATCTGTGGTCAGTTAAAAAAAAAATTATATATATATGTAGAGAGAGAGAAAGAGAGAGAGAGAAACACACACACATATATATATTTCCTTTGGTCAGTTAAAAAAAATATCTATGAGAAAAGAGAAAAAATAATTACACTGCTAGCATTTATTGAGTATATTTTTTTTTTTACTAAACACTACTTTAAAAAAAACAGCTAAAACTTCTTTCTGCTTTCAAAGTCCTAGTTCTTACATTTGATTTTGCTTCTCTCTACTGATATAATACTTATGTCAGACACAGTACTTTCAAAAGGGATAATTTCTGGGCAAGATTATTTTTTGTTATAAAATGAATCAATACAAGAGTTCTTAAAGTAGAAACCCCCAAAGAGTTTCTAAATAATTAATTTTTTAAAATGTGTGATTTATATACATAGCTTCTCTTGAGCACAGTTGCTGCACAAAGTGAGGAGCATCTGTGTGTATATAGTGTCTGTAACTGGGCATGTTTCCATACATCAACCATAGTGCAAGCATGACATTTAAAAACATGCCATTTAAAATGTAGAGCAATTTCTATACTGTATATGGGGATGATCCAGAGAGATGATATGGGGTGGGAGGTGGGAAGGGTATTTAGGATTGGGAGCTCGTGTACACCCGTGGCAGATTCATGTCAATGTATGGTAAAACCAATACAGTATTGTAAAGTAAAATAAAGTAAAAATAAAATTAAAAAAATAAATAAAAGTGAGCAATTTCTAGATTAATTTTGTTTCAAAAGCCTAAAACTGCTGTGTTGAAACACCAACTAATTACTGATAATTATTTCCATCTCATGCACCTTGCTTTATATTCGTGGAGGAAGTTGAATGTGATATTTCCAGACCTTAATAAATAAGAAAAATAAAAGACCTGAGAGAAACTTTAATCAGTTATTAAAATGAATTCTTCCTTTATTTAAAATTTTGTTTGAAAGAAAAATAAACACGTAATATCCTTTCAAGCATGCTGCAAGATGGCCTTGACATATTGCAATATGATAACAGAGATTTGGTGGCACTTGTGATAAAGAATCCACCTCTCAATACAGGAGACTTCAGACACATGTGTTCGATCCTTGGATTGGGAAGATCCCTGGAGAAGGAAATGGCAACTCACTTCAGTATTCTTGCCTGGAGAATTCCATGGACAGAGGAGCCTGGCAGGCTATAGTCCATGGGGTTGCAAAGAGTCGAGCACAACTGAGCTCTCTCTCTCTCAAACATACATACAACAGAGATTTGAAAATGAACTTAAATATCCTCCTAATTTTTAAAAACATATATTATGTGACAGCTTCAGGAGTCAAATCAGAATGAGACACCTTGATTTCTAAGAAGGTGTATATGTGTTTTTGTAAATTTTTCATCTTTTCTTTATTCTTTCATGCACACAGCATGGTTATTTGGCCAATAGTTACAAACTGCACAACTTCTACAGGTTTCCAACAGCAGGGACTTGTCAGTGCTGGATAAAATTGTACAGTACATGCCAGCTCAAACATGGACATTTCCTCTTCTGTTTTCCTGCTCCCAAAGGCCAGCCAATCCAGGGTGAAAGCCCTGAAATCTGGCGCATATGATTCAGAATCTCAATACAAATGATTATGCTTTCGTTCCAGTGCCTCTGCAGGTGATAGAAAGTAAGCTGCCTTCTCCCCAGGAGAGGACGGCAGTCAATATGTTCACAAGTGCTTTTCTTTTAGAAAGAAAGAATTTATTAATGCAGTACAATGTTTAGAAAAACAGCTACTCTCAAAGACAGTGCTTATTAAATTTTAAACCATGGCCAGAGAGAGTAAAGAGGAATGTGGAATCTGAGTATGGCTTGCTTTATGGATTCCATAAACAGTTTTTGTTGTTTGTCGTTTAGTTGCTAAGTCGTGTCTGACTTTTTTGCGACTTCATGGACTATAGCCTGCTAGGCTCCTCTGTCCATGAAATTTCCCAGGCAAGAATATTGGACTGGGTTGCTGTTTCCTACTCCAGGGTATCTTCCTGACCCAGAGATCAAAAACCCCTGTCTCCTTCATTGGCAGGTGGATTCTTTACCACTGAGCCATGTGGAAAGCCCTCTGAATACAGTGAAAGTGGAATGAAGTGAAGTCGCTCAGTTGTGTCCCACTCTTTGTGATCCCATGGACTGTAGCCCACCAGGCTCCTCTGTCCATGGGATTCTCCAGGCAAGAATACTGGAGTGGGTTGTACATATGATTAAATGAGAAACTTGTCCATTTTCAACTTATCTCTCAAGTATAACTTTTTATGTCCAAAATTTTAAAGCTTTTGATAGAAAAATTTATTAGTACTGATTTCTTTGGAAGGAATGATGCTAAAGCTGAAACTCCAGTACTTTGGCCACCTCATGCGAAGAGCTGACTCATTGGAAAAGACTCTGATGCTGGGAGGGATTGGGGGCAGGAGAAGAAAGGGACGACAGAGGATGAGATGGCTGGATGGCATCACTGACTCAATGGACACGAGTCTGAGTTAACTCTGGGAGTTGGTGATGAACAGGGAGGCCTGGCGTGCTGCAATTCATGGGGTCGCAAAGAGTGGGACACGACTGAGCAACTGAACTGAACTGAACTGGACTGGACTTCAAGGGGAAAATTTGCAAGGCATGGATAGTTGTTTTCTTTTTATAGACTTAAACAATACTTATTACTACTATGGTAAGTATCTGTGTAACAGACAAAGACAATTCGTGTATATTAGTTTTCTATGGCTACATAATAAATTATCACAAACTTAACAAACTTAACAGAGCATTTATTTATCATCTCAATTCTGTAGATCCGAAGTCCAGCACGATGTGACTAGGTTCTCAGCTTAGGGTATCAAAGGCTAAAATCACGTGTCAAGTAGGATAAGTATTCATCTGAAAGCTCTGGAGAAATATTTTATTCCTAGCTTATTTGGGTTATTGACAGAATATAGTTTCTTACAGTTGCATGGTTGAGTTTCCTATTTTATTTCTGACTATTGGCTGGAGATCACTTTCAGCAACTAGAGATCACACTCAAATCATTTCCACGTGGCCACAACCATCTTTAGGTCAGCAATGGCATGTCAAGTCCTTCTTATATGTCAAATCTCTGACTTCCCCTTTTGCTACCGGCTAGAGAAACACTTCTGTTAAAGGGTTAATGTGATTAGTTAGGCCCATCTAGATAATCTTCCTATCCTAGTCAACTTATTAGTATCTTTAATTACATCTGCAAAAACCCTATTGCCAGGTAACAATCATAGGAAAAATTCAGAGGTGGCAATTATGAGGGCCATGTTAGAATTCAGGGCTTCCCTTGTGGCTCAGATGGCAAAGCATCTGCCTACAATGAGGGAGACCTGGGTTCAATCCCTGGGTCGGGAAGTTCCCCTGGAGAAGGAAATGGCAACCCACTCCAGTATTCTTGCCTGGAAAATCCCATGGACAGAGAAGCCCCATAGGCTACAGTCCATGGGGTCACAAAGAGTCGGACACGACTAAGTGACTTCACTTTATTTCACTTCACTTCACTTCACTTCATGTTAGAATTCTGCCTGCAATAGTGGGTATCTATTTAGCTTATGTTTCTTGGTTACCTCCATATTTTATTGTCTTTGAACTATTTCATAACTCTGTAAATTTTATAATACTGCTAATAGTTCAAGTGATTCTTATCCATAGGAATGCAAGTGAAATGTGTCTGGTAGAATGCAACTGATTGTTGCCCTATGGATAGGTTGTTTTTTCATCTATTTGTAATTTCATTTTAGCATTCTCTTTTGCCTATATATAGGATGGTTCTTTAAACTCTCCTTTGACTTAGTTACTTCCTGATAGCTCAATTGGTAAAGAATCCTCCTGCAATGCAAGAGACCCCAGTTTGATTCCTGGGTTGGAAAGATCTGCTGGAGAAGGGATAGGCTACCCACTCCAGCATTCTTGGGTTTTCCTTGTGGCTCAGCTGGTAAAAAATCTGCCTGCAATGTGGGAGACCTGGGTTCAATCCCTCGGTTGGAATGATCCCCTGGAGAAGTGAAAGGTTACCCACTCCAGTATTCTAGCCTGGAGAATTCCATGGACGGTATAGTCCATGGGTTCACACAGAGTCATACATGACTGAGCAACTTTCACTTTGACTTAGTTGTAACATCTTATTGGTTGCCTCACTAAATATTTTATATTTGACTTGTGTTTATTTAATGTTTCTATGAATTATACTTGCACATTTAAAAAATAGTCCTAAATTGGTCCTTTGTTGTAATAATACTCAAGTGGTTCCTTAGTATACAGACTCAATCTTAAATAAGGTCATAAGAAGATTGGTTAAGAAAATTTAAGTATCCTAAAAATGAAGGGTATAGTATTGGAAAAGACATTACTATTTCAAGAGGAGTTTTTTACTCATACCACAATTGCACTCATCTCACATGCTAGTAAAGTAATGCTCAAAAATCTCCAAGCCAGGCTTCAGCAATACGTGAACCGTGAACTCCCTGATGTTCAAGCTGGTTTTAGAAAAGGCAGAGGAACCAGAGATCAAATTGCCAACATCCGCTGGATCATGGAAAAAGCAAGAGAGTTCCAGAAAAACATCTACTTCTGCTTTATTGACTATGCCAAAGCCTTTGACTGTGTGGATCACAATAAACTGTGGAAAATTCTGAAAGAGATGGGAATACCAGACCACCTGACCTGCCTCTTGAGAAATCTGTATGCAGGTCAGGAAGCAACAGTTAGAACTGGACATGGAACAACAGACTGGTTCCAAATAGGAAAAGGAGTCTGTCAAGGCTGTATATTGTCACCCTGCTTATTTAACTCATATGCAGAGTACATCATGACAAACGCTGGGCTGGAGGAAACACAAGCTGGAATCAAGATTTCCGGGAGAAATATCAATAACCTCAGATATGCAGATGACACCACCCTTATGGCAGAAAGTGAAGAGGAACTAAAAAGCCTCTTGATGAAAGTGAAAGAGGAGAGCGAAAAAGTTGGCTTAAAGCTCAACATTCAGAAAACGAAGATCATGGCATCCAGTCCCATCACTTCATGGGAAATAGATGGGGAAACAGTGGAAACAGTGTCAGACTTTATTTTTGAGGGGCTCCAGAATCACTGCAGATGGCGACTGCAAGCATGAAATTAAAAGACGCTTACTCCTTGAAAGAAAAGTTATGACCAACCTAGATAGCATATTAAAATGCAGAGACATTACTTTGCCGACTAAGGTCCGTCTAGTCAAGGCTATGGTTTTTCCAGTGGTCATGTATGGATGTGAGAGTTGGACTATGAGGAAAGCTGAGTGCTGAAAAATTGATACTTTTGAACTTTAGTGTTGGAGAAGACTCTTGAGAGTCCCTTGGACTGCAAGGAGATCCAACCAGTCCATTCTGAAGGAGATCAACCCTGGGATTTCTTTGGAAGGAATGATGCTAAAGCTGAAACTCCAGTACTTTGGCCACCTCATGCGAACAGTTGACTCACTGGAAAAGACTCTGATGCTGGGAAGGATTGGGGGCAGGAGGAGAAGGGGACGACCGAAGATGAGATGGCTGGATGGCATCACTGACTCGATGGACATGAGTCTGAGTGAACTCTGGGAGATAGTGATGGACAGGGAGGCCTGGCATGCTGCAATTCATGGCGTCGCAAAGAGTTGGACACGACTGAGCGACTGAACTGAACTGAAAGATGTTATATTTGAACAATTGTCTCAATTTCAAGAACTTCATATTTACTTTTCTCAAAGGGGAGAATACTGAATTCATACGCTTAGTAACAGAAGTACAACAATGACTTCTTTGAGCTTTCTCTAAATGAAGGAAAGACTCAAACAAACAAAAATGATCACAATAATTGGCTATACCATAATGCAAAATAAAAGTTTTAAAAAAATGCAAAAACAAAACAAATAACTGAACTTATAGACACAGAGAACAGACTGGTGGTTATCACAGATCGGTTGTGGCAGGGTAGGCAGAATGGGTTAAAGCAGTCATCAGAACATACAAATTTCCCGTTATAAAGTAAATAAGTCCTGGGGATATAATGTAGACATGGTGACTATAGTTGATAATATTTCATTATATATTTGAAAGTTGCTGAGAGTAAATCTAAAAGTTTTTATCACAAGAAAAGGAGACTATGTGTGGTGATGGATGTTAACTAGACTTATGGTGATCATTACACAGTATATACAAACCTTAAATCATTATGTTGTATACCTGAAGCTTATACAATGTTGTATGTCAGTTACATCTCAATTAAATAAAAGAAATTTTACAAATTATGGGTCATAAATTAACTTGACTGGTTTGGGTTTATGTACCCTAAGATATCTCTCTGGAGGAGGAAATGGCAACCCACTCCAGTGTTCTTGCCTGGAGAATGCCATGGACAGAGGAGCCTGGCGGGTTACAGTCCAAGGGGTTGAAAAGAGTCGGAAATGACTGAAGTGACTTAGCACGCAAGATATCTTTAAAAGGTCTATTGCACAATTGATTATACTTACCAAGAATGATAGGCCCAGCATTACAAACTTAATGTTTTACACAAATATTTTCTCCAATTGTTTTCGAATGTCATAGTTTAATAATCTATGATGATAAAACATTGAAAAGTTTTTATGTTTGAATGCTAATCAGTACCCTGGAATACTATTTCACTTTGCTAAAAATAATCTCTAACTGTGCAGATAATATTCTTAGACATTCTCATTGTACATAAGAGTGATGCTATGGAAGGACAAAAAAGAAAGTTAAATTTGCTTTACCTTGTTTCTAACTTTAGATTCCACTAGTAGATACAGGCTGTAATATACCAGATGTTTTCTGGAAAATATGTTTTTAAAAAAAACAAGTGTCTTAAATTAGAGTCAATGAAAAGGAACTTATTCAGCAAGAGGATCTTAGTTAAAAGCCTGTTAACTTTAGAAGGAAAGCATAAGGCTTTCCTTGGAATTCCTTCTTACTGAGAAAAAAATAGTTCTCATAGGAAGCATCCTTTCCTGACTCATTTACATTTCTGCATCCGTGAGAAAGAAGCAAGAGGCTGATACCGAAAGCAGCACTAAATCAGTAAAATAAACTTACACTATAGACTTGTGGGAGATTCCCTTCAGTACGGTGAATTAGTCATTTCTAGAATCAATGAGTAGCAAGTTCACCTTTAACCCTTCTTGCCATGCTGTTTTTTCAAGACACTGGACCAAGTAAAATCGGGCTGTTGTGTTAAAATCTTAAAGTACGGCTTTTAGACTTCCTTGGTGGCTCAGATGGTAAAGCGTCTGTCTACAATGTGAGAGACCTGGGTTTGATCCCTGGGTTGGGACGATTCCCTGGAGAAGGAAATGGCAACCCACTCCAGTACTCTTGCCTTGAAAATCCCATGAATGGAGGAGCTTGGTGCAGGCTACTATCCATGAGGTCGCAAAGAGTCAGGCACGACTGAGCGACTTCACTTTCTTTCTTTCTTTAGACTTTACAAGTAGACTACTTCTTTTTAAGTAAATTGTTTAAACCATGCCTGTTTCATTGCACTACTCTATGAAACAAACCCTTGAGATAGTCTCACTTTTAAAAGCAACCTAGTATGATGCAGAAAATATTTATAAATAAGTTCAAGGAACAAATAAAGTGAATGAACACATTCTGAAAAATCAACGGCAAATGGCTTGGATGTTTTATTTCTAATACGATCTAAAGTAATCAAATGGACTTGGCAGAGGAATATTACATCTTTCCAGGATCATTTTCCAATGCCTTTAACAGTGGAGTTTTCTCATGGACACATTGAGTTCAACTTTGAATTTCTTGCTTTGAAGCATTCCTGATTTTATTGGTGCTTAAAGGCAAAATTTGGATTTTATTTATTTAAAATGCATTAGAGAAGTATTAGCAGAATGTCTGGGTTTATGATAAAGGCATCTTACCAACAGATGGATAAACCTCGAAAACTGCCCCTGTATGGATTCACTTAGAAAACTGATAGAATTGCTTAAATACTGAATTTGAAACTGTTAAAGATCTTTAGTGATTTTTCACACAAGGACAATCGGGTTTAAAATCTGCTCTGTCAGATTTCAGCAAACATGACCACAGAAACTTTTAAAAGTATGAGGAGAGCTGACTCATTTGAAATGACCCTGATGCTGGGAAAGATTGAGGGCAGGAGGAGAAGGGGATGACAGAGGATGAGATGGTTGGATGGCATCACCAACACAATGGACATGGGTTTGGGTGGACTCCGGAAGTTGAAATTGGACAGGGAGGGGCCTGGCGTACTGTGGTTCATGGGGTCGCAAAGAGTCAGACATGACTGAGCGACTGAAATGAACTGATTGCCAAATGAAAGCCTAAAATATATAGGTTGGATTTTTACAGGGCCAAAATAAGCCATTCCAAGGGGAAGAATTTGGTGTATACACATGTGGCCCACATCGTGGCAAGCCATTGTGGAGCCAGGTGTTTTAACTAGATTGTTTGTACTTCTCAACTTTAGAGTCCAGCCTTTGGCCGTTCAGGCTTCACATAACGATTTAAGTCCTTCTTGGCGCCTGAAGTGCAGTTCAAGTTTGGCTTTATCCATGAAGTCTTTCCAACTAATTAAAATTACCTTGATTTCTTCTCAGCAACTGGCGATCACCAGCATAACCTTGTATGCTGTGCTGTATGCATTTCAAAATGTGTGCATGTACGTGTGCACTCATACACACGTGTGTTTCTGTGTACATAACAAACCTTGCCTCCCAGGTTGGAGTTTGCACTTCTCCGTGCAGGGAGTAAGGCCGTCTGCCTTTGTTTTTCCCACGGTTCTGCCTAGTGCAGCACATGCTATTAAGCATGAAATGGTCCCACTGTGAAACTCCAGGCTGCTGCGGCCAAAGGGGTTTTTAATGGGGTACACAGGAAGTATCCTAGAGCCCGTGTTTTTGCCGAGTGGGGGATTCATTTTCAACTTGGACCTAAGCTGGAATTTATTTTCCCAGCCAAAAGCAGTAGCATATACACCCTGTCCTCGCAACGGCTGCAGCGCTGGCAGAACACAGAGGCAGCAGACAGAGAGCACTCAGAGAAGACAGAAAGCTGCCGGACTGCTCAAATAGAGACAGAAGCCAGTCCCGGTATAATAAATACTTACAGTAGCCAGTTAGCTGACAGGGAGGAGTGAAACTGCTTTCACCATGAACTATATACGGTTTAAGAAGACTCTGTATTAAAATCTGCAAAGCAATCAAAGATAGGAACAAAGAGTTTTCTACTCTATAAACAATAAGGAATTTGATACAAAGAAGTGATTATCTCAGTACAGCAGTTGTTGTTTATAGTCACTAAGTCTTGTCTGACTCTGCAACCCCATAGACTGTAGTCTGCCAGGCTCTTCTGTCCATGGGATTTTCTGACAAGAATACTGGAGTGGGTTGCCATTTCCTTCTCCCAGAGATCCTCCCCATCCAAGGATCAGACTTGTGTCTCCTGCATTGCAGGCAACTGGTTTTTGTTTTGTTTTGTTTTGTTTACCACTGAACCACCTGGGAAGCCCCTTCTATATCAGAGCCTGGTTGTAAAAAGGATGTGAATGACAAATTGACAACAGACGAAAATTCTTTTCTGCTGGACCTTAATAGAGACACTTTACTAGTTTCACTGAGCTAATAATACAGGATTAGAGAAGAATTTTCTGACTCTACTCAATATTATTGCTATTTTGTTACATATACTTATCCTAAAATGTTAGTAAAATCTAAATGTCACCCTTATATTTTTCTTCATAGAACCCTGAGATCAAGAAACCTTCTAGATATTGTTCATGATAGAATCTGAACCCAGTAGCTTGCAAGCATGATTCTGGCCCCAATGTTGGACATATCAGGGTAGCATCCTTTATTGGAGAATTCTATAAGAAAAGTTATTCTTATTAGGATACAATGCAGTAATACCAGACTGGGCAAAATGTGACTGTTCATTAAGTACCTGTTAGTTTAACCCCAAATATCATGAACATAAGGATTTCTTCTTTTGAGTTTATCTTTAAAATAAACCAGTATAAATCTCCCCAGTACTCTGTACACAGTGAAAAGACAAAAGCAAGATGAGATTAGATGCCTGATAACCTTTAATTAAAAGATAAAAACAGTGGGCTGTTAGTAAGCCTCAGAGGTGACATTTACCTTGGTCAGTTTACCTAGGCTCAGAGTTTGACATCCCAGCCAAAATAATCTTGTCAGTCACCCAGAGTCTCTGAATGTCAAGGAGGCTGACTTGCATTTTCCAAACTCATAAGAGGCTGAAAAATGCCAACTTTGTTAATATAGTGTGTTATAACTTAGAACTCTGGAGCTTGAGTGACAAAAATCCCAATGTCAAGCTGAGCATGAAAGGAATTTATCAGTTTAAATAACCATAAAAGTTTGGAGATTTCAGGTTTGGGTGACTTGATGTTGAGGCTCAAACAATCTCACAGTTAACCTGGTTCTCTGTTTTAGATTGATTTCCCTCCATGTGTTGGGTTCATTTGCAGACATATCACTATCTTTTTTAAAATTAGAGGATAATTGTTTACAATGTTGTATTGGTTTCTGCCATACAACAACATGAATCAGCTATAACTGTGTGTATGTGTATGTATTAATGTTTATGTATATATATCCATGGGCTTCCCTTGTAGCTCAGATGGTAAGGAATCTGCCTGCAATGGTCTGATCGACCTGGGTTCGATCCCTGGGTCAGGAAGATCCCCTGAAGAAGGGAATGGCAACCCACTCCAGTATTCTTGCCTGGAGAATTTCATGGACAGAGGAGCTTTGCAGGTTACAGTCCATGGGAGTCGCAAAGAGTGGAACACAACTGATGACTAACATACACACACACACACACATACGCAAATATCCCTTCCCTCTTGAGCCTCCTTCCCAACTCAGTCCACCCCATCTAACCCCTCTAGATCCTCACAGTGCACAGGCTGGGCTCCCTGTGTTGCACAGTAGCTTCCCACTAGCTATCTGTTTTACATATGATAGTGTATATAAGTCAGTCCTGTTTTCTCAGTTTGTCCCTCCCTCTCCTTCTCTTACTGTGTCCACAAGTCCATTCTCTACATCTGCCAGACATGCTTACTATTCTTGATTAAAAACTGAGCAGTGTCGCTCCAGACTTCACATCCAGTGTGGAAGTGAGGAGAATCTCTCTTCCCCAACTACCCTGGATCTTGTTATCATGGCCCCCACAGAGCCATGTACCCATCCAGGAACCAGTCACCAGGCCAGGGAATCATCAGCTAACATGTGCTGATTCATGTTAGCTGGTCCTGAGACTGAAAATGAAGTCAACCCCTCCTTGATTGTGTAGCCTAAGGGGAAGGATTCATTATTTTTCAAAGGAAATGCTATGTATTATTATTATTAGAAAGTAAAAAAGATTCTAGGCATAAAAAGGAGATTACATTATGCAATGAAAAACATAGTTGAGCTAAATATTCACTTCAAGAGGTGGGATGGGGTGGGAGATGGGAGGGAGGTTCAAGAGGAAGGGGACATAAGTGTACCTATGGCTGATTCATGTTGATGTATGGCAGAAACCAACACAGCATTGTAAAGCAATGATCCTCCAATTAAAAATAAACTTAAATTTAAAATTTTTATAAATAAGTAATATTCACTTCAGCCTGACCAGCATACTTTTTCCCCCTGAGCAAGCTAAAAGTGGAGATAGATAGAAATAGACTTTTTTTTGGGGGGGGGCCGGGGGGGGGACAAGGACTTAGATCGAAGAAAGTTTGCTATATAATTCAAATATTTTCTGGCACAACCGGTTGTATTCAGCTTCACATTGATTCTACATCTATGAAGTGGTCTGGGCATTGGTTGCTGGGGACCTCACTGGAAACCTATGTGTTGTCTCTCATGCTTGTCATATAATGAGAATTCTAGCTGGTTAAGCAAACTTTAAATTTGAGGCAGCCAGTTTCTAAGATAAATTGATTTTAGAACTCTGTGTAGAACATAGAACTCTAATATCTGTCCGTCAGACTTCACTGGACTATACAGATGAGCCCTTTGCTTCAAACATGGCCCTCACTTTTTGTTATTTCTCTTCCATCTTCTTGAAAGTAATAGTAGTTTACTATTCCATTTACGTGTTCATATACCCTTAGGCAAATCATTTGACCTCTGTATATTTCAGGTTTATCAATTGTAAGACTGTGTAAATTCCACCCACCCTTTCCATATTTTCCATGACCATTTTCTCAATAAAGTGAAAGAAAGTGAAGTCACTCAGTCATGTCCGACTCTTTGAGACCCTGTGGACTGTAGCCTACCAGGCACCTCTGTCCATGAGATTCTCCAGGCAAGAATACTGGAGTGGGTTGCCATTTCCTTCTCCGGGGGATCTTCCTGACCGAGGGATCGAACCCGGGTCTCCTGCATTGGAGTCAGACGCTTTAACCTCTGAGCTACCAGGGAAGCCCTTCTCAATAAAGGGGTCATTAAAGTTTCCCTCTTGTTTTACATATCATATGTATTTATGTTGTACTTCTGTTAAGTTACATGTTCTGTCAAAGTCCAAATCTCAGCCTTGGAAAAATAGAGGTTTATTTCTCACTTGTGATATATGTCAGCTGGGACTCTGCTCTACATCATCTTCATTTAAGAACAGGCTGGAAGAGCAGCAGATCTTCCCTGGGTTGGGAAGATCCTCTGGAGGAGGGCAAAGCAACCCACTCCAGTGTTCTTGCCTGGAGAATCCCATGGGCAGAGGAGTGTGGTGGGCTACAGTCCATAGGGTCAGAAAGTCAGATACGACTGAAGACACTTAGTACACACACATGGAAGAGCGACCTCTGCTAGAGGGGAGAATCCTGATAGAACCCATGGCCTTGGGGAGATCCCTTCAGCTTATGTTCTGTTGGCCAAAGCAAGTCACATGACCAAGGCAAGCATCAGCCTGGTAGAAAGTGAGCTGGTCTCACTGAGAAGGGCAAGCACAAGGCAAAGGGCTGGAATATGTAATCCTCTCACAGGAAAGGGTAGGGAGGACTTGGAAAAAGACAATCCCACCTACCAGAGTACTCACTGCCCAAGTATATCAAGAATTTATTTTTTCATATATTATGTTGCCATATTTCTTAGGTGAAATAATAAGACATTTAAAAAAAAATACATTCTAGCATTTCTTAGTCCTACATTTATATTAAATCCTGTGGAGTAGCTAAGAAAATGGGATCACTCTGAGAAAAAAGAATGTCAGCTAGAACCAAATCTTATCAGTGCAAGCTAGTGATTAGTTGTGGTTTTGTCCAATTCAGTAGATTTTGGGATGATAATAAAGCCCATGGGGAGAGAAAACAGTAAGTATGAGTTTTGGTTCTGTGATTTACTCTTTATTCTGACTTTTCCCAATTACCTTTTAAATTCTGAACTTGAGTGATACACATGATTACCCATGAACAAGCTGAATATCAGCTATTCACCAAGTAAGGGACTGCTGCAAGACTGGAGTGGATTTAGCACAAGTAACCATGACAGGAAATTGCAGTATTGATGGGATTAAGTTTCCTTTTTTTTTGAAGGGTTCCTGTGGTGTCCCAGTCAGTCTAATGCAAGATTTCTCAAAGTGTGTTCCAGGAGCTGGCAGAATCAGTAGGACTTGGGAATTTGCTAGAAATAGGAATTTGGGGACTCATCTTTTGACTTAATGAATCAGAATCTAGGGCTAAGACCCATCCAGGTCTTCCAGTTGATCCTGAAATGCACTAAAGTTTGGAAACCACTGATTAGAGGCTGTTCTTAAACCTTTAGGACTTCAAGCCTGACCAGGTGGGAGCTGGGTTTCTGAGTGGCTCAGGGCACGTCAGCACCTTTTCCTTCCATCCTACAGAATCTAGTGCCATTTATAATCCCCACCTGAAAAAACGTACAGCCTAACATTTGAAACTTTCAAGTGATCGTTGACATGGATTAGTGTGAGAACTATTTCTATATCACCACATATTTGCTTTAAAAATATGTTTTAACTGTTTGCCTCACTATGCCACTTTGACCAATGTTATGTGATCTCGAAATAAAAAACCTTGTCTTATTTTAGGGTCTGCTTTGCCAAAAATATTTATGGCTTTCCTAGCTCTGCCAGGATAGGAGAGCTGCAGGGGTTTGGTTTATAGCAAGCTGACTTGTGCAGGTCAAGAAGGCCTGTGGAAAAATCTGAACTGTGCCTCTTTCCCAAACCAAATTCAGGCCATGGTCCAGGAAGAGAGAAATAAACATTCAGGTGAAGAATTGTTCATTTCTTCTGGAATATTTAAAAGATCTTTCCTAAGAAGACTTGATTTGGGATCAGAGAAATAGGATGCAAAAGAAAGCTTTAGTGGGAATTGGTGCTTTCACAACTGAGGATTGAATCATCATAGAATGTTCCCTTTCTAGCCTGTTTGCAATCTTCAGGTTATTTTGAGAGTAATCCCTCTTTCATAATCCATAGTTCTTTAGCACAGATATATAGGGTGGCTCAGATGGTAAAGAAATCACCTGCAATGTGGGACACCTGGGCTGGACCCCTGGGTTGGGAAGATCCCCTGGAGGAGGGCATGGCAACCCACTCCAATATTCTTGCCTAGAGAATCCATGGACAGAAGAGCCTGGCAGGCTACAGGCCGTGGGGTTGTAAAGAGTCAGGCACAACTGAGCAACTGACTAAGCACAGCACACAACGTACTGACTGAATCTACCATTGTTGCTTTTTTGATGAATATCTCTTAATATAAGTGAGGTATTTTTGTTGATTCTTATGGGAAATATTTATCTGTTTTAAACCATGTCATTTTCCCAAGTAAAAGGATGACTCCTAGAACTGAAATTTTATGCTAAATTTTAAGCTTTCTTCTTTGAAGTGTTCACAGTGTATGTGTTTAGATGTTTGCCTGTGGTTTTTGTTGAGCTACTGTAACATTTTACACAATTTCTTTCTTTAGAGGAAGGTACTAAGGTGGGGGGCAGGATGTAATGACATGATACATTGATAGTTAACATGACAGTTAAAAATGGGCAAAGGATACCTTCTAAAATTTATATCTATAACCTGATTTTTCCAGGATGTATCAGTCTGGGGGCATAGAAAAGATGTTGTAATTAAAGAATATGGGACAAAATAATGATAAATTTTTATTTTATAGAAACTATCATGTTAGAGTCACAACTCTTGGCATTTCTTTCCATCTTCCTCCTTTATCCCCTGTGCTGGTCATGTGTCTCTTGGTTCACATCTCTAATGATGAATTTCCCCTTGTGACATCACTCATGTTACAACGTAGCCTCGATTTTACTTCATTTCCATGGTATTTGTGGTAAAGTAAAGAGAAATACCTTCCCACGATAAGATTAAGCCCTACAGACTTGTTCCTTTTCTTCCCACAGTAGCACATTTTTTTCTTTTCTATTTGATTTATGGATTTAGTCTCTGACAGCCTCCTTTTCCGAAAGAATCTGGTATATGTTTCCAAAGGACTTTTCCAGAAGACCCTTTTTATGATGTGTTATTTTCTGCTTTCTTTATTCTCTAATTTCCAATGTGTCCAAACCCAAGTTCAAAGGCAGTTCTATCTATCAAGTATGAACTTCTTTTAAATCTTCCATAGTGCCTGAGAGGTAAAGAGGTCACCATTTTTGCCTAAATGCTTGAAAATTTTGATAACACGATGTATTCTGCCATGGCCATTCTCATGAGCATAATTATGAGTTTCAAAAGTATAATCCTAACCAACTCTCTAAAATGTAGCTAGAGATGACCAACTCTGTAGTAAATCTTTTATTTAGAAAATATATTTTCAATAGTTATCTGGATCAGTCTTTCTGGGATCAGAAAAATGTGAATTGGCTTTGCGAGTAAAAGAGTCCTCAGGCTGTACCATGGTGATTTTAGTTGATTTTTGGTGTGTATTATGGACTAAATATTTGTGTTCCCCCCAAAATTCATAAAAGACACTCATACTGGAAAAGCTTGAGGGCAAGGGGAGAAGGCACAACACAGGAAGAGATGGTTGGATGGCGTCACTGACTCAGTGGACACAATTTGAGCAAACTCAGGGAGATAGTGAAGGACAGGGAAGACTGGTGTGCTGTAGTCCATGGGGTAACAAAGAGTCAGACATGACTTAGCAATTGAACAACATCAAAAATTCATAGGTTCAAATCCTAACTCCAAGGTGATAGTATCAAGAGGCGAGACCTAATGATTTACGTCATGAGGGTCGAACGTTCATGAATAGGACCACAGAGAGATTCCAGAGCACTTTCTCTGGTCCTCTGTGAGGACACAGCAAGGAGTTAGTCATCTGCTACCAGAGAGTGGCCTCTCACCAGATACTGAATCAACTGGTACCTTGATCTTGGTCTTCCAGTCTCTAGAACTGTAAGAAATAAATGCTGTGTAAGTCATCCAGTCTATGATATTTTTGTTATAGCAGCTCAGAGTGACTAAGATGGCACCCAAAAATGCTGTGCCAGGGAGGAATAAAGCAACTAAAGTGCAAAAACTTAAATAAGAGGGTTAGTTTAAAAAAATGCCTTTTAATTTAAAACGTTTAAAAATAAATAAAAAATTTTATAAAAGGGACTTCCATAGTGATCCAGAAGATTCCATGCTTCCACTTGTAGGGTGCACAGGTTGGATCCCTGGTTGGGGAACTAAGATCCTGCATGCTGCAGCCAAAATAATAATAATAATAAAGAAGGTCAAGATCTAAGATATTTTATTGAAAGGAGCACTGCAATGGGAAAGAGACAAAGCACATCATTTGGAGAATGGGCTCAGTAGACATTAAAGAGTCCAGTGGGTCAGAGAGAGGTTCAGAAACACACAGAGGACCACAAACTCAGTCTGCAACACTGGTCTTCTTAGGAACAAGATGAGAAGTGTGCCTTTACAGTAAAAGATATACCAGATCTGCATAAGCAGTGTTTTGCTTTCCTTTCCATTATTATGTAGAGACTGGGAAATGGCAACCCACTCCAGTGTTCTTGCCTGGAGAATCCCAGGGATGGGGGAGCCTGGTGGGCTGCCATCTATGGGGTCGCACAGAGTTGGACACGACTGAAGCTACTTAGCAGCAGCAGCAGGGAGCTTCCTTAGACTTTATTTTGGGTGTTAGGGCTCTATGTCCATTGAATTCAGCTTTGATCAACATGAATGGTCCCTTCACTTTTTATTTTAACCTTCTTTCTTTCATCTACTGGATGCTTCTCTCTTGGTTGCCTTTGACTACAAACTTCACCCCCAGTCTCCACCTTTCCTATGCTTGATGGTTGACTCTGGTAAATCTTACTAAATGATTGTCTGTCCTTGGCTAAAACACCCTTGGTAAAGAAACATCACCAACTCTCAAAGTTGTTGATCTTTTCATTTTCAAATGGCTTTCATTGTTAGCAAGTTCTTTATTCTCTGGCCAAGTCACAGAAGCATGTACAAAATGATTGTGTAAGCAAGCTGCACCTCCTGTACTGGATCAGTAACTGCACTGATCTTCACACTCACCCATTCCACACACAGGACTGCTGGGAAGTGTGGATGTCAAAATCTTACCAATGGATAATATTTCCGTCTCTTTCGATTCAAAACAGAACATTTATTCTTTCCAAATTTCACACTCTCTTTGATGGCTGGTCTCAATAAGATGTTTTTGATGACTGCTTTCTTCAGGTAATTGGAGTGTGTGTGTGTGTGCTTAGTCACTCAACCATGTCCAACTCTTTGTGACCCCATGCAAGGTACATTGTTTGCAAAATGAAGCTGTAGCATTTTCAAGGAACAGGAGTGCTGATGAGTAGGACACTAAAAATATCTGCTACAGTCCATCCCATGTACTACCCAGACCCACTTATGCCCGGCTTGAAATTAATCTGCTCTGTTACGGATTCTACAAAGGGCCAGATTCACTCTCCTTCTCTCTTTATTCACATACACACATAATACAAACAATTTCTAAAACAAATCTCCTTCTTCCACTCATTTAAAGTCTCCTCACTCTCAGGCAGCACTTCCACCAGCCTAAGCTTCTTGCCTGATGTATCACAGACATACCTCCATGGGGATTCTCAGCCTTAAATTGACTTGATCTTGTCAGATTATCCCCAGGGATGGAAAGTACCAAGAGGTTCCTCAATGAATCCCTTGAGTTCCAGTCTTATTTCTCTCTGTCCCCTATAGCATCAACCTCTCTTCTCCTGATAAGCAGTAGAGTAACTCCTTTCACTCCTTGCTGACCTACTAGCATGAGGCATGCAATGTGTCTAGACAGCAACCAAAGTTTTAGGTGTAATGAATCCTCAGTTGTGTCCCAGGGTGGAAGGCTGTGCAGCAGGCATCCTCCCCTCCCTATTTGTCTCCACCTTATGAGTTCATTTTACCATTCTATCAGGCTTGCATCTTCTGGCTTGCATGACATCTGTGAGATAGTGCTGTATGCAACCAGAATAATTCCGTAGTTAGAGATCAGAAGTCGCTGGTATGTACAACCATGGAGTGTGTGATGGGAGCTGAAAGTGTCTGCTGCATTGATAATAAAGGGGTCTGTGATATTGTGACTTATAAAAAGGAATATATATTTGAACTTCACCCTAGTTCCTGGCACAGGGCTCCTAAAACTCTTGGAATTTCTTATGTGATGAGAGCTATAAAGGTGTCTTTTGTTATGTTATTGGGTTGACTCTTGGGCCCCACCTAAGAATGGGGGCAGGTTGCCAAGAGAATCAACCATGTGATTAGAAGACTGAAACTTTCCTTCCTGCTCTTGACTTCCAGGAAAGGGACTGGGGTTGGAGGTTGAATCATTTAATTGATCATGTGTATGTAATGATGCCTCCAGAAAAAACCAGAAGGAGAGTGTTTGGAAAGCTTCCAGATGGGTGGACACATGGAGATTTGGGGAGACTGCTGGTTCTGTGAGAGTCTGGGAGCTTGGAGACTTTTCTCCACACCTTGCATTTTGCCTCTATCTAGCTTCTCCTTTCATAATGAAGTGGAAATCTAGTAAGTGGCTTGCCTAGTAGCTCAGTGGTAAAGAATTCACCTGCCAGTGCAGAAGACACAGGAGACGTGGGTTTGATCCCTGGGTTAGAAAAATCCTCTGGAGAAGGAAATGGCAACCCATTCCAGGTTTTTTTTTTTTTTTTTTTGCTTGGGAAATCCCATGGACAGAGGGACCTGATGGGCTGCAGCCCATGGGGTTACAAAAGAGTCAGACATGACTTAGTGACTAAACAACAAAAAATCTAGTAAGCAAATTGTTTCTCTGAGTTCTAGAGCTACTCAAGCAAATAAACTGAACCTGAGGAGAAGGTCATTGGAACCTCTGATCTATAGCCAGTTGGTCATAAGCACAGTAATACTTTTGCCTGGTTCTGAAGAGGTACTGAAGTGGACTGTGGGGTGGGGGCTATGGGAGGGAGGGCAGTCTTATAGCACTGAGCCCTTAACTTTGGAATTGGATGTTGTCTCTGCCTGGAGAATCCCAGGGAAGGAGGAGCCTGGTGGGCCGCCGTCTATGGGGTCGCACAGAGTCTGACATGAGTGAAGCAACTTAGCAGCAGCAGCAGCAGCTGTATGGATAGTGTCACAATTGAGCTGAACAGTAGAATACCCAGTTGGGGTCCAAGAATTGCTTATTAGCTAATGTTGGGGAAAACCGACCCACTGGAGGGACAATAGATATGATGCAAAGAACTGCAGCGCTAAACTATGAACTATCCATTCCGTCACATGATTTTATCTTGATAGCCAGACTGAATTGATTTTATCACTCAAAGTATTCTGTCTTTTATTTTATCCTTTATTTTATACTGTCATTTGGACACACAAAAAAATTGTGTAGGGTAAATCTGAGGACAGAGAAAAGGAAATAAAGCAAGTCAAATATAACCTGTGTCCCCCTAATTTTTCAGGATCTCTTCAATGAAGAAAGAGAAAGGCAAGTGTGAGCAGGACTTGAAGTCCTCAGTTACTGAGAGTAACGTGTGAGTTTTCCGCAATCAAGTGGTAACAGAGAGTCATCTGTTCAGATCCTACTTGGTCCTACTGCTTGGGTGCAAGAGGAAACTTATTTTAGCCTTCAGCCCAGATATATTGGTTAAATTATTACCATTTTAATTTAGAGGCAGCTGAGAAAATATACTCCAATTACTCCTAGTGACCACTGAATTCAAGATGTCTTTTCATTCATTAATTATTGAGGATTGGGCTTGTGTGAGAGGAGGTAATGGTGACCTCTCTCTCTCTTTCTCATTTAACACTTCCTTCATAGAGGTGTTGTGAGGATTTCTGCCTGTGTGGTAATGAAGTTCAGTAGCCTGTTTTGAATGTCTCCATGGAAAAAAGTGTTATTAAATTTTAAAGCAAAAAGTATACTTCTACTAATAAGGATGTTGATTTTGAAATGCAATATGAAAACCAGGGAATGGAAATTTAAAATTCGTAATGAAATGCGCTAAAGCTGGGATCTCCTCTGACCTTGGGAGTTCGGCAGGGGTGGGCCCAGGGAAGACTTGGATGGGAGATGTTTCAGGATGTGGTGGCGGTGATTCAGTAGGTGGCCTTCATCCATCCCAAGGTGGTCCAGAGCCAGCTCCGGGCCGTGAGTTATGGAGCCCTGCGCTGCAGGAGAACCATCTATTGGATGCAATGTAAGACTGAGGTTCTGACCACTTCTGCTCATTAAAAATTCCAGGGCATTTTTATAAGGTTAAGGATGGATCCTTGTGTCCTGCAATCTGGTTCCAGTTGGGTAGCTATGTTGGCTTCTTCATAAATTCTAGATATAAAATATGTGTGGAAATTTCGGGAGGATGATTAACATTTCTATGGGAGAATATTCAGATGGATTGATTCAAAATTATATCCAGAATTATTCTTTCAGGGAGTAGCAAAACAAAATACACCTATTTGAGTGACCTTCTTATTGGGGCATAAATATATTACAGATGAGAGATAATTCCCTTTTGTTAATAAGCTCATATTATAAGGGTTAATTTAACGACCCTCTCCAGGATTTATATGTGGTGATGAAATGACTTGTATTTTGAGGATTTTTCCCTGGGTTTTTCTTCAGTCTCCAGAATAACTGATATTTAGTAGAGGAAATGGAATAAGTTGCAAAGGGAATGATAATAGTTGTTTTAATTTACAGTAATCTGAAAGGTTTTCCTGATCTCATTGAGCTATGTGTCACCCATAATGTTACATTGTAATTACAAAAATCATAGCAAGACCATACAATTTATTCCTAATAGTAAGTAGACCAAGATCCTTCGAAAAGAAAAAAAGAAAATCAATAAAAAGATTTGGTCACAGAGAGGAGAGTGATTATCACAGAAAAGCTACACATTCCTAGCTTTATCTAGAATCACCCTTTTCTGGGATGGAAGAAGAACCACATTACTTTCTTCTACAATCACTTACTATTCTTACTGAGCTCAAAATGCCCCATTTCTAGATTTTGGTTAAAGGAAATCATTGAGCCTAAGCTCTGTAGGTAATTTGCCATTTCTGTGGAAAGTTACCATAGCTCTGTGGTTCCAGCAGGATTGGAAAAAAAAAGGCTCACAGTTTCAAGCAGAGAACAACTCAGATTAATTAACAGGATACTTCCCTCTTGGTATGTGAATGTAAGATATTGATTACATTGAGAAGCCCAGATGGTGCCTTCTTTTCTGAACTCCATATTAGTGGGAGAAATAATAGACTTTAGCATTTTCCTCTTTGTATCTGAGTTTAAGTTTTAAGAGTAAATAATAATTTGTAGACACTGATTACTCTTTTTCTACAGTTTCTACAGGTGATTATTGTTTAAATGCTGAATTTTGACTCTTTGGCTATACTCTTTATATCTATTACATATACTCTTTATACTCTATTATCCAGGCAAATAGTATAAAGTATATTCTTTATACTCTATTATCCAGGCAAATAGACATGCCAGAGTCATAAATGAGATTGCCCTTTGTGGGGTGGGCTGGGGCAGGGCACAAGAATTTAACAGGCAGTATAACAAATAGCCCTAGATTTTATAAGATCCAATACAGCTATGAGCTGGAAGAATACTGTAAATGTAAGTGAAAGTGAAAGTCTCTCAGTTGTGTCCTGCTCTTTGCAACCCCGTGGACTATACAGTCCATGGCATTCTCCAGGCCAGAATACTGGAGTGGGTAGGCTTTCCCTTCTCCAGGGGATCTTCCCAACCCAGAGATTGAACCCAGGTCTCCCACATTGCAGGTGAGTTCTTTACCAGCTGCACCACAAGGGAAGCCCAAGAATATCAGAGTAGGTAGCCTATCATTTCTCTAGCGAATTTTTCTGGCCCAGTAGGGAGTGTAGAATAACTAGTCAAGTTCCGGTATTATTCAGCTACACTGACTTCAAGATGAAAAATACTAATTGCTGGATCATGGCATCACCAGACCTAGAATCCAGACTGAATTGTGGAGTATCTTAAGTGAGACATCAGTGCTTATTTCTATATTAATCCAATTAGGATGCTATTATCTGCTCCATCCATTTTGTATATTTCATGACAAACAATGCTAATTATCCTTGAAGGCAAAGAATAAAAATACCAAATACTTGTAAACATTTCTTTTTAGAACATACTGTTTTATAATTATCAAAATAGTAAAGTATTATATTTTTTTTTAGTTTATAGTTTTATTTTACTTTATAATATATAACCAGGGCTTCCTGGATGGCTCAGTGGTAAAGAAATCTACCTGTAATGCTGCAGACACAGGAGACCTGGCTTCTATCCCTGGGTTAGGAAGATCCCCTGGAGAGGGAAATGGCAACCCATTCCAGTTTCCTTGCCTGGAAAATCCCATAGACAGAGGGGGCTAGTGGGCTACAGTCCATAGGGTTGTAAAGAGTCGGACACAAATGAGAATGCATACATTGGATATATTACAATTATTTCAAAATTTAACCAAATATCAAAAGGATTTTAATGTGTGAACAGTACAGAGAAAACCAGTAAGATTTTTTATTTTATTTATTTTTTAAAATATAAATTTATTTATTTTAATTGGCTGCTAATTGCTTTACAATATTGTATTGGTTTTGCCATACATCAACATGAATCTGCCGCGGGTATGCACATGTTCCCCATCCTGAATCCCCCTCCCACTTCCCTCGCAATACCATCCCTCTGGGTCATCCCAGTGCACCAGCCCCAAGCATCCTGTATCATGCATCGAAACTGGACTGGTGATTTGTTAAGCACACAAAAAATAATAGTGATTCTCCTTTAAATAGTATCAAAGAAAATGCAACATATACATTTTTTTAATTCATATACAGTTGTAGAGATATAATTTAGAGAGATTTATGTACCCATTACTCAATTCCCCCAATGGTAACATCTTGAAAAAGTATAAGACAAATTCACAAGCAGGATATTGGCCTTGACACAGTTAAGATATAGAGCTGATTCAGCACAGGAAAGTCTCCAGTGTTCTTTTGTAGCCACATATACTTTTCCCACTCAGCCCACTCCGTGACCTCTACCAACCACTCATCTGTTTTCCATTTTGGTAGATTTTTTCATTTCAAAAATGTTACATAAGAGAAATCATATCATGTAACTTTTGGGGATTGACTTCTTTCACTCAGCATAATTCCCTGGGGATTTATCCACATTATTTTATCCAAGCTATTTTACCTAGGTGATCCTTGTTTTCAACTAATACACACAATGAAAGAATCATTATACAGAATGGAAAGGCTGCCTCTTGTTGTCATTTATTTATATATTTTTAATACTGAGAGTTTAAGGGACTAGTATTCAGAATATTAAAGAACACTAATTGGTATGTCCATTCAATGGAATATTATTCAGCCATAAAAAATAAGTACTGCCACTTGCTACAGAATGGATTAACCTTGAAAACATGCTAAATGAAAGAAGTCAGACAAAAAAGATGACATATTATATGATTTCACTTATATAAAACATTCAGAATAGATAGAAAATCCATAGAGGTAGAAAGTAAATTAGTAGTTGCTGACACTGGGGAAGGAGAGAATAAAGAGTGGCAATTAATGGGAATAGAGTTTCTTTGGGGGATTAGATAGCAGTGATGACTGTACAACTTTTTGAATCCACTAAAAACCACTGAACGGTATATTTTAAACAGGTAAAATTTATGGTGTGTGAATTACATCCCAATTAAAAATCAAAAAGTAGTGGGATATTCCCTCTTTGGAAAATTTCAGATTGTTCCAATTTTGATTAGGTAAGAAACAGAAAGTGAAGAGGAACTAAAAAGCCCCTTGATGAAAGTGAAAGAGGGGAGTGAAAAAGTTGGCTTAAAGCTCAACATTCAGAAAACGAAGATGATGGCATCCAGTCCCATCACTTCATGGGAAATAGATGGGGAAACAGTGGAAACAGTGTCAGACTTTATTTTTCTGGACTCCAAAATCACTGCAGATGGTGATTGCAGCCATGAAATTAAAAGACACTTACTCCTTGGAAGGAAAGTTATGACCAACCTAGATAGCATATTGAAAAGCAGAGACATTACTTTGCCAACAAAGGTCCGTCTAGTCAAGGTTATGGTTTTTCCAGGGGTCATGTATGGATGTGAGAGTTGGACTGTGAAGAAAGCTGAGTGCCAAAGAATTGATGCTTTTGAACTGTGGTATTGGAGAAGACTCTTGAGAGTCCCTTGGACTGCAAGGAGATCCAACCAGTCCATTCTAAAGGAGATCAGTCCTTGGTGTTCTTTTGAAGGAATTATGCTAAAGCTGAAACTCTAGTACTTTGGCCACCTCACATTGAAGAGTTGACTCATTGGAAAAGACTCTGATGCTGGAAAGGATTGGGGGCAGGAGGAGAAGGTGACAACAGAGGATGAGATGGCTGGATGGCATCACCGACTCGAAGGACATGAGTTTGAGTGAACTCTGGGAGATGGTGATGGACAGGGAGGCCTGGTGTGCTGCAATTCATGGGGTCACAAAGAGTTGGAGAGGACTGAGCGACTGAACTAAACTGAACTGAACTGAAGAGACAGATGGTGACCTCTAAATTCTTAGATTACATTAGAGGATGAAAAAAAAGTGAAAATGTTAAGTCACTCAGTTGTGTCTGACACTTTGTGACCCCATGGACTGTAGCATGCCAGGCTCCTCTGTCTGTGGAATTCTCTAGGCAAAAATACTGTAGGAGGGGAGCCATTTCCCTCTTCAGGGGATCGTCCCATCCTAGGGATCAAAGCCAGATCTCTTGCATTGCAGAAAGATTCTTTACAATCTGAGCCACCAGGGAAGCCCTTATTAGTATTAATTCATAACAAGCCCTGAGATCAACAATCTGGAGATCTGGGTTCTTTGTCTTTGATGTTTTATTAACTGGAGCAAATCTCAGTTTTTCTGGGTCTCAGTTCCCTCTTGTGTAAAATAGGGATGGTAATATAAGCTTTACTGACAACATATACATTGTGAAGATTAATTAAAAAATAAATATAAAATGACTTTCAAAACTGAAGAGTACAGTATAGATGTCATATTAGCATATTTCCAGAATTGTATAAACTTTTATGATGGAGTTTAACATTTACTTTATAACTTTATTCTATTTTTAAATAAGCTTTCTCCTTAAGTTGGTTGTAAAGGAAGAGAATTGGCTTGATGCATTTTTCAGGTAAGATTTACAATTAGTTAATTATCTCTATTCTTTCTCTTTATCCTTCATTCCATCAATCACCTAATTCTAGACATTTGGCTGAGTATAATTTCCCCTGATGGCTCAGTGGTAGAGAATCTGCCAGTGCAGGAGATGCCAGTTCAATCCCTGGGTCAAGAATAAACCCTGGAAAAAGAAATAGCAACCCATTCCAGCATTCCTGCCTGGAGAATGCCATGGATAGAGGAGTCCATGGAGATGCAAAGAGTCAGGCATGACTTAATGAAAGACTGAGCATGTCAGTTTCCCTCCTAAGTGATAAGGAAGCTCAAAACGCTTTATTAACCTTTAAAAACACTGGTTCATTTCAGTGGCTCAGTCCTCTCTGACTCTTTGTGATACCCATGAATCACAGTACACCAGGCCTCCCTGTCCATCACCAACTCCCAGAGTTCACTCAAACTCTTGTCCATCGAGTCAGTGATGCCATCCAGCCATCTCATCCTCTGTTGTCCCCTTCTTCTCCTGCCCCCAATCCCTCCCAGCATCAGGGTCTTTTCCAGTGAGTCAACTCTTCACATGAGGTGGCCAAAGTATTGGAGTTTCAGCTTCAGCATCAGTCCTTCCAATGAACACCCAGGACTGATCTCTCTTAGGATGGACTGGTGGGATCTCCTTGCAGTCGAAGGGACTCTCAAGAGTCTTCTCCAATGCCACAGTTCAAAAGCATCAATTCTTCGGCACTCAGCTTTCTTCACAGTCCAATTCTCACATCCATACATGACCACTGGAAAAACCATAGACTTGATAGATGGACCTTTGTTGGCAAAGTAATATCTCTGTTTTTCAATATGCAATCTAGGTTAGTCACAACTTTCCTTTCAAGGAGTAAGCGTCTTTTAATTTCATGGCTGCAGTCGCCATCTGCAGTGATTTTGGAGCCCCCCCCCAAAAATGTTTGACGTTGTTTCCACTGTTTCCCCATCTATTTGCCATGAAGTGATGGGACCAGATGACATGATCTTCGATTTCTGAATGTTGAGCTTTAAGCCAACTTTTTCGCTCTCCTCTTTCACTTTCATCAAGAGGCTTTTTAGTTCCTCTTCACTTTCTGCCATAGGGTGGTGTCATCTGCATATCTGAGGTTATTGATAATTCTCTCAGCAATCTTGATTCCAATTTGTGCTTCTTCCAGCCCAGCATTTCTCATGATGTACTCTGCATATAAGTTAAATAAGCAGGGTGACAATATACAGCCTTGATGTACTCCTTTTCTTATTTGGAACCAGTCTGTTGTTCCATGTCCAGTTCTAACTCTTGCTTCCTGACCTGCATATAGGTTTCTCAAGAGGCAGGTCAGATGGTCTGGTATTCCCATCTCTTTCAGAATTTTCCACAGTTTCTTGTGATCCACACAGTCAAAGGCTTTGGCACAGTCAATAATCAGAAATAGATGTTTTTCTGGAACTCTCTTGCCTTTTCAATGATCCAGCAGATGTTGGCAATTTGATCTCTGGTTCCTCTGCCTTTTCTAAAACCAGCTTGAACATCTGGAAGTTTACCGTTCACGTACTGCTGAAGCCTGGCTTGGAGAATTTTGAGCATTACTTTATTAGCATTGAGATGAGCGCAACTGTGCAGTAGTTTGAGCATTCTTTGGCATTGCCTTTCTTTGGGATTTGAAAGACCTTTTCCAGTCCTGTGGCCACTGTTGAGTTTCCCAAATTTGCTGGCATATTGAGTGCAGCACTTTCACAGCATCATCTTTCAGGATTTGAAATAGCTCAACTGGAATCCCATCACCTCCACTAGCTTTGTTCATAGTGATGCTTTCTAAGGCCCACTTGACTTCACATTCCAGGATGTCTGGCTCTAGGTGAGTGATCACACCGTCGTGATTATCTTGGTCTTGAAGCTCTCTTTTGTATAGTTCTTCTGTGTATTCTTGCCTCCTCTTAATATCTTCGGCTTCTGTTAGGTCCATACCATTTCTGTCCTTTATTGAGCCCATCTTTGCATGAAATGTTCCCTTGGTATCTCTTGGACTGGCTGTGATGGACCGTGCAGAAGCATGGCCGAGAGGAGCTACCCCTTGCCCAAGGTCAGGGGCGGTGACCGAAAGTACCAGGCTGCATTAGCACAGGAGTGGCCAAGAGGAGCTACCCCAGTCCGGGGTCAGGGGCAGCAGCCAAAAGGAAGTACCCCATGCCCGAGGTCAGGGAAGGCGGGTGAGAAGAGTAACCCCATGTCCAAGGAGCAGCGGGTGTGCAGGCGCAGGAGGGTCGAGAGGAGCTACTCCATGTTTAGTGTCAGGAGGGGTGGCCGTGAGGAGATACCCTTTGTCCAAGGCAAGGAGCAGCAGCTGCACTTTGCTGGAGCAGCTGTGAAGAGCTACCCCACATCCATGGTAAGAGAAACCCAAGTGAGACGGTAGGTGTTGCAAGAGGGCATCAGAGGGCAGACACACTGAAACCATACACACAGAAAACTAGCCAATCTGATCACACAGACCACAGCCATGTCTAACTCAATGAAACTAACCCATGCTGTGTTGGGCCACCGAAGACGGGAGGGTCGTGGTGGCGAGGTCTGACAGAATGTGGTCCCCCAGAGAAGGGAATAGCAAACCACTTCAGTATTCTTGCCTTGAGAACCCCATGAACAGTATGAAAAGGCAAAATGATAGGATCCTAAAAGGGGAACTCCCCGGGTTGGTAGGTGCCCAATATGCTACTGGAGATCAGTGGAGAAATAACTCAAGAAAGAATGAAGGGATGGAGCCAAAGCAAAAACAATACCCAGTTGTGGATGTGACTGGTGATAGAAGCAAGATCCGATGCTGTAGAGAGCAGTATTGCATAGGAACCTGGAATGTCAGGTCCATGAATCAAGGCAAATTGGAAGTGGTCAAACAGGAGATGGCAAGAGTGAACGTCAACATTCTAGGAATTAGCGAACTAAAATGGACTGGAATGGGTGAATTTAACTCAGATGACCATTGTATCTACTACTGTGGGCAGGAATCCCTTAGAAGAAATGGAGTAGCCATCATGGTCAACAAAGAGTCTGAAATGCAGTACTTGGATGCAGTCTCAAAAACAACAGGATGATCTCTGTTCATTTCCAAGGCAAACCATTCAATATCACGGTAATCCAAGCCTATGCCCCAACCAGTAACACTGAAGAGCTGAAGTTGAACGGTTCTATGAAGACCTACAAGACCTTTTAGAATTAAGACCCAAAAAAGATGTCCTTTTCATTATAGGGGACTAGAATGCAAAGGTAGGAAGTCAAGAAACACCTGGAGTAACAGGCAAATTTGGCCTTGGAGTACAGAATGAAGCAGGGCAAAGGCTAATAGAGTTCTGCCAAGAGAACACACTGGTCGTAATAAACCCCCTCTTCTAACAACACAAGAGAAGACTCTACACATGACCATCATCAGATGGTCAACACCGAAATCAGATTGATTATATTCTTTGCAGCCAAAGATGGAGAAGCTCTATACAGTCAGCAAAAACAAGACCAGAAGCTGACTGTGGCTCAGATCATGAACTCCTTATTGCCAAATTCAGACTTATATTGAAGAAAGTGGAGAAAACCAATAGACCATTCAGGTATGAACTAAATCAAATCCCTTATGATTATACAGTGGAAGTGAGAAATAGATTTAAGGGATTAGATCTGATAGACAGAATGCCTGATGAACTATGGATGGAGGTTCATGATATTGTACAGCAGACAGGAGTCAAGACCATCCCCATGGAAAAGAAATGCAAAAAACCAAAATAGCTCTCTGAGGAGGCCTTACAAATAGCTGTGAAAAGAAGAGAAGTGAAAAGCACAGGAGAAAAGAAAAGATATAAGCCTCTGAATGCAGAATTCCAAAGAATAGCAAGGAGAGATATGAAAGCCTTCCTCAGCGATCAATATAAAGAAATAGAGAAAAACAACAGAACGGGAAAGACTAGAGATCTCTTCAAGAAAATTAGAGATACCAAGGGAACATTTCATGCAAAACACTGGTAGATTTCATATAAAAGAAGATTAAGTTTACAGGCCACAGATGTTTTTGAGCTATATATAAATTTTGTCCTGGTATTTGACTGTCACATGAACAAAAATTTGCTGGTTAGTATAACTTTTGTGGTTGTTGTTTAGTTGCTGTCATATGCTACTCTTTTGAGACTCCAGGGACTATATTATGCCATGTTCTTCTGCCCGTGAGATTTCCCAGGCAAGAATACTGGAGTGGGTTGCCATTTCTTCTCCAGGGGATATAACTTTTGAGGGTAAATTAAAATTTAGAAAGATGGTAATGATGACCCTTTATGCAAGACAGCTAAAGAGACACAAATGTATAGAATGGACTTTTGGACTCTGAGGGAGAGGGAGAGGGTGGGATGAAACATGTATACTATCATGTTTGAAACGAAGTGCCAGTCTATGTTCGATACAGGATACAGGGTGCTTGGGGCTGGTGCATGGGGATGATCCAGAGAGATGATATGGGGTGGGAGGTGGGAGGGGGATTCAGGATTGAGAGCTTGTATACACCCGTGGTGGATTCATGTCAATGTATGGTAAAACCAATACAGTATTGTAAAGTAAAATAAATTAAAAATAAAATATTAAAAAAAAAACTAACTTTAAAGTTCAGTGATATTGGAACATCAAAAGAAATAGCCTATACTTACATTTTCCTTTCTATCAAGCAACACTCAAATTTTTCTCTAGAAATATTCTCTACTGGAAAGCACAGATCATCCTTAAGTTCTCCATTCTAGAATGGTCTACATATTAGTACCAGCTATAGAACTGAGGTATTTGCTCATGAAGTCAGACCATGCTGCTGCTACTGCTAAGTCACTTCAGTTGTGTCTGACTCTGTGCGACCCCATAGAGGGCAGCCCACCAGGATCCCCTGTCCCTGGGATTCTCCAAGCAAGAACACTGGAGTGGGCTGCCATTTCCTTCTCGAATGTATGAAAGTGAAAAGTGAAAGTGAAGTCAGAGCATAGTCTTAGACAATTTATTAGTCATTTACTTGGCAGGCACTGTATTTTCTTCCTTCTACCTCTCCCCACAAAGAAGTTTATTTTTATTTTTTTCATATTGTTACCCATTCCATTTATATTTTAAGCAAAATTCATTATTCTTCATAAAATACTATTATTCTTAGGCTTTTGCCAACATATTTCTTTATTTTGAAATGAGGGTTATTTTAAAATAATTATTACTGAACAGAAAGCAGTTCACGTTCAGTCCTTTCCTTCCACCACCATTTACTTCCACAGATACAACTGAAAATTACTATTCATGATAATGGGCCTGAGACACGACAGGATTTTGAATCAGCACAGAAAGGGCCATTAAATTTGTTTTGCCTATGATGCTAAAGCAGAGAAGTAAAATAATCTATTTTAATAAATCTTTTTAATAATATAAGGAGTCTTAAAGCTCTAAAACTCATACTACCATAATATTTGCTATCTGTAAAAAAAAAACAGATATACTATAAATGTATTCACACTCTTTTGCTTGACTCAGGTACTTTGTACCCTGTGAATTCCTTCTTCCTTAATAATCTTGTAATCTACTAAGATTGAGACATGGAGGGTACAAAGAATTCTGTAAATGAAAGCTCACATTTTCCCCTTTGAAAAGAACATCACCTTTTTATATATATGTATTAAAAGATAAGACTTAATGAGTGAAAAGTATGCTGATTTCACACACACACACACACACACACACACACACAATTTATCATTACTTCTAAAACTCTGGTCAGGAAGCAACAGTTAGAACTGGACATAGAACAATAGACTCGTTCCAAATAGGAAAAGGAGTACGTCAAGGTTGTATATTGTCACCCTGCTTATTTAACTTATATGCAGAGTACATCATGAGAAACGCTGGACTGGAAGAAACACAAGTGGAATCAAGATTGCCTGGACAAATATCAATAACCTCAGATCTGCAGATGACACCACCCTTATGGCAGAAAGTGAAGAGGAACTAAAAAGCCTCTTGATGAAAGTGAAAGTGGAGAGTGAAAAAGTTGGCTTAAAGCTCAACACTCAGAAAACGAAGATCATGGCATCTGGTCCCATCACTCCATGGGATATAGATGGGGAAACAGTAGAAACAGTGTCAGACTTTATTTTGGGGGGCTCCAAAATCACTGCAGATGGTGATTGCAGGCATGAAATTAAAAGACGCTTACTCCTTGGAAGAAAAGTTATGACCAACCTAGATAGTATATTCAAAAGCAAAGACATTACTTTGCTGACTAAGGTCGGTCTAGTCAAGGCTATGGTTTTTCCTGTGGTTAGGTATGGATGTGAGAGTTGGACTGTGAAGAAGGCTGAGCGCTGAAGAATTGATGCTTTTGAACTGTGGTGTTGGACAAGACTCTTGAGAGTCCCCTGGACTGTAAGGAGATCCAACCAGTCCATTCTGATAGAGATCAACCCTGGGATTTCTTTGGAGGAAATGATGCTAAAGCTGAAACTCCAGTACTTTGGCCACCTCATGCGAAGAGTTGACTCATTGGAAAAGACTCTGATGCTGGGAGGGATTGGGGGCAGGAGGAGAAGGGGATGACCGAGGATGAGA
Source organism: Oryx dammah (assembly GCF_014754425.2). Classification (NCBI taxonomy): domain Eukaryota; kingdom Metazoa; phylum Chordata; class Mammalia; order Artiodactyla; family Bovidae; genus Oryx; species Oryx dammah. The sequence goes on from NW_024070213.1 coordinate 29,308,839, forward strand.
TGGCTGGATGGCATCGCTGACTCGATGGACATAAGTCTGAGTGAATTCTGGGAGATGGTGATGGACAGGGAGGCCTGGCGTGCTGCGATTCATGGGGTCGCAAAGAGTCAGACAAGACTGAGCGACTGAACTGAACTGAACCGAACAGAATATATATTTTCATTTTTATATACTAATTCACTTTCCAAAGTGTGATAGCACTTGCATGTCTAGAACAAAGAGTTACTGATGTTACTGATCGGTTGCTGATGTGAGCAAGCAGGGTAACGAATTTGGACCTGATGGATAATGGATACCCATCAATGAATGGTAGGAAAGATTTGGATTCTAGGCCTAATCATGATCGCATCTGTTTTATAAATCAAACATAGTGTGTCTCATTGCCAGATTTTACTAGATCATGGATTTGTGTTGCAGACCAACTGAGGGAATTTATGGGGAAGTGATACGAAAGATATCCTAAAACCTGTGACTCTCGTAGTTGACAAGCTCCTCAGATCTTGGGATTCACCCTGTGTTTATTTTACAGCCTTCATAGGAATACAACTGAATTACACATTTTATTAGTATGTGAAATACTAGATATCTCATAAATTCCCAGCTAATGTGCCAAAGTTTAGAGGTATGCCTGAGATTTTAATCTCTCAGGATCCATGCCTGAAGTCTTTGTCTGCAAAAAGCTTTGTTCCTTTAATCCAACGTGACAACAAAATGTTATCGTTTTATGCATGTGCTACCATGTGAACAAGATTGGAAATCCCTGTACTGAGAGCACTCTGATTTCCTTAATGATTTGTTTAGAAAATGTTGAGCCAGCCTTTAACACCCAAAATGTGATGTCAGAAAGCCCAACTCTCCGACTCTGGGGAGGCAGAGGACACAGAAGTTGAAGTGAACTGTTCTGGTGGTTTGTGCTGTAGACAGTCTGGCTCCCTGAGTAAATGTTGTGGAGGAAACCTGTTTTTACATCTTGCTTCCACTCTTTAAAGAGGGTTTTTACACCAGTTCACTATTGTATATCCAAAGATGCTACTTAAAATCTTTGGGAATGAAAAAGAGGGGCAACATTCCACAGAGCAGAAGGGAAAATGTTGACTATTACTTATTTATCTTCTAAATAAGTAATTTATCAAACAGTTTTTTAAAAAGTAACTTTCTGTGAAAAGCATTGCTTGCATGATTTTGTCTATGGGTCTCATTGGGACTTCTAATGGGGCTTCCCTGATAGCTCAATTGGTAAAGAATCCGCCTGCAATGCAGGAGACCCTGACTTGATTCCTGGGTAGGGAAGAGCTGCCGAAGAAGGGATAGGCTACCCACTCCAGTATTCTTGGGTTTCCCTTAGTGGTACAGCTGATAAAGAATCCACCTGCACTGCAGGAAACCTGGGTTCGGTCCCTGGGTTGGAAAGATCCCCTGGAGAAGAGAAAGGCTACCCACTCCAGTATTCTGGCCTGGAGAATTCCATTGACTGTATAGAGTAGGACATGACTGAGCAAATTTAACTTTCTAATCGGGACAACCAAACTTCAATGTAGATTTTGAAGCATCTGCCCACTTGAGCATTTATATGTAATTGCATCTCCAAAATGCAATTTTCTACATTTTTCCCTAACTGGATGTGGAATAATGTGTTAATAAGGCCTATATTAAGCTTAAATTCAGCCACTCAAGAAGTGTTAATTGGAGTAGCTAGGCTATGATGTGAGCTATGACTCTTTAGGCAGTAATTTATATTCAGAAAATTCTTGGTTCTGGATTTCTCATCTGACATGCAACCAAAAGCATGTATTAAAATAACTTTTCCCCATGCCTGTCAGAAACCTGCTGTAGATGATGGACATGTCATCTGAGAAGCAGTACAAAGTTTTCAGAACGTTGGCTATTACATGTTGCTCTTCTAAATGAGTAATTTATTGAGCAGTTTTGAAAAACGCAACTTACTGTTGAAAGCACTTGCTTGCATGATTTTGCCTATGGGTCCATTCATAGGCAATCATAGGTTGCCTATGGGCAACCAAATCTTCAATGCAGATCTTGAGGCATCTATGCATTTGAGCATTTATATGTAAAAGTATATGGAGATCATCTTTAACAATAACAATGAACAAGAAAAAAAAAAAGAATGAACAAGAACCTTCTGGGTAGCAATAAGTCCTACAAATAAAATGAGACAGGTGAATGTGAGAGTGACTAAAAAATACACGTATGCAAACGGAGTCCCAACACTTTTTAAGATTGCTGGGGAAAAGCCTTCCAAGCAGGCAATATTTGAAGTGAAAACTGTTAGGGCAGAAGAAGCCAGTTCTGTGAACATCTGTAGATACAAAGGTCCTGATTTGACATGACACAGAACCGCAAGATAGCTTGAGGAGCAAGAGATGTTCTCTCCCTCAGAAGCCACTAGCCACATGAGGCTATTAAAATTAAATACAAGAATTCAGTTCCTCAGTGGACAATTAAATACAAAAAGTCATAGCTCAGTCGGGAAAGAATCTGCCTGAAGTGCAGGAGACCTGGGTTCCATCCCTGGGTCAGGAAGATCCCCTGGAGAAGGAAATGGCCACTGGCTCCAATATTCTTGCCTAGAAAATGGACAGAGGAGTCTGGTGGGGTACAGTCCATGGGGTTGTAAGAGTCAGACATGACTTAGTGACTAAATCACCACCACAGTGGCACTAACCATGTTTTAAGGGCTCAACAGCTACCCATGGTTAGTGGTTACCATATTTGAAGTGCAGAGTACTTTTTATCATAGAAGAAATTACTAATGGATAGTGTTGCACAGTGAAGTAAAGCTGGAATAGGACAAGAGGTCACAGAGAGTGTCTTGGAAAGATCATAAAGGTCCTTGTGGGCTGCTGGGGAACTCTGGATTCTGCAAGGTCAATAGAAGCCTTTGGGTGGTTTTAAGGAGGGAGTGACATCATTGAATTTAAAAGTGACATCATTGGATCACTCTGGCTATTGAGTAGAAAATGAATGGTAGAAGAGCATCACCAACTTATAGCAGTTGTCCAGACCAGGGATGATGGTGGGTCTTGAGCTGGTTATCAAAGAAGGCTGGTGAAAAGTTCATGCCTTCAGGTTGCATTTTAGAAATAGAATCAAGTGCATTTGCTAATAAATAAGAACGAGAGCAAGATAAACAGAGGAAGGAATAGAGGGCAATACCCTCTTAAGAGGTGTGAGAACTAGGTAGGTGGTAATGACTTTTTCTTGGGGTAGGGGAGGATTGAGGAGAAATAGGCTGGGTGTCTGGGGATTGGTGATAGAAGGATAGGGTAGGGAGGGGGCTGAAAGTTAAGAATTGTGTTTTGGATGGTGATGGTTTAGCTGCTAAGTTGTGTCTGACTCTTGCGACCCCATGGACAGTAGCCTGCCAGGCTCCTCTGGCCATAGGATTTCATATTTTAGTTACCAATTGGATATACGTACACAGAGGTAAAGTGTGTTGTGGAGAATGAGTGAACCCATACTGTGGGGTGTAAACTGTTAAATTTAAAAGAATTCCTTTAATGATAACTATATCTGGCAAAAAGCAAGTGATATGCAATGGGGTTAATTTCTAAATCCTCTTCACAAAGTCCTCATGAAAACATCCCTGACTTTGGTTAAGTGGAGAGCTCTAGTAAGTTTTTTTGAATATTTCTTTCCATTTTCCATATTCTCTTTCTACCACATTTTCATGATCCTTTGGCTGTATTGTCACCTTCTTGAATGAGAACTCATCACTAAGGGAACATTTCATGCAAAGATGGGCACAATCAAGGACAGAAATAGTATGGACCAGCAGCAGCAGCAGCAACAGAAGCAGAAAATAATCAGAAGAGGTGGCAAGAATACACACAACTATACAAAAAAAGATCTTCATGACCTAGATAATCACAATGGTATGATCACTCACCTAGAGCCAGACATCCTGGAATGTGAAGTCAAGTGGGCCTTAGGAAGCATCACTACGAACAAATCTAGTGGAGGTGATGGAATTCCAGTTGAGCTATTTCAAATCCCAAAAGATGATGCTATGAAAGTTCTGCACTCAATATGCCAGCAAATTGGGAAAACTCAACAGTGGCCACAGGACTGGAAAAGGTCAGTTTTCATTCCAATCCCAAAGAAAGGCAATGCCAAAGAATACTCAAACTACCACACAATTGTACTCATCTCACACGCTAGTAAAGTAATGCTCACAATTCTCCAAGCCGAACTTCAACAGTACATGAACCGTGAACTTCCAGATGTTCAAGCTGAATTTAGAAAAGGCAGAGGAACCAGAGATCAAATTGCCAGTGTCAGCCGAATCATTGAAAAAGCAAGAGAATTCCAGAAAAACATCTATTTCTGTTTTATTGACTATGCCTAAGCCTTTGACTGTGTGGATCACAATAAACTGTGGAAAATTCTGAAAGAGATGGGAATACCAGACTACCTGACCTGCTTCCTGAGAAATCTCTATGCAAGTCACGAAGCAACAGTTAAACTGGACATGGAACAACAGACTGGTTCAAAATAGGGAAAAGAGTACATCGAGGCTGTATATTGTCAGCCTGCTTATTTAACTTATATGCAGAGTACATCATGAGAAATGCTGGGCTGGAAGAAGCACAAGCTGGAATCAAGATTGCCGGGAGAAATATCAATAACCTCAGATATGCAGATGACACCACCCTTATAGCAGAAAGTGAAGAAGAACTAAAGAGCTCTTGATGAAAGTGAAAGAGGAGTGTGAAAACGTTGGCTTAAAACTCAACATTCAAAAAACTAAGATCATGGCATCTGGTCCCATTACTTCATGGAAAACAGATGGGGAACCAGTGGAAACAGTGGCTGCCTTCATTTTTTTTGGGCTCCAAAATCACTGCAGATGGTGACTGCAGCCTTGAAATTAAAAGACGCTTGCTCCTTGGAAGGAAAGTTATGACCAACCTAGACAGCATATTAAAAAGCAGAGACATTACTTTGCCAACAAAGGTCCATCTAATCAAAGCTATAGTTTTTCCAGTCGTCATGGGTAGATGTGAGAGTTGGACTATAAAGACAGCTGAGAGATGAAGAATTGGTGCTTTTGGACTGGAGTGTTGGAGAAGACTCTTGAGAGTCCCTTGGACTGTAAGGAGATCCAACCAGTCCATCCTAAAGGAAATCAGTTCTGAATATTCATTGGAAGGACTGATGCTGAAGCTGAAACTCCAATACTTTGGCCATCTGATGCAAAGAACTGACTCACTGGAAAAGACTGATGCTGGGAAAGACTGAAGGTGGGAGGAGAAGGGGATGACAGAGGATGAGATGGTTGGATGGCATCACTGAGTCAATGGACATGAATTTGAGTAAACTCTGAGAGTTGTCGATGGACAGGGAGGCCTGGCATGCTACAGTCCATGGGGTCTCAAAGAGTTGGACATGACTGAATAACTGAACTGTGGAGAAAATGGACAATTTTATTTTTATGTGGTTGCTCAGTGTCCACTTTACATGTTGGGTTTGATTTCATTTAATATGTTACACACAGTGCTAGACACTTCTTTCTGGTAGTACAGCTCTGCAACTTTCTGCATCTACCTAAGAAGAAGATTTTATTGTTTTCATTTCCCTGCCTCCAGATTCTGGATGGTAATGCCAGGAGAGGTGGAATCTACCTTTTCTTTTGGTAGAAAAAATAATTTTCTGGTTGTGAGGCTTACTGAGAATTGGGAACAACCAGGACACTGCCTCTATAATACAATGGAACATTTCAAGAATGTAATTAACATACAGACCTAGTGTTTCTGTTTTGCTGCCATTAACAGATGCCGTTCTTATGTTCTTCTGGTCACAGTGTTGCTTTAATATCTACATTCCATCTCTTACAAGTTCAGTTTTTATGGTGATTTATTTTTTCCTAAAGAACTGAGATGCTTGAGGTGGTAGGGTACAGGGAAAAATGGAAATACTCTAAAATTCTCACTATTCCTTTCTTGCTAATCTTGATATATGCCCAGATCTTAACAATTTTTCATTTTCATATGCTCTTCTTGATGGCAGTAGATATCATCATGATATTCCAATCAAGGCTTTTCACTCAAATGTTTCAGGTAGGCTCTGACGTATGAATCATATGTCTAAAAAAGAAAACTCAAAAAAGCGGCAGGCTAGGGGCTCATTTGTCTTTGGCAAAGAGATCGCTGCTCCTGTTTAATTATTAAACAGATGGTGCCCACTGCCATTGACTAGCTGCCCAACTTGTTTTCCATGTGGTAACATGGTTCTGGACATCTGATGGAGAGAAGCTGTATTATCATATCCACTTACACCCTGATTTAAGTATTAACATCTGCCCCAAACTAAAGCAGGCTGTTTCCAACAAAGTTAAGCTTAAATCTTAAGCTATCTCCTCCCTTGTCTCACGAATTTTCTTTTTCAGGTATCTCCTTTGTCTTTTCTTTAGATTGCTTCATCTCTACACATAAAATACAATAGCATATTGAATCAATTGCGCTTCCCTGGTGGCTCAGAGGTTGAACAGTCTTCTCACAATGCAGGTGACGCAGGTTCCACTCCTGGAGAAGGGAATGGCTATCCACTTCAGTATTCTTGCCTGGAGAATTCCACAGAGAGAGGAGCCTGGTGGGCTACAGTCCATGAGGTCACAAAGAGGTGGACATGACTGAGAAACTAACACTTTCACTTCTTTTACACTTTCACTGAACCAACTATCCAAATACTCCAGCTTCCACACACACTTTACCCTGGAATGTTCAGATAATTAAGACAAAATTGGATTATCCTTATTATTATTAGTGAGGGCAAATTACATTTAAGGTAGCCATATTAAAAATGAACAAGAGTGGACTGGTCTTGGGTTCAATATTTAAAAAAACCAACTTTTCACACTGATGGACTTTTTAAAAACATACTATTTTTTCATAATCTGCCAAAAGAGCTTAATTTTTTTTACTTTTAGTTTCTCAAATTCAACATTACTACAGCATAGGAAATGTGTAGCCTATAAACATGAATAACTAGGGTCCTGTTTTTTTATTTTCACAAGCTTTTTTCATGGTAGACAATTTCAGCATAGGCAGCTTTTAAGATCTTTCCTAGTGTTAACCTACCTGTTTTTATCCCCCCACCCCCATTTTGAGATTTTTAAAAAAATATTTCTGATTGTTCGAGCTTCCTAATTTTGTACACTTCTCTGAGGCTAGGGCCAGTTAATCTCAATGTAATTTACCATCCATCATCAACAACTGTTGACTAATGCTCTCATACACTGTATTTTTTAAAGTAACAACAATAACAAGAGAGCTCTCCCCTTTCCCTTTCTCTTTAATGTTATTTGAATCTAGGTAAGGTTGAAATTTTCCATTGTTTGGACCAGCAGGAAAGCCTAGGTTCTCTTCCAGCAGGAGCACTCAAGGCCTTACAATGCCACCCGACATTGGTTTGCTGTTGGACATGACTTGAGTCTATAAGCATCTTTGAATCACTCAGACAGTAGATGTGGCTGTCATTTTTCAGGACAATGGGAAGTCTGCGGATTCCCCTCTAGAGCTAAGTATCCAAGCACCATCCTTTTTTCACTCCAATGTCCTGGGCAGCCATGTGTGAGGGCCAGCCTGAGACCCTGGAGCCCCGGGAGGCTGCGAGCCCGGCGGTGGACGGATCTGAGCCACTCCTTCTCCAGGATGCTGGCAGAGCAGCCCGGCTGGGCTCCGGGGAAAGAAGCTCGAGCTAAGAAGAGCGCCTCCTCCGGGGAGGGGCGGGAGCAGGGCTGGGAACGCTTTCCTAGGGAGTTGCCTTAAAGAAAGCAAGCGGGATTGCAGATCACTCCAGCTGCCTGCTTTTTTATACAGTTTTAATCAGTCGTCTCCACTCTCCTCCCTTCTGCAAAATTGCAAATCACCACCAACCTCGCACCAAAAAGAAGGGAAAAAAAAAAAAAAAAAAACAAACAACAACCCTGTAAATCTCCTTCTCCTTTCTCGCCCTCCCTTCCCTCCCACCCTCCCTTCCTCTCCAGCTCGCTTGCCCTCCCTCCCTTCCCTTGCGGCAGCCGCTCGTCTCTCCGACTGGATGTCTCTCCGACGGGACTCAGCAACTTCTTGGTTATTTCTCAGCCCCTTTTCCGTTTTCACCACCTTTTGCCATGAACTGGACTGACAGACGCAGGGAAGGCTGTGCTTTCTGCCCAAGGGAATGGTGGTTCGCTTCCTGGGGCCGGGTCGGGGAGGATCGGCCGAGGAGAAAGAAAGAGTGATAGAGAAAGAGCTGCATTAAGGAGAGGAAGGGGGACCTCCGTCGGCTGAGGGCCCCTAGCGTGCAGCAGCACCCAGGATGGCTGCGAGCTCGCCCCGCGTCCCCGGCTCCAGCTGCGACCCCCGCACTCCGGACGCCTCGGGTGATCTTTAAAATCCTGAAGTCCGGAGGGACCCCAGAGGACCGAAGTCGGGGGTGGGGGTGGAGCGGAGAATGCTGCAAAGCTTTTCCAAGAGAGAAAAAGAGGAAGTCTGATCGCTTCTGCCTGTGCTAGCTTTTCACTGGAAGGCGTCTCTTTAGAGCATCTAGCCTTCTCCCAGAGTTATTCGAAAGCTGAAACTTTCAGTGCTCGCGGGCCTGGGAGGAGGAGGGATTCCGAGGGTGGGATTGCGAGAAGAGCCGGCGTGAGCGCGCGCCTGTGTGTGTGTGTGCGTGTGTGTGGCGGGGTGGGGGCGTCGGGGGGGCCCTCGGGGACTCCGCGAAGAGGGCCCACCATGGCCGTGCCGGGCGAGGCCTCCCGAGTCTGGGCCACGCCGGGCCACTGGGAGGAGAGACCGGCCCCAGCGGCGGGCCCCGCATCGCCCCGGGACGTGGGCTGCCGAGGCTGCTGGGGCGCCCGGGTGCTGCGGCCGCTCCGGCGCTCGCGGAAACTTTCCTCGGCGCTGTGCGCGGGCTCCCTGTCCTTTCTGCTGGCGTTGCTGGTGAGGCTGGTCCGCGGGGAGATCGGCTGTGACCTGGAGCGGAGTAAAGAGGCGGCGGCGGAGGAGGAGGAAGCAGCCCCAGCAGCAGAAGGGGGCGTCCTCCCGGGGCCGCGGGGAGGTGCTCCCGGGGGCGGCGCGCCGCTCGGCCCCTGGCTGCAGCCCTCAGCGCTGCTCTTCAGTGTCCTGTGTGCCTTCTTCTGGATGGGCTTGTACCTCCTGCGCGCCGGGGTGCGCCTGCCTCTGGCCGTCGCGCTGCTGGCAGTCTGCTGCGGGGGGGAAGCGCTCGTCCAGATTGGGCTGGGCGTCGGGGAGGATCACTTACTCTCGCTCCCCGCCGCGGGGGTGGTGCTCAGCTGCTTGGCCGCCGCGACATGGCTGGTGCTGAGGCTGAGGCTGGGCGTCCTCATGATCGCCTTGACTAGCGCGGTCAGGACCGTGGCCCTCATTTCCTTAGAGAGGTTCAAGGTTGCCTGGAGACCTTACCTGGCGTACTTGGCCGGCGTGCTGGGGATCCTCCTGGCCAGGTACGTGGAGCAGATCTTGCCGCAGTACTCGGGGGCGGCTCCGAGGGAGCATTTCGGGTCCCAGCTGATCGCTGGGACCAAGGAAGAGATCCCGGTGTTTAAGAGGAGGAGGCGGTCCAGCTCCGTGGTGTCCGCCGAGATGTCCGGCTGCAGCAGCAAGTCCCATCGGAGGACCTCCCTGCCCTGCATCCCCAGGGAACAGGTAAGGACCTGCAGCCCCCTTCTCACTCGCCTCTCGGGAAAACTTGAAAGCTTTTGGGATCCGCCACAAAGTGGAGGGAATTGGAGCGCTGGGAACAGAAGGAAAGACAGCCCAGCGAGGTGCCCTAACTTCAGACTTGGAAACCAGGGAGCTTTTCTCGCCCTCTCGCACAATATTTTATATCCTGAACAACAGGAACACGAATAAGTAATAAAACTAGATGGTCTTTGCAGGGTCTTCCACAGCTGAGCCAAATTTTTAGATGTGCTACACCTGGCGGATGACTTGTCTGTACTTTTAAGTGCTCTCATGTTTTCCTCCTTTAGCAGAAATGTTCGAATTAAATTTTTTTTGTTTGTTTTTAAGGGTGATTTTGAAAACGAGGATTTTGCTAGATTTCTTTTTGTTTCTTTTTATAGAATTTCTTTCTGTTTCTTTTCATAAAATTTCTTTCTTTCTGAGAAGACAGGTAAACATTTATGGAAGTCAGTAAAAATATTCTAGAGTTAAAGCAAGGAATGCTTGAAGGTGAGGTGCTGATATACTCTGGTTTTGCAGTAAGTTTTACTTGAAGAGGCTGTGTTTGGTGGTGCCCAGTTTGCTTTTTAAAATGTAATTTGGGGACATACATTATTCCATGCTGATGTGTTTTGTATTAAAACCATAAACTTCAATTTGGGGAACAATATGTTGAACTTCAGAATTTGTCAGAATCGTGGACTGCGCTGTTAGTGTCAACTTGAAAAAATTTCTCTTGAGTATCTACATACTTAGTGGATATTTAGCAATTCAAGTGGATTTATACAGGAAATAATAATTCAGGAAAATATTTCTAAATTGCTGGTAATATAAATCTTTCAGAGAGGAGGAGGAGGAATCTAGAGTTATGAGTGAGGTTATCCCAGATAATGTTTAGTGAATTTGGGGGACTTATTTCCTTAATATCATTGTTTTGAGATGGTGGAATACAGTTGCTATAAAGGGTGTAAAAGAACAAACCCGTATTTTAAAACCAGATTGTATCTGAGGAGAACTTCAGTGTTCACCTCTCTACTTCAAACTGATTTGACACTTGGGGGTGGAGGTGGTAGAGAGCTGGTTAAGTATAGCAAGTGGAAATTTACACTTTTCTCATTTAAGTTTATGCCTACCTATGGGACTATGAGGACAACTTCAGGGAGTGAGAGAATATCCTAAGACATAGTAAGCTTTTTCTCTTTAGGTTATTCTGTGGATTATCATTTGGGTATTTCTAAGAAATAGCAGTCACCATATGGTGTGATGACTAGTTTGTTTCTCAAATGGAGTTAATCACACAGAATGTGGTCGTTTGACATTATTTAGCAGAATGGATGACAACATTGTAGTCTCTGTGTTTATTTTAAAGCAAATGTACTTATTTAGCTTTCCCTTTAGATAAAGCAAATATTTCTTGGGTTTAGCTTACTCTAAGGGTGAAGTTAAAAACAGGCCACTGACTGATACTTAGTTTTGGTAGAAATCTGGACATCACCAGAATAAAGTAAGCTCTCTATAAGCCAATTGGAGGAAAACACATTTTAATTTCTTTTTAAAGTCACTGATAGAACATCTTTTAAATGAAAACACTGCTAGTTTAAATGTATTTTAAGTACACTTTTCTTTAACTTACAGGGAAATGTGACCTGATCATTGCAAAATTGAAACTTAATTTCTAAGGCAAATCTGTGAGTTAAGCATAAATAACTTGAATCCAAATTCATATCATTTAACCTCTGAAATTTGATTTCTGAAATTTCTTATTAACATTTGAATTAAGGGTAGATTTAAAATGAGAAGGTGTTTAGGGAAGTTAACCAGCAGTGTTAATTAACCCATAGATTTTTACTGGTTTTCTCTGGTTTGAATTGACAAATGGATGATTTGAATAGCCTGCAGACTTCTAAGAAAATTATTGAGCATTGAATTTTCACATTTTGCAGATGAGTGTGGTCGATCATGTATATTCATAATATATTTTGATCAGTTTCTTTGGTTGCCATTTTTTTTTAAAGGCTATGTTTATGAAGACTCCTCTAAAATGAGAGACTATCTCTTATGGTTGATGGGAAAGCAAGGTGACATTTAGCAGAAATTTATTTACTCGAATTTTTAATGAGGGCATGGGTAAGTGTGTGCATGTTACTTAAGGCTAATTTTTATATATGACCCTTTAAAGTTGTTGCTGAGCATAATTGTAGGGGGGTGGGTGGGAACTGACAACACGCTAGGATCTTATAAGACAGGGCAATATCTCATACGTTAGCCTGTGTGAAAAGTTCAGGAGCTATATAGTAAATGGCTTATCTGTTTTATCACAAGGAAACAAACTTCTGATTAAGGGTGCAAAGTGTACCACTGTCATCCAAATGCTTTATGAAATCAAGAATCAAAATAATTATAAAACACATATATAATACCGCCCTGAATGCTACCTGATTAGGAGTTCTTTTCTGAAAGAATGTCTACTCTTTAAGACAATCCTCAGGCAACAAGTGGATTTTAAGTAGAGGTGTAAGAACATAAAACACAGAGGAGCTGGCAGAGTACTCTGGAGAATTTCATTTGGACTTTGCTCATTGTGAGGTTTAAAGGTGAGAGAATTCCAACCTTTTCTTCTCTGTGTGAATGATAGCAGCCACTAGCTTAAGAGCTATCTCTCGGCAATGACTCAATTCTGAAAGGTCAAGGAGAATAGATGATAAAATTGTCATAAGGCAAACCAAATGACAGAGTTCCCTCCCTCCCTGCCTTCCTTCTCCCCTTCCTGAACCATCATGAAGACAATAGATCAGCTATTACATACAGAACTGAGTTTTGCAGCATTGATCATAATTACAGCTTCAGCCAAAGAAAGGAGATAGATCTAGTCTTCGGTCTCAGAATTAATGGGACACTGGGTGAGATGTGAATGAAGAAGTAGGCTCTCAGGAAAGAACCGAATTGGTAACATTTCATGTTTTTAACTCACTCCTACTGGCCCAGTAGGTTCAAGATTTTTGTAGGTCAGTGAGTCAGACTGTACTGTTTTGGTTAAGAAGGCAGATGATTCCATTAAGGTGTATGTATCTTTCTTAAGTGGATGTTTATATCCCTGAGCAGGTATCACCTTGTCTTCCAAACACTAAGGTCCTTAGAATTTCTTGAATTATTAGAAATTATGCATGATTACTAAATGTTATTTTTCAACATAAAATTTTAATTCAGCATTTTTAACACTTGAATATTGTATTTGAAAGGGTGTCTCTTTTCTTGATACTCTACACAATTGGCTGGCTCTTTCCTTCTAATTACTGGGACCACCTTACACATTGATTTTTGAAAGAATTCAAACCAATGCAATTTTATTTTAGTTACATGTTATGAAGGATTTAATATCTTTGCCTATGGTTTCACATAAAATAAACACAAGCTGTATGCCTCTCACCTCACCGTTAGCACTTTTGTACCAATTCATGACAAAATTCTTTGTGGTGGGTACACTCTCAGTCAGAAATGTACAGCTGTATACTTCATTTTGTGAGATTAAAAATCAAAATATTTTCACACACATAGGGCCTTAAGACTGTTCATTAAACATATTTAGCAAAAAGATCTTTAGCAGGCTTTTTAGGAATGTAATGTTTTTATAAGAGTCTAGTGGTTGGTTATCAAAAGTAGAATCAAGTTTTTCATTATTGATATAAGAAAGATATTTTCAAGCAAAGAAAGCCAAAAAACAGAAACAGCAAAGCAAAAAGAATAGGATACAGTAGTAGGTGTAGTTTTCAATGGTAGGCCTTCTTACATCTTTGGTAAAAAGTACAACTATCTTGCATTTACTGTGTATTTTTAAAATACAAAAGTATTTCTTCTGAAAATATAGAATTAATTGTTCTTTAAACTCCTAAATACATTTCAGGATAACAGAACATATTTCTCAAATTTAATAAATTTCAGAAACAATTATACCTTTTTAATCCAATTGTACCTTCTATCACATTTCAGGAGTATAACTTGGCATATGGCAATACAAAGAACAATATTGATTATTTATGACCTGCTGACAGAATTAAAATTAATTAAGGCCAACTTCTAAAAACCCTAAAAAGGAAAAACAAGATTTTCTCATCCTTTGGGAAAGGTGAGGGCAGAAAAGTTTTTGGTGTGTAGGGACAAAATTGTGATTTTACTTTGTGAATATAGATATTTAAAGCATACTGAAAAAAGTATTTTAACTGACAGAAATAGTCAGTGAATCTATATAAATTTACAGAGGTTGGAAGGAGGCAAACAGTAATTTCACTCTTTCTGTATTGAGTCTAAAGTGTAAAAAAGTTAAAACTGTAGAACTGAAAGAAATGCTGTGTATGCTGGGCTGTCATGTTAATTAAATAAACAACCAGAACAGTGACTCTGTGTATGAAATACATTTTGAAAAGTCTAGGGGGGAGGGGGTTCAGGCAGGCAAGGGTGAGTGACACTGGCCTGAAAAAACATTCATTATATCTGTAGTGGCATTTGTGTGAATTTGCTGTACTCTGTTAGGAAATACAGCTCTGAGAAGACTCTCTTCAGGACTCTAGGTGAATAAAAGTCTTCAAGTTTAATTTCACTTCCTTTTTCAATAAGTTCTCATTTATTATGTTGAAGTAGGATGTTTGTGAACCTCAAAATTAGAAATCTGCATATATATTATATTTTAAGATTGTTGATTAATGTGATTTGTGCCAGTAACAGCCCAGTAGTCTATGTACACTTCATTGAAACCTTGGGTTATTTAATCATAGTAAAAGAGTGAGTTTATTTAGGGTGTAGGGGGTGAAGTTGGATTTTTCAGAAAACCTTTTTTGCATAGGGCAAGTTTCTTGAGCTTTGTGAAACAATCCTACATGTTTCTGGTGAATAGTTTTCATTGGCCGTGTGTGTGTGTGTGTGTGTGTGTGTGTGTGTGTGTGTGTGCGCACGCTGAGTTGCTTCAGTCGTGTCTGACTCTTTGCGACCCCATGGACTGTAGCCCGCCAGGCTCCTCTGTACAGGGGATCCTCCAGGCAAGAATATTGGAGCCGGTTGCCATTCCCTTCTCCAGGGGGTCTTCCTGTCCCGGGGTTTGAACCTGTGTTTCTCAAGTCTCTTACGTTGGTAGGCAGGTTCTTTACCGCTAGCGCCACCTGGTAAGCCTTTCATTGGCCATGTGTCTTCTATTCCATGGAGTCTCTACCTCTCTTTCCTCTTCTGGGTGTGATATTAAAAAGAAGCTTCAAGTGTATTAAATTGAAAACTCAATTTGTGTTTATTTCCTATTAGTACATTCCTATTTTCAAGGAAGCTCTATCAAATAATTCAGAATAAACCAGGAGATTCAGAGACACCTCCATATTCTTGCACTTAAAGCTGTGCTCTTCATATTCAAATGAACATTAGTTCCTTTACATAGAAATTTAAATGCTTGTAGGAATTACCTCACAGTATATACTTTTACTATTGGTAGTATTTTTTTAAAGAAGTTTTTTGTTTTCTGTAAGGCTATCCTAGGGAGTTATCTCCGTGTTGCACTTGAGAATGTACACTTGCACAATTGTCAGCATAAAATACACAGGTTTGGTTTCTGGGGGAAAGAAGTCTTAAAAAGATGTGAAGAAGTCACAGTTCAGAGAAAAAGTTGTTAGATGCTGATTGCTGAAAATATTAGTTGGCTGTATGTGTTCTCCCAAAATGTCTGCTATTTTAGAAGAAGATGCTATCCTTAGCTAATGTTATTCATTAAAGTGTTTGGTCAGTGAACCTACACAATGTCAAGTCAACATGTTTTGTCTGTGCAATAATAAGCCTTGTGCTAAAATGCATACAAATTCTATACAGGTACAGTGTAGCACCTTGGCTCTTCAGAGCTTAGAGCCTAGTTAGGATAATGAGATATCACCATAAGAAAGGGAGAAATCGCAGTCAAGTATGGAAATGACCTCTGAGGTAATCACTGAAGCAGTGCATATACTATCTTAGAGCAGATTTTAAATCTAGAGCCAGAACTGTTCATCTCATCTCTGAAATTTTATGAAAAAGTTCATCCTTTCACTTTTCTAGGGAAAAATTTTATGTTTTCCTAGATTTTCAGAAAGTCCTCAATGCATAATGGTTAAACATAATTGTTTTAGGTTTTGAGCAAGTTTAGGTTTTGAAGGCAAGGGAGAATCGTTTCTTTGAAGTGGAAAGTAAGTATACATTAATAGGACTTCTGAAATAAAGATAATACAAGATTTGGGACACGTTACATACACCTCAAGCTAACACAGTGGTGGCTCTCCTATCCCGAGGTGTAGTCTATGGCTTAAGGAACTTGTTGCAGAGAGATCTTAAAATGCTTAATTCCATGCAGGCTGTAGTTAGGAGACTAGAATAAGTCTGGTTTTAGAGAAAAGGAAATGGAGGGAGAATCAGCTAAAAGTATGTAGCAACCTGCGGTAAAATGTTGACTTTTATCCAGTTCTCTGTTGGACTTGAATCTGCTGCTGGGGAACAGTAGGAAAAGAGTTAGGCAGATCATTTTAAACCTACTAATCACTTGTGATTTTACACTGGAATCCAACTCTAAATTCTCATTCAGGATTAGAAGATTGAATAAAACCCATTGAATGTACAGATAACACAAAACTCTAGAGCCCTTACAAAGGTGTTTTCCGGTCATCTTACCAGCCTTTAGACTGTATTATTCAAGACTTTGTCCCAGAAATGTATATCAATTGCATTGCAAAGTCCTACTTTGTGGAATCTTTATCTCATCAAAGAAGAGTGCATGATGGTGGTTTAAATATTGATTTTTGTTTTCATTTTAGTTTTTAGTGAATCGATTTAAAAATGTTCAGGATTTCAAACTTCAAGGTGAAAAGGAATCTGCACATGAGTAAAGCATTTCTTTGCTAGCAAAAACAGCTGGTGGTTTTTGTTCATTTAAATTATTTTTCATGGATTCTGTGGGAATCCATTAAAATATAAGTAAATAGGATGTAAGTTTTTTTAGAGGCAGTCATGAGAAACATTACCATTTAGAAGATGGAAAGCTGTTTGGGAAAAGTCACAAACTAAACAACTTCTGCTTATTTGATTTGATTAGAGCTGTCATTTATTATTGAGGAATCTGAATGATTATTACAGATTTTAAGTATTTCAAGTCCTGCTAAGATGATAATAGAAGTACTCAGGTGTATTCATGTTTTTTCATCCTAAGAATATGGATAATTGTAAGGAGCACATGATGTCTGTTGTGTGTGTTTATGAGTGTGCATACATGTATGCATGCCTGGGTATGTGCAAGACTTTTTCCTCTGCCAGGAAATTGCTTTACTTGCATCAATTTAATGGAGAAACAGTGTCACCCAGTGGCTTTGATGAAAACAGTCCTGTAAACATCATAGATAAGCGCTGTCCAATAGAAATATAACAGGAGCAAATTACTGAATTTTATGTTTTTTAATAGCCTCATAAAAAAGTAAAAAATAAATAAAAACTAACTAGATGAAATCCATGATAATACTGTTTAATTTAATCAATTATATCATGCTAACATAAAATCAACATATAAATCAAGATATTTTGCTTTCTGGGTTTTTTTTTTTTTTTTTTTTGTGGTAAAGTCTGATTTTGTGGTGTATGTTTTCCACTTACAGCCCATCTCAGTCTGGTGTAGCTACATTTCAAGTACTTGATAGACACATGTGGCTGATGGTTAATCTTTGGAACATTTTTAAAGAGGTGAAGTACTTGAATACAATACTAATGTTACCTCTTCCATTATAATGGAAAATCCATGTAGATTTTATGATAGCACTTAATATACAACTGTTCACATTTGTATGTAATCTTGATAGCTCATTTTTTTTATCACTTGCTGTTCTAATAGTTGGCTTTTCCTCCTTTGACATTACTGCATATATTTTAAAATATGTTGATTTTAATTGGAGGGAGAGTTTAACAGAGTCCTTAATGAGGAAGCATTTTGTTAACTTGATGTATAACACAGAATCAGTGTTACCAGCTAATTATGAATTTGCCTTTCAAAGTGTGATTCGTTAACAGGGATGGCTTATGGATATAGTGTGAACACGTGATCAGCCATGGTGATTAGTCTGTTATTGGGTTATCTAATGTCTCTTTAGAAATGAAAGTGCTTATGTTTATAATGCATGTTGTTATCTTGGTAACTTAGGAAACTTAAGTGACAAACCTGCTAGTGGCTTTAATGGATGAAAATTCTAACAGTGTCTGTAAAAGGCTGATGACTCCTTGCTATTGCTTATGTAAACACCACTCTCATAGATATACAAAAGGAAAATGCTTCTATTTGGTGTCCAGAAAGGACTAGAAATTTTGATAATATGTAATTTCTAAACTAGGAATTGAGATTAGGTGGCTTTTGAAACTCTGCGTGATTTCAAACTGCATGAACCTAGAAAAATGTGCAGATGAAAAAGGCAAACTTTAAAAGTCCCACCGTCCTGGGACTTCCCTGGCAGTCTGGTGGTTAAGACTCTGAGCCTTCACTGAAGGGGTTAGGTCGCTGGTCAGGGATCTAATACCTCCCATGGCACCGCCAAAGATTGAAAAAAAAATTTAAATAAGGCCTCTTGCCCCCCTTACACTCTTTACCTTCTTTCCATCTCCTTTCCTCAAACTCTATGAATTCATTAACCCAGGCATAGTTCCAATATTACATTGAGAATTGATGAGAAGATAACTTTTGATATATGGCATGATCCTTTATATAAATAGATGTATAGAATTATTTTTTAAATAGGCATTTATTTTGTGCATATTGGTTTATAATCTGTATGTGTTATTTATTGTATGTTTTTCAATTTATGAATTTCTCCCTTTTAAAGTAAGACATTATTTATCTTTGCATTAGAGAATAAAAATACAGAGGTACGTAGGTTTTCATGTACAATTTAGGAGATAATCTAAAAAGAACAAATGGTAATAGAATCAGGATACAAAGAAGCACATTTATCTAAAAAGAAATAATGTAGACTCAATCTCACTCCTGGTGAAGCTGGTTTAATTCAGCTTTCTTTGAAGTAACTAGCTGAATAATAAAAAGCTATAGTAATCGTAACTGTTACTTGAGTTTGTATTTAATATAACTAGTCATTCACCCTGGCTAATTCTGAAATTACTTAAAATTAATGTAGAGGTTGGGCTTGTAATTTTTTTTTTTTTGACCAGTCTTCTTTTCTTATAATGTCCTGTGTGTGTGTGTGTGTGTGTGTGTGTGTGTGTATAAATATTTTTCCAGGCAATGCGTTTTATTTCATTTTTTTTTTAAACAAAATAGGTTCTTCTCACTCAGAGTGTGTTTAAAAATTTAAGGAATGCTTTTCTATCCCCCACACCCCACTGTACCTTGTCAGAATATTGAAATAATTTTATGCAAGAAGCTTGTGGTTTAAATTTAATAGAAATTTAATAGAATTTTTCCACCTTCTGAAGTAAGTTGAAATAACTGAATATGCTGTGTCTGTGGCAAGTGTTTCCTCCTATTCAGATATAATCCACTTAAATAAGCCTAATGGAAGCTTGAAGTCATAGAAATTTGGCAGGGGGAATGGTTTATTTGGGGGCTGACCCCTGTGGAGTCAGCCTCCTTGGGACATTTTTAAGCTAGCTTGAGCACAGAGAAAGGAAATGGTTCTTATTTTTAAACTAAGTATTTCAGAGGATGAAGTTAACAGGTCTGCTTAGGAAATGCTCTTCAGGAGGCAATGGTAGTCCTATACAAAACAACCCCCTGTTTGGGTGTTAGCAAACACCTAACTCCGCAACAATCTCCCAGAGAGGTGGGAGAGACATCCTGAGCTGCCTGGGCTCCCCGAAAATCTGCTTTCTAGGCTCAAGAACTGAACAAGTCACACTCATGTCACAGCATTTTCATTATAAAAGGAATCAACCCTTCTTCCCTTCCTTGTGTCAGCCATCAGTATTTTTTTTAGAAAATTCCAGTGTTTTGCTCATTGTATGCACCAACTAGTGGAATAAAGGGACGGAGAAGAAAGAAATGATTTTACTCTGAAATATTTATCCCCCAATCTCCTGAGATTGAACTAGTGATTAAACCTATTGAAGTAAACTTCTGTAGAAAAAAGTAGCCTATTCACTAGTCTGTGAATTTACATTTTTAAAATATTAATACTTTTATTACTATAAAAAGTTTATCTGTACAGTTCTCCATAGTGGCTATATCAATTTACATTCCCACCAACAGTGCAAGAGGGTTCCCTTTTCTCCACATCCTCTCCAGTATTTACTGTTTTGTATTATTGTTACTATTATTGTAGATTTTTTTTGGTGAGGTCCATCTGACTGGTGTGAGGTTTCCTCACTGTAGTTTTGATTTACATTTCTCTAATAATGAGTGATGTTGAGCATCTTTTCATGCATTTGTTGGCCATCTGTATTCCTCTTAGGAAAAATGTCTGTTTAGGTCTTCTGCTCATTTTTTGATTGGGATGTTTGTTTTTCTGATATTGGACTGTATGAGCTGCTTATGTATTTTGGAGATCTAATTCTTTTTCAGTTGTTTCATTTGCAATTATTTTCTCCCAATCTGAAGGCTGTCTGCATAGATACTCTGCCATGTGTAAAATAGATAACTGGTGAGAAGCTGTTATATAACGCAGGGAGCCCAGCCTGGTGCTCTGTGATGACCTAGAAGGGTCGGTTGGATGAAGGGAGGGAGGTGATATATGTATGGTTATGTCTGGTTTGCATCGTTGTGTGGCAGAAATTAATACAACATTGTAAAGACATTTTGTCCAATTAAAAATAAATAAAAATTCAAAACATAACTTACAAAGATTCTCTGGCATGTGTCAGATAAGGAGCTGAACTTGCCTGTGCCTTTCGTGGTAGGAAACCCCACTCAGCATGAGTCCTAGATATTTATTTTTAGCTCGCTTCCAACTGAAAATAACCAAACCACCCCCAAGACCAATGTGGTATGAACTTCAGAACAGTATCTGAAGTTAGGGTATGTTTTTCAGAAAAATAAAAGTTCAAGTCTTTTTCATGTACAACTAATGCTTTAATTGGGAAAGAATTGACTTTGACATTTGTTCCCGTGGCTTTCTACAAAGTGTTGGTAGGTGTTCAGCTACACCTTTTTACAGTTAGTCTATATTCTTGTTAGAGGTTCTTACTGGATTGCTGTGTTTCCTGAGAAGTCTCATGTAAAGTAACTACTATCTCCTTTTTATCTTTTAATTGCGCTCAGTTACAAAATATAATTTGAGCACATTGCTTCCAGGGATGACTTTGTGAAATTAGCCTTTTTCAAATGTCATCCAACTGTAGTGCTAGTCCAATTGTGCTGAATAATCTAGAAGTTTGGTAGCATAATTTCAGAGTCCAGAGGAATTTAAAAATCAACAGTTCACAAGATTTCATCAGAATGACAGGTTTTAATTTATCCAATCAATTTTATGGTCTATCTAGTTTTTAATAGAACTTGTTAAAATAGAAAGGAAGTTTTAAGTTAAATAAGAATGTTTTGTTGCTGTATTTTAACTCTTAATAGAGAGGTATTGTCATCTCCTCTCACTGAAAGCAGACATTTCTGAGTATGTTAAGTAGATTATCATGTCTTTAAAAGAACTAGGAGTACAGTTTAGAAAAAAAAAAGTTATTTCCCATTTTCT
The DNA here is from genome assembly GCF_014754425.2 of Oryx dammah. NCBI lineage: Eukaryota > Metazoa > Chordata > Mammalia > Artiodactyla > Bovidae > Oryx > Oryx dammah. The sequence continues at coordinate 29,330,191 of NW_024070213.1, forward strand.
TTTCCAGAAAAAAGTTTCTTTTAGTTTGTGGATGTCAAATGGTCTCATATATCTTTTAGAAAGGCTACCTCTACTGAAAACTTTGAGAGTTTCAGGTATCTTTGAATATATTTAAAATCTGAATGTTGCTTCTCTTTGAAAACATAAATTACAAACTGAGAATTTAGTTACAGATTAATTCATCTTTTGAAATAAACAAGATATATTCTTTGGTAAAGGAGCCATTTCTAAATTTATTTGACATTTTTGTCAAATGTAAAATAGAATAAAAAATTTAGTAGCAAAATCTTTTACTCTATTTTCATTTTAGTACAGGAAGCTAACCATTTGAATAGTGTCTGTTTTTACTCTTAATGATTTGTTTGTGCTACAATTGAAATTGTTTTTGCTAGATAAGCAGGGCCTAAATTATAGCAGCTATTAAGGTCTCATTTTGTCCACTTCTCATTCTTTTTACTTGAATAATAATGGGATTAGCTCTTCTTCACTCCTTCAAAGAATGACAAGAGCTTTTAAATATATTCAGTGGAATTTCTGTAAGCCACTAACTAGTCCTTATTGAAAAGTGTGAGAATTCGATTGGCATTGTTGGATCAGGATATAACTGAACACTGAGTAAGTAAATTATCTAAAAACCAAAGTAGCATTCAGAAGTGGAAACTGCCCATAATAAATGAGTGAAAGAAATGGAAGCTAGTATTTTGCTTGTGCAGAAAGAAGACTAGATTGAAATTGAAAGAATTCCTCTGTTTAAATATATATATATATATATATATATATATATATATATATATATATATAAAATATACATACATTGATTGAATAGTCTTCTGGGTATGGGCCCCTAAAATCTAGAACTCCTTATGGTTTGGAAAGAGGAGACCCTGGGGGTGTCACTTCCTGCCCAGCCATGCATTGTCAGGATCTGTTCTTCACTTTAGACCTAAAACTCTTTGATCATTTTTCAGAGGTCATAGTGCTGTTCATAAATGTTCCAGACATTGATTACTTTCAAAGATGTAGATTCTTACTTTTTAGGTTTTTACTGCATTTATCACTTTGACTTTTAAATGTAGCGTTATGGCAATCGTGTGTGAACTTTTACTTCTTCTGTGACAAGACTGATGAAAAAGGTCAGCAGATTAATATATCTTATTTAAGATTGACTCTCTATTTCCTAGGTGGTGATAGTATAAAGAACCCGCCTGTCAATTCAGGATACTTAAGAGATGCGAGTTCCATCCCGGGATCAGGAAGATCCTCTGGAGGAGGGCATGGCAACCCACTCCAGTATTCTTACCTGGAGAATCCCATGAACAGAGGGGCCTAGTGGGCTATGGTCCATAAGGTCTCAAAGAATTGGACACAACTGAGTGACTTAGCACATACGCATGCACTCTATTTCAAACTGACTCTTTGTTATCTTCTAAGTATTTTAGTATACCTGAATTCTTACCATCTTTTTCCTTGGTGCTAATCTTATGTTATTATAATGCTATGTTAATCAAGCTCCAATACTTTGGCCACCTGATACAAACAACTGACTCATTAGAAAAGACTCTGATGCTGGGAAAGATTGAAGGCAGGAGGAGAAAGGGATGAAAGAGGATGAGATGATTGGGTGGCATCATCAACTTGATGGACATAAGTTTGAGCAAGCTCCAGGAGTTGGTGACAGACAGGGAAGCCCGGTGTACTGCAACCCATGGGGTAACACAGAATCGGACATGACTGAACAACTGAACTGAACTGATTAATGAAACTGTTGTTTATGAATTCTGATAGTAAAAAGCTCTAATTAATAGATAAATAGACTTATTCCTTCAGATGCCTTCAAAAATCTTGTAGGAGATAGCCTGACCTCACCTACTTACCATTATACCTTATCTAGCACTTTCTAAGTCAAGCTGCTATATATGTGTCTTCAAATGATATAGTTCTTGAATTTTAATATGAATAATTATTTGGGAAGCTTATTAAAATGATAATTCCTAGGTCCTAAGGCCAGATACTCTGATTTAAATATGTGTAGAATGGGGTCCAGAAATCTGGAGTTTTAGAGCATTTAGGTCACCTTAGTGAAGAAACACAGAACTATAAACTTTTATCTAATAAAACTAGACAAATTTGGGACTTCTGCAATGTGATTAAGCAGTTACAAAGCACTTGGTTGAGCATCATGAGGAAAACATTTAAACACACACATCTATACATATACACATTGACAGATTATACACATAGACATAACTTCCAGATGTTCAAGCTGATTTTAGAAAAGGCAGAGGAACCAGAGATCAAATTGCCAACATCCATTGGATCATTGAAAAAGCAAGAGAGTTCCAGAAAAACATCTATTTCTGCTTTATTGACTATGCCAAAGCCTTTGACTGTGTGGATCACAATGAACTGCGGGAAATTCTGAAAGAGATGGGAATACCAGACCATCTGACCTGCCTCTTGAGAAACCTGTATACAGGTCAGGAAGCAACAGTTAGAACTGGACATGGAACAACAGACTGGTTCCAAATAGGAAAAGGAGTCCGTCAAGGCTGTATATTGTCACCCTGCTTATTTAACTTATATGCAGAGTACATCATGAGAAAGACTGGGCTGGAAGAAGCACAAGCTGGAATCAAGATTGCTGGGAGAAATATCAATAACTTCAGATATGCAGATGATACCACCCTTATGGCAGAAAGTGAAGAAGAACTAAAGAGCCTCTTGATGAAAGTGAAGGAGGAGAGTGAAAAAGTTGGCTTAAAGCTCAACATTCAGAAAACAAAGATCATGGCATCCGGTTCCATCACTTCATTGGATATAGATGGGGAAACAGTGGAAACAGTGGCTGACTTTGTTTTTCTGGGCCCCCAAATCCCTGCAGATGGTGACTGCAGCCATGAAATTAAAAGACGCTTGCTCCTTGGAAGGAAAGTTATGACCAACCTAGACAGCATATTAAAATGCAGAGACATTACTTTGCCAACAAAGGTCCATCTAGTGAAGGCTATGGTTTTTCCAGTCGTCATGGGTGGATGTGAGAGTTGGATTATAAAGAAAGCTTAGCACAGAAGAATTGATGTTTTTGAACTGTGGTATTGGAGAAGACTATTGAGAGTTCTGTTGGTTTGCAAAATCCAACCAGTCCATCCTAAAGGAGATCAGTCCTGGGTGTTCATTGGAAGGACTGATATTGAAGCTTAAACTCCAATACTTTGGCCACCTGATGCAGAAAGCTGACTCATTTGGAAATACCCTGATGCTGGGAAAGGTTGAAGGCAGGAGGAGAAGGGGACGACAGAGGATGAGATGGTTGGATGGCATCACCGATACAATGGACATGGGTTTGGGTGGACTCCAGGAGCTGGTGATGGACAGGGCTGGCGTGCTGCGGTTCATGGAGTTGCAACGAGTCGGACATGACTGAGCAACTGAACTGAGACAGATTATTACAGTTTATTAACCTATGTGTGTGTGCTCGCTCAGTTGTGTCTGACTCTTTGCTGCTCCATGGATTGTAGTCTTCCAGGCTCGTCTGTCCATGGAATTTTCCAGGGAAGAACACTGGAGTGGGTTGCCACTTCCTTCTCCATGGGATCTTCCCCACCCAGGGATTTAACCCAGGTCTCTTGCATCTCCTTGTAGGTGGATTCTTTTACCACTGCACCACCTGGGAAGCCCCATTAACCAATGACATTCATAAAATTTTCACTTTGATTTCCCCATTGAGGATATCTCAGAGATGTTATCTGATACTCTGCAGATCAGTTTCTTCCTCTGTGAGGATGAAGAAAGAATTTCCTCACCTATCTCCTATATGTTGTTACAAAGCTTAAATAAAAATATATCACCCTACAAATGTTAAGTAGAAAGAGTATATGCTCTGGACAGAGTCAGGGTGAAGCTTTGTAATGCATACAACGTCCTTCAACTTTCTGAATACGAGTAATCCTATCTAACATAGGAAGACTACAGCCCACTTCTTAAAGTGTGAAGATTAAGTTAATAGAAATAACAGACATTGATTCTTGTAAAAAATCCTACCCCCCCTCCCCTTGCTGAACAAGAATGGTGCGTGTGTGCTAGGTTGATTCAGTTGTATCAGACACTTTGTGACCCTGTGGACTGTAGCCCGCCAGGCATCTCCGTCCATGGGATTCTCCAGGCAAGAATACCTGAGTGGGTTGCCAATTCCTTCTCCAGGGGATCTTCCCAACCCAGGGATCGAGCTGGCATCTCTTGTATCTCCTGCATTGGCAGGTGGGTTCTTGACCACTAGTACCAACTGGAAAGCCTGAACATAGTAGTATCTACTTATATACATTAGGGCCATGTCATTGAAGGTTTGCATTTGATTAAAGAAAATCAAAACGGAAACAAAAAAGCAATCTTGGAAGTCTAACATAAAAATCAGGCTTTCTGAAGTTAATCGGAATATTAGAGAGTTACTTAAATTTCAATCAAAGCCACTGGCCAATGAAGAGCCTGGAGAGTCAGACTAGTTAATAGTGGAAGAGAAAAATTTGTCAAAGATGGTGACAGGTGCTTCAGAAGTAAACATATGAGTGAAAAAGGATGAACGGAGGATATTTAGGAAAATTGATAGAGTCTTTGAACATGTTTGTAAAAATAACTGATGATTCTTTTGAGTCGGTTGTGCAGTCATGTGTCATATAATGCCATCAGCAACTTGATTTGTGCTTTTGCCACAATTATAAATCATATTTTGTTTTTTAAAACAAACTGGTTGTTTTTTCTTTTTGTTTTTAAGAGTTTTTAGTTTAATTTTGGTGGTATAATTCTAGTCATACCCTTCCTTTTCCTTTTCATTTGCCTATAAGACCATTATTCTCAAATAACAGGGACTTCCTGCTTGTAATCTATGAAAAACAGCTAGTTCAGTACTCGTTTAGTAATCACCCTCAGTCATTAAAGCCCTATTGCATTAATTCAGGGAGAATTGGGAATTATATCAGAAGGTAGTGTTAGACGGTGGGCTTTCTGGTGGCTTAGCAGTAAAGAATACACCTGCCAATGCAGGAGACAAGAGTTTGATCCCTGGGTTGGAAAGATTCCCTGGAAGAGAAAACAGCAACCCACTCCAGTATTCTTGCCTGGGAAATCCCATGGACAGAGGAGCCTGGTGAGCAACAGTCCATGGGGTCTCAAAAGAGTTGGATACAACTTAGTGACTAAAAAGCAAATACTAAGGGAATGTACACACACACACACGCACGCACCCATTTCTTGCTTTTAAAATACTCTGAGTTGACTTTTTTCTCTTCTTTTCAATTTTATCTTCTATCTTAGCCTTCCAGAGGACATTTAAATTGTAAGCTTTTTTAGAAAACCATCAGATTTCCTAATGTTGAAACACTAGTGAAGTATCTTAAACACTTCATAAAGCATTATCAGATTGGCTAAAAACTTTGGGTTTTCCTATTAACATCTTACACAAAACCCCAAATGAACTTTTTTGGCTAACCCAGTAGTTTTTTGGGTTTTATAATATTTGGCTGGATAAAAGTTAGTTTTGAAATTTTATTCTTCCATAAACATTTTTAAAATTTTAAAATAAATTGAATAAAATAAACTTTTAATGCATTTAAGTGTTATTCTTATGTTGTCTCGTTTAAACAGGTATCTTAGTAACACATGCTTTAATATCCTGAGGTTTCATATAGCAAAAAAAAAAAAAGAAAAAAAAGATACAAGACTTTCTCATTTTATTAGTCTTTCAATAGTCTGACAAATCCCGTTTTTATCTGAAGGCATCTTGCCAGTATTTTGTAGACCTTCCTATAGAGGAAATACTTCTATTTTGTTTTCATATTAACTCAGACCATTTGTCAACCTACAGAGCACTTCAGTGATAGGTGTTGTATAAATATTTAAATTACGATAGCTTGATTGCCTTGTAACTTTTCAAAGTTTGCTAACCCTACACTATGGTTAGTATCTGGTTATGAAATAGTTTCCATACTGCTTGGGAGACACAAAAGATAAGGAAATTTCAAGCCTGTGAAGTGAAGAGCTTTTCATCACATTGGAAAATATTCTGATGAATGCAGAGAGAAATCGGGAAATAAAATGGAGGATGCAGCATGCTATCAACGCCAACTATCAGATGCAGAGCTGAAAAGAAAGTGGTTGAAATGTTTGTTCTTGTTTGGATGAGGGCATCGTGGATGATTTTGGTATATTTTTCTCTTCAATATTGTCTCAGTTTTTAACCCTGGGTACTTATTTTATTGTCAGAAAAACATAAATTTATATAAAGAAACATAGTCATTTGACCTTTTTCCCCAGATATGTTCACAGAGTGCTTCGAGGGTCACTTGCCCAGTCCTGGTCCGTGGACTTGCAGTAATGGGAATAGGAACTCCAGGTGCTTTTATGAATGGTAACGTGGTCTCCAGTACTGGGTAAAACATGTTCAGAAGTGAAATCCTCTTCCCTTCCCAGTTCTTCACCCAAGTGGCTGGAAAGGCATCAGCTTCTTATAAGGTTGGAGGTTCAACTGGTATTTTATCCTGCATTATGAGTCCCTGAAATTATAGATTGGCATATACACAATTTTTGTAACTTGACCTGATGGTATAGTTTTTTGAAAAAATATACATATAGGTGTGCTGAAATACATACACATGTACTGAAACATGCTTCAATTTTGTAACGTATTTGGGACCTATTTTCATTTTAAAGGTGGCAGCAAAACTAAGCATGAATGTGATATGTTGAGATCAACACGAAAATGAGTTGGGTATTATAAGGAAAAATTCTTTATAAAACATATATAAGGAGAGTATTAGGCCTACCTTGCTGATTATTAGACCAACAAATAAAAATCAACTTTATAATAATTGTTTTTTGAAGTAACAAACATAATTTTTTTCAACTTGAAAGATTTCAGTTTACCAAAGTATTTATTAATACATAGTATGATTTTTGTAATAGTTTATGCATAGCCCATTAATAAAATATAAGCACTTTAATTTTAGAATAGTTCAAAATTTTATCCATAACTCATATGCAGACATATAATAGGTTGTTTCTGTATTTTGCTTTTTCTGCATCTGAGTTACTCTGTGTATAATATTGATTAATATCAGTCTTGCTTGTCAGGATTTGTTGATTATTCTTTGCATTTCCTATCCAAGGCTGAGGAACTTGGTGTATTTCCATTTGCTTTTGCTTGTTTAAATAAATGAATAGGAAAAGAAAGCAGTGTGTAACATTTCACAAATTACTTCCACTTCTAGGATTATTATCTAGTTTTCTCATTTGAAGAACTATACATTTCTGTGGAAATAAGTTGGAGAATAGCAAACTAGTTTCTGTAACGACCTAAAAAAATAGACTGTGGTGTCGCTTGACCCCCTCCAAAAAATGTTTCCAGAAATAAATGTGAAAGAATCAGGGAACCAGAGATAAATATGATAAAATTAGTTGAACAGAGCAAAATAACCTTTACTCAGGCATTGCACCTTCTTTTTATTGTTTTGTTAAAGCAGAATTAGCAGATTAGCCCTAACTGCTTCTGTTTGAGATGGTTGAGCTAAGGTGACAGAGATGGGTAGGCATTTCTCTGCTGAGTGTCTGTGGGTTGGTGGACTCTGGCAGGGCAGAGGTGGGTGGGAGTGTGGAAGAGTGTTGGCACTGAAGTTTGTGGTTGGCTGGAGTCCATATCTCAGCCTTGCAGGTCAGAGATGCACTTTTTCCATAGAACACGAGGTTATCCATTGCCGAGACACACTAATAATAAAACTGTAACTCATCAATCCGAATGTCAGGTGATTAATTTACATTGGGGAATTCAGCTGTAAGGAAGAGCAGAGAGCCAGTAGTTACCGGTGAATGCTTCTTGTTCCTAGTGGGAAAGTCACCTTTAGCATGATTATTCCCTAGACTAGGACTGCACATCTCTGGTTTATGAGAATTCCCCTTGGAAAACTTATACTGTTTGTGCTTTTTATCCTAGAATGTTTGAAGAATGCCTTAACACACTGACGGGGGTGGGGAAGCGGGGGGTGGGGAAAGGTTCACTCTTGCATCCCCTCCCTGAGCTTTTAATAAAGATATTACATTAACAAATGGTTCCAGTGGCAAGTGATAGATGCTTTAAAATACAGAAAGTCCTGGGAACTTTGCCCTCCAGAAAGGTCATAGCTAAATTTATTGCTCAAATGCCATCACCCTCTTCACATGGATTTCTGGTAATATTCTATCTTCCTTTCCTTTCTGACTTCTCCTTTTGATTTACGTTTAACCTTTTTTTCACATGTTTATGTTAATAGGAAGCTTACTCTAATGGTGTTTGGTACAATATGAAATATATATAAATAAGCAAAAAGTAAGAATGGCTCTTTAAAAGAATGTTTTGCTATTTTTCTCCTGTGGGCGTGATGTCCAGAGGGAAGGAGGGAGGAATAGGATAAAGCTTGTTTCGGAGCTGAATGCCAGGTGTGGAGCAATGTTATGTTCTGGAAACAACAAGTAGAACAGATAGCCCAGCCTTTGTGTGGGGAGGCGAGGTGAGTGTGGGACCTTTTTAAGAGACAAGACAGATAAGGTGGGAGTGGGGAAGGAAAAACGAATGTCTTCAGAATTAGGCTGGGAAAGATGAACATTATTTTGTCTGCAGTGAAAGTTACTGAAGGGGTTTTAGCTGGAGACTAATGTGACAGATTAAACATAATTTTAAAAACAATGGATCAATTCAGTTCCTCAGTCATGTCAGACTCTTTGCAGCCCCATGGACTGCAGTATGCCAGGCTTCCCTGTCCATCATCAACTCCCGCAGTTTGCTCAAACTCATGTCCATCGAGTCGGTGATGCCATCCAACCGTCTCATCCTCTGTCGTCCCCTTCTCCTTCTGTCTTCAGTCTTTCCCAGCATCAGGGTCTTTTCTAATGGGTCAGTTCTTTGCACCAGGTGGCTAAAGTATTGGAGCTTCAGTAGTCGATCAAATGGGTGCCAACTGGACACAGGAGATATTTAAGAGGCTGTTGTAAAAGTCCTGGTTACAGACATCGTTTTTTATTATTTATTTACTTATGTATTTTTATTTTTGGAAGATTTCTTAGGACAGTGGTGGTAGAAAGGAAAGGTGGTTGAAGAGAAAATGAAGAGCTGTAATTGGCAGTATTAGACAGTGACTGGTGGTGGCAGGTGTGAACAGTGAGCATGAAGAGTCTTTAACGTTATAAACTGAGAAACTGGAAAGATTGTGCTGCTGTTCTTTTTAAAATTTTTATTGGAGTATTGTTGATTTATAATGTTGTGTTTGTTTCAGATGTATAGCAAAGTGAATCAGTTATACATACATATATATATATCTCCATTCTTTTTCAATTACTTTTCTCATATAAGTTATTACAGATTACTGTTATACAGTAGGTCCTTATTAGTTTTTTATTGCATATATAGTAGTGTGTGTATGTCAGTCCGAGTCTCCTAATTTATCTCTTCCCCTCATGTTGCCGCTTTGGTAACCATAAGTGTGATTTTGAGATCTCTGAGTCTATTTCTGTTTTGTAAATAAGTTCATTTGTATCATCTTTTAATTATATTCCACATATAAATGATATTATATGATATTTATTTTTGCCTGACTTAGTATGATAATCTCTAGGTCAATCGATGTTTCTGTAAATGGCTTATTTCATTTTTTTCAATGGCTGAGTAGTGTTCCATCGTATATATGTTCCACAACTTGTTTTTCATTCTTCTGTCGATGGGTGTTTAGACGTTCACATTGCATCCAGGTCTTGACTGTTGTAAGCAGTGCTGCAGTAAACATTGGGGTGCATGTATTCTTTCAGATTATGGTTTTCTTGGGATATATGCCCAGAAATGGGATCATACGGAAGCTGTTTTTAAGCTTTTTTAAGGACCCTTCCTACTGTACTCCATAGACTGTGCTAGTTTACTTTCTCACCGACAGTGTAAGAGGGTTCCCTTTTATCCATACAATCCTCAGCATTTATTGTTTGTAGACTTTTTAATGTTGTCCATTCTGACTGGTATGAGGTGACACCTCATTATAGTTTTGGTTTGGATTTCTCTAATAATCAGTGATGTTGAGCATCTTTTCTTGTGCTTTTTGGCCATCTGTATGTCTCCTCTGAAGAAATATCTATTTAGATATTCTGCCTATGTTATGATTGTTTATTTATTTGTTTTTTGATATTGAGCTGCAGGAAATGTTTGTGTAGTTTGGAGATTAATCCCTTGTCAGTTCTTTGAGACAAAAAGCATCAAAAGAGCAGTTTTTGTTTGTTTTAGGTTCTGAGGAAGGGATGATGAAGTGTGGCTATGATTTGGACACAGTTATGTGTGTTAATTTTGCATCCTCGTGTGGTTTTGTATGCTTGAAGACGCCCAGTTTCATTCATTCACAAAAATGTTAGTATCAGATTTACTCGACATGTTCTCGTGCTCAGTATGTACGTGCTTCTTAGAAACAGAACCCTCTTATGTCCGGGCTACAACTGCAAACACAGAGAGGGTGTAACCTTAGTCATTTTAATCAGCACAAGGCTGTCACCCTATTTTCAATTAGACTATAAAATAAATAGGGTCTTCAGTCTCAGAGAGCAGACAGCTTTGTAGTCTTGGTACTGATCTTACCAAGGAAAGAGACCAACTAAAGTCAGTACAAACTTAAGCTTCAGAGTAACCCTCTGAGAATCTCTGCCGTCATAGTGTGTCATGAGTGAGTGAAGTCGCTCAGTCGTGTCCGACTCTTTGCGACCCCGTGGACTGTAGCCCACCAGGCTCCTGTGTCCATGGGGTTCTCCAGGCAAGAATACTGGAGTGGGTTACCATTTCCTCCTCCAGGGGATCTTCCCGACCCATAACCCCGATCAAATTTTAATACTACAAGACAAGATCCTTATCCTCAAAACAAGTGAATGCTGGATCATATAACTAATTAAATATTATTTTATCAATTGAGACAGTCTAGATGGTCTAGAGCAGTTAATCTTGTAAAATTCTCTGATTGAGTTTCACTTTGATGTTTTTCTTGGGTTATTCTAAATGCTTATAATGGTTTGTCTTTATATATATAATACTTTGTTGTTCAGTTGTTAAGTCATGGCTGACTCTTTGCGACCCCATGGACTGAAGCACGCCAGACTAATATTCCTCCACTACCCCATGGAGTTTGTCAAATTCATGTCCATTGAGTTAGTGATGCTGTCTAATCATCTCATCCTCTGCCACCCCCTTCTCCATTTGCCTTCAATCTTTCCCAGCATCAGGGTCTTTTCCATTGAGTCAGCTCTTTGCATCAGGTGGCCAAAGTATTGGAGCTTCAGCTTCAATATCAGTCCTTCCAATGAATATTCAGGGTTGATTTCCTTTAGGATTGACTGATTTGATCTCCTTGCTGTCCAAGAGATTCTCAAGAGCTTCTCCGGCACAACAATTCAAAATCATCAGTTCTTCAGTGCTCAGCCTTCTTTGTGGTCCAACTTTCACATCCATAGATAACTTATGGATAAACCATATTTTTGACTATATGGGCTGTTGTTGGCAAAGTGATGCCCTTGCTTTTTAACACACTGTCTGGGTTTATCATAGCTTTCCTTCTAAGGACCAAGTGTCTATAAATTTCATGGCTACAGTCACTGTCCACAGTGACTTATATATAGTATATAGAAATCTATAAATGGTTTCTCTCTATATATAATATGTAGCATATAGTGGTAAAGAATCTGCTTGCAATGTAGGAGCTGCAGGAGTCGCAGGTTTGATCCCTGGGTTGGGAAGATCACCTGGAGAAGGAAATGGCCACCCAGTCCTGTGTCTTGCCTGGAGAATCCCATAGACAGTGGAGCCTGGCAGACTGCAATCCATAGGATCGCAAAGACTCAGACACGGCTGAAGCAACTTAGCACATATGCATATATAATTAATGTATATATAATTTAATTATCTAACATACATATAAGTATATATTTATATATAATGTAATATATATAATTACACATATAAATAAGGCTATACACTCTAGGTCAGGTTTCTGTAGTGACAATGTGATTTATCTTTTTTTTTTTTTATTGGAGGATAATTGCTTTGCACTGGTGTATTTTGCAGTGTGATTTCTATTCTTTGCCCATTTGGTGGAAGTTTCTACCTGATAAAATCTTCATCAGACTCAGTATTCTTCTAAACCTGTCCTTATATAGGATTTTTGGAGGAATTCTTTTGTTTATGTATGTGTTCCTGCTGTTACAAGTTTGGAAGGACATTGACGGTAGAGCCAAATTTATGGAATCCCTAACAAATGGTCCTCATCATACTTTTGCTTAGTCACTGCCCTGATGGGGCGCTAAGTTCCCTGTCATACCATTTTCCCTCTCCTTCCCCCTCTGTTTTCCTCTCCTTTGGAGAAGTGCAGAACCTGACACAGTAGTTTGGGGGTTGTGAAAGTGCTAGTCATTCACTTGTGTCCTACTCTTTGCAACCCCAGGGACTATGGCCCGCCAGGCTCCTCTGTCCGTAAAATCCGCCAGGCAAGAATACTGGAGCGGGTAGCCATTCCCTTCTCCAGGGGCTCTTCCCCACCCAGGGCTCAAACCTGCATTTCCTGCATTGCAGGCAGATTCTTTACCATTAGATGTGGTCTAACTGGAACAAAGCAGAGTGTGATTGTCACCTTTTTTGTACCAGAATGATTTATGCACTTTTTTTTTTTTGCAACATATACTTGCCTAAGCACCAATCCTAAACCTTAACCTTATCAAAATGTGGGTGCAGGAGGAGGCCATGTGATTCTTTAGACCTACCCTATACACCACTCCTCTCAATAAGAAGACCCCTTAACAAATACTAAGACCACCCTTGCTTTTTTTGGTCAGTAAAGTAATCTGTATATTTAATTTTTGATCAGCTAAAACTTTGGTGGCCACCACGAGTTAATACAAAACTCTATTTGTATAGTATCATTTTTTCTTTAAGATTTCTTTTTTTTTATGTGGACCATTTTTAAAGTCTTTATTAAATTTGTTACAATACTGTTTATGGGTTGGTTTTTTGGCCACAAAGCATTTGGGATCTTAGGTCCCCAAGCACGGATCAGACCTGTACCCCTTGCATTGGAAGGCAAAGTCTTAACCACTGGCCACCAGGGAAGTTCCTGCACTGTATGTTTGATACTTTGGACCCTTTGTTTTTGCTAGATTCAGATGAAAACAAGAAAAAAGTCAAGATTTTTGCTGTATTAGAAATAGTCTGTTGCTTTATGTATGACTAAGACAGTGGAAAGTGGGAGAAACAAACGCTGTATATAAAACTTGGTCAGATTTTAGAAAATTAAATAGTTTCATTTATCAACTTGTTCTTTATTCAAAATAGATCTTTAACACAATATAAATCTATAGCAACTTTAATAATATCTAAAGTTCTCCTTGGTACAAAACCATATCTAGAATCATTTGGCTGTAAACCTGAGACCAACACAGCATTGTAAATCAACTATATTCCAATAGAAAATAAAAAAAATTTTTGTTAACTTTTCTAGCTAAAAATCTACGAAAAGAACTAGTATGGCAATATGATGTTTTGTCTATGATTTTGTACATAATACTTAATATTTGTATGAAAACAATTTGACAAATTTATAACTATCCCCCTATGTGAGTCTAAAAGGTAGCTGGAAAAGGTTGACTAAAGATAGGATGCATCAAATTATGGGTATCTTTGGAAATATTATCCACATAAGATGGTACTATCAATGGTGAAACGACTTTTCATTCTAGGCAAGCTCTTTGAGATGGCAGGAACAATGGCCCTTTGTCTTCACAAAGGTGCCGCAGGATAGGCTTTTTCAAACTCTAACCTGCCCTTGATTCTGATATGTTCTCTCTAGGGAGACCTCCCCACATCCTGAATCAATGCTGTAGTGAGCCACAGTTACTGATGTGTGTGTCACATCCATCAGGTATGTTGAAGTGAGGGAAAAAAAAAGTCTGCAAATCACAGCTCTATAAACTTAATCCAAGAAGGGCATGAACCTCATTTGTGGACCAAGTGAGCATTTACTTTCCTGTGCAAAGTTCCTGTTAGAAGAGATTTAAATAAATATAGCTTGGAGGAAGGGCCTCTTTCAGGAGTTTCATTTGACATCAGTGAAATATTCTTGCGGGAGGCAATGTTTGCCTCGATTTTTACAGGTCATTTGGTTTTACTTTTGACTTTAATTACTGGTGTTCTAACCTTGAATGGCAGACTACTTCATAATTTTTTCCCCACAGAGTTATGCTTCATTATTTATTTTCTATATTTCTATAAACTATAGAAAATAAATATAATTTGTAACTTACACAAATTATAAAAAATGAGGCAGAGAGTAGCTAGAACACTGAATGTTCTAAAAGAATATCTCTGCCTTAGAGATGGTCTGAATTACTTTTTCATGAGTTGAGATAAATAATAAACCTCTTTTTGCCACTTTGGCACCTGAAATATTTTTTATCTAATTTAGTTAAACGTTGATTTGTGTAATATATGAGCTATCAGAAAAGCACTGCTATTAAGTAGAGCCCTATAATGGTAATCTCCGAGAAAGAAAATATTTTAAAATGTGAGTAACATATACCGGGACTTGTGTCATTTATTTTGCTTACTCTGGGTTTTCAAAGTTTTAAATAGAGTATTGCGTTGGTTATCAATGGGGCTAATTTTGCCCCCCCAGGGGACATATGGCCAAGTATGTCTGAAGGTATTCTTAGTTGCTGGGACTTTGTGGGTGGGGTAGGTACATGTAGTGGGCAGAAGCCAGGAATATTAAACATCATACAATACACAGGCTCAGACAAAGAATTATCTAACCTAAAACGTAAATAGTGCCCAGATGGGGGAAAAAAAAAAACTCTAGAGTATTGAGCATTTATTTTTATTAATATTCCACATGAGTAAGTGGATGAAATAAATGGAAATTGAATTATAATTTTTTATTCTGTGTGAAAGTAGCAAGATCTATTGATCTTGGAGGGATTCAAGTAGAGTACAGTGATTAAGATGTCATCTTTGTTATCATATTTGGATTCTAGTATTCACTTCAGCCAGTTGCTAGCTGTCTGACCTTAAATGCTGCTGCTGCTGCTGCTAAGTCGTTTCAGTCGTGTCCGACTCTGAGCGACCCCATAGACGGCAGCCCACCAGGCTCCTCCGTCCCTGGGATTCTCCATGTATAATTAATCCTAAATGATTAATCCCTCTGAGACTGAATATATTCATTTATAAAATATGGATGATGAAATCTACCTAACAGATTTGCTCTGGTAAATTTTGTTTGTAACCTGGAAGACTTTACACATCAGTGAATAGAAGCCACTGTTATGTTTAGAATGTAATTTGGGATTGGTAGAATAGTATTGGTATGATTTTATGGGGAATAAGATAGAGTATCAATAGTGATGATTTTTTTTGGAATGAATCATAAGGATTTCCCAATAATTTAATGAAGCAGTGTAGTCTTTAAACATGTTAATCTCTGTCTATATATCTCTATGTGTGTCTGAAAAGCTAGGAAGGAATACTTGACCACCTAAAAGATCTATAATAGTGCAATCTTCAAGACAGGAAATGGACATTTAAAAATGCCAAATTCTTAACACACGTCACCAGTGGGATTTGTTGAAAAGAAGAAAGGATCTTTTCTCTTTTTAAAAATTATATTCTTCTATGTTGATTAATTTTTTTCTAAAAGCATATTTTTTATAATTAAGAAAATAAGCATTGCAAACATTACAACAAAATTTTCAGACTTTCCCAATATAAATGTTGAAAAATATGATAGTTGTTAAAAAATGTTCCTCTTCTTGTATGTAGAGTTTCCCTTTTTGCTGATTTATCTCCATTAGTTGGTTTTCCTCTGTAGTCACCTTTCTAAAAGTGGTGAAGCTGTAGGACCCATTAAAATTTTACTGGCGTGATAAAGCTGGTCATATTGATACCTTTATCTTCTGTTTTGGCATGTGGTGCTGTCCGTGAAGCCAGTGAAATTTGGTCTGGGTGGTGAGTAAAAAAGAGGACAGGGGAATTTATAACTTCCATCTCCAAAGCCAGAATGTTTTCCTTGCCTGGGTACTCTTTAGCAGTTTATTAAGGACTTGAGTAAAAACACAAGAAGCATATTTATTAAATTTCCAGTTGTCTGAAACTGGAAGGTATGGATCAAAGTTTAGATGATTGGATATAAATTTCACACTGTGCTTGATTTAGACAGTGGGCAAAAAAAATAAGAATATTAAATTTGACAGGAAAAAGTATAAGTGCCTATAAATTTGACTTAAGAAAAAATTTTAAAATTTTGTAATGAGAGATTTTAAACCATTATCTAACTCCTGTTTGAAGAAAGAAGAAATACTAAGGGATGGGTGGGTCTCAGTTCAGAGAATTGTCTGCCTGTTTTGAGCTCTCTTGTAAGATATGGTTTTTTAAGAAAATATATTTATTTTTAATTGGAGGATAAAATTTTGGCATGTGGTGCTGTCCGTGAAGCCAGTGTTGTGTTGGTCTCTGCCGTACATCAACATGAATCAGCCATGGGTGTACATATGTCCCCTCCCTCTTGAACCTTCCTTTTATTCTCGAATTCTACTTCTGTATTTTTAGAATTTTGACCAATTCTGCTTGCTGTAGTTTAAGAGGAATATTGACCGGCTAGAGAAGGCAGTGGCAACCCACTCCAGTACTCTTGCCTGGAGAATCCCATGGGCGGAGGAGCCTGGTGGGCTGCAGTTCTTGGGGTCGCTAAGAGTTGGGCATGACTGAGCGACTTCACTTTCACTTTTCACTTTCATCCATTGGAGAGGGAAATGGCAACCCACTCCAGTGTTCTTGCCTGGAGAATCCCAGGGACAGAGGAGCCTAGTGGGCTGCTGTCTATGGGGTCTTGCAGAGTTGGACACGACTGAAGCGACTTAGCAGCAGCAGTGTTAAAGAACACACCTGCCAATGCAGGAGACATAAAAGATGTGGGTTCGACGACCCCTGGGTCAGGAGGATCCCCTGGAGTAGGGCATGGCGACCCACTCCCATATTCTTGCCTGGAGAATCCCATGGATAGAGGAGCCTGGTGGGCTACAGTCCATGGTGTCTCAGAGTTGGACACTACTGAAATGACTTAGCGTACACACACATAAAATGTTCAGGAAGCCTAGAATTAGTCATATCCCTGCTCTGCCATATATTAACTGTCTGGCTTTGGGTAAATTATGTTTAATCTCTAAAGTTTAGGTGTTGTTAGATAAAAATAAAAAAATAATAAAGCTACCCCATAAAGGTATTTTAGGAATTGGCTGAGACAATAATTGCATCTTCATTATTTATTTTAAAGATGCCCTATAAGCTATACTGATTAATTCAAAATTATTAAAATAGGCAAGTTCATCAAAAGGACAACAGTTAATTATCTTAAATATCAACAAAACTAATTTTAACAATTGTGAAAAGATGAGGTTGCAAATGAATGATAGTAAAGGAAGGTTGTTTACAAGAGTATTGATTAAATACAGGAAGGTTTAGAACAGGTATAGGACCTAGTGAATACTTATTAAACTTAAATCGATTCTTTAATTCATTCAATTGAAGCTTGCTAATATCTATTTGTCTGTGAGAAGGTCCATTTTTTCAAGAGTGCCAGCCATCTCTATCTAAGAACATTTTCTTTTTTTATTAACCAGAGCAGAAACTCTGGCCTTTATTTTTACACGAGTGATTACTAAGGCTAACTCAATTTAGGAGGAAGTAGGAAAATACCTGTAGCCTATGGTAAAGAAAGAGGAGGGGAGGCTGGGAGGAGAAACTTAGTATTATCCTGGAGGAGATACAAAAGAGGCCCACAGGCTCCTCTGTCCACGGAAATTTCTAGGCAAGACTGCTGGAGTAGGTTGCCATTTCCTACTCTAGGGGATCCTCCTGACCCAGGGATTGAATCACATCTCCTGCATTAGTAGACAGATTCTTTACCTCTGTGTCACTTAACTCTGCCAATGCTGTTTTGAAAATCTGTACTGCACGTCAGAGTTCTAAGAAGCCTCATGCTTTCTGTAAAAAGAGAAAGGGGGTTGTTGAAAGAACTGTATTTACTCTAGGTTTCTCTGTATTCCTTAAAGTGATGTAGATTCCTAATAAAAGCCTTTTCTTTTAGTAGTCTTCATTCCAGTCTATGTGAGAACAGTGCTTCTTGAATGCATAAATTAAGGAAATAAATATGGAGATGGGGACAAGTTGGTTCAGCATAAATGACTGGACAGATTATTCTGGACCCCAACTTTTCCTTATTCATTCCTAGAGCTCCAATATCTCTAAGAAGTTTCAGTACTAGCTGCTGCTGCTGCTAAGTCACTTCATTCGTGTCTGACTCTGTGTGACCCCATAGACGGCAGCCCACCAGGCTCCCCCGTCCCTGGGATTCTCCAGGCAAGAACACTGGAGTGGGTCGCCATTTCCTTCTCCAATGCATGAAAGTGAAAAGTGAAAGTGAAGTCGCTCAGTTGTACTAGAGGAAGATTAAAAAAAAAATTGTAGTGGCATAGACATAACACCAATGTAACAATTCAGCATTTATAATTGTGCAGTTCAGTGGCATTAAGTATATTCACATTGTTGAGCAAGGATCCTCCAGACTGCTTCCATCTTCCCAAACTGAAACTCTGTACCCATTCAATAACTCTTCCTCGTTTCTATCTCACTGTAGCCCCTGGCAACTGCCATTCTTCTTTCTGTGTCTGTGAATTGTCTACTCAAGGTATGTCATATATAAATGGAATCATAGAGTATAGATGAGGCAGGGGGGTTTGGATTGCCTTATCTCACTTATCATGTCATCCTCAGTATTCATCTAACATGGTAGCATGTTTCAGAATTTTGTTCTTTTTTAAGGCTGAATAATATTGTATGTGTAGATCACATTTTGTTTATCCATTTCTGGATAACTAGATTACTTCCATTTTGGGGCCATTATGAATAATACTGCTATGAACATGGATGTACAAATATAAAGATTTTTATGTTAAAAAATGGCACTCACATAAACCTTGTATGTAAAACCATCAAGCTGACAAAGGATTCATAACAAATGTGGGTGACTTAACTGCATTTGTTTAACTGAGACACTTTTCCTAAGCTGATCCTAACCCATCACCTCCTCATGGAAAGGTGAAAGATTATAGGAAGAGAATAAAATGCACACATGGGAATTTTAGCACATTAATTAGAAACTGCAAACTTGGGGTTAAAATGGAAACTTTATTGCTTGGCTGGTTGTTACATATAGGATTCAGACATTTTAATAGTTGATTCAAAAAGCTTAAAAATACTATGATTTTAGTTGTTTTCTACTCGAGAAGCAAAGAAACCTATATGTTAACTAATAAAACTATAGGCAGAAATAACACATGCTTCAAGAGCATTCAGTGCTTCTATTGTCTCTCTCTCTTTTTTTTTTTTCCCAACAAGGAGGAGATAAATTAAAATTCAAACGTTTCATCCGTAAACCCAGTATGCTAGTCTTCTGAGTTCATAAGTGTTGTAAAGATGGCTTCACTATATTTGGCAGACCTTACAAATATTCTTTGAAGACTACTTTAAACACTCAGTGGTGTATCATCTTAATTTTCAGTCTTATCATTCCAAATGAGACAAATTTTTTTAAAAATAATTGAATTAGAGGGAATTGCATATTCATTTTTCTAGTTTAAAAGCTTTGTCAGAATCCTCCATTTGCGTTGTCTGCACAGTTCTCCCTGAGTCCCTTCATGTTCATGGCTACTTTGAGACATCCAATAGTAGATGCTTTAAAAAAAAAAAAAAATTTTTGTTTTTGACTGTGCTGGTTTGGGTCTTCACTGCTGAACACCTACTTTATCTAGTATCAGTAAGAGGGGGCTACTCTGTAGTTGCGGTGCATGGGCTTCTCACTGCAGTGACAGCTGGTCTTGTTGCAGAGCACAGGCTCTAGAATGTGTCTGCTTCAGTAGTTGCAGCACTACTGAGCAGGCTCAGTAGTGGTGGTTCAAGGGCTTAGTTGCTCCATGGCATCTGTGGCATGTGGGACCTTCCCAGACTAAGAATCGAACTGGTGTCCCCTGCATTACATGGATTCTTAACAACTGGGCCACCAGCAAAGCTCTAGTAGATACTTTGAATTCCTTTGTCCCAAACACAAATGAAATCAGGAGCAAGGCTGCAGGTATCATTTTACCTTCTGAAGGGCTGTTTCTGTGTTCTGGCATGTGTCTGCCTGAACTCTGTGATTAAAATAAGAAGTTGATACCTGGAGCCAGGGCGATACTGGAGAATGTCTCCCGCTATCTGGAGAGGGACAGCCAGATAGATACTGATGAAAATGGAGGAGGGTAGCTGAGCTCTGGTGTAAAAGTTCATTGACTCTTTAACATTGTTAATATCTTAATCCACATGTTTGTTTATTTTACTGGTTTGCTCTTTTCCCTATTGTTAATTCCCTTCTCAATATGCTAAACATTTTGCAGATACCACAACTTATTCTCCTTACAGCATTAGAGATAACATATTGTTGTTCCTGTCTGAAGCTTGTGGAGGTTAAGTAACTTACCCAAGATTTTATTGTTTATCAGATGCAGAGCCAGGCCTTGCTTCCAGGTCTGTCTGGCTCGGAAGGCTTCCTGTTTCCATTGCACTAGCCAGCAAAGGAATCGCCGGAATTTCTAGGATATAACTTTCTTCAAAGTGATAGTCATTATGTCCAGCCCTTCCTTTCCTTTAGTACTCTGGCTATCCTAGTTTATAGGCACTTGAATGGACTATTGTAGGAGCTTCTAAACTGATCTTCCCACCCCTTGCTTTCTGAATATTAATTCACTCCTTGCACTATTGCACTGTCTTCCTGATGGTCAAGTCTAATAATGACAGTTGTTTTGTTGAATGCTACTATTAATATAAAATCATGTTAACCCTTTGATAACAAACAGTTTGTAATTCTTAGTTGCCTTTCAAATAAAATGAACACCTCTTAACTGAGGTTTTATGACCTCCTCTCATCTGCCCTTCCTACCCCTTAGCCTTTTCAAACTGCTTGCTTCCTTTGTCACATCAATTTTCTAACTAATTTCAATTGTTTATTTTATTGTTTAGTCGCTAAGTCATGTCTGACTCCTTGTGACCCCATGGAGTGCAGCATGCCAGGCTTCCCTGTCCTTCACTATCTCCTGGAGTGTGCAAAAACTCATGTCCATTGAGTTGGTGATGCCATCCAACCATCTCATTCTCTGTTGCCTGCTTCTTCTTCTGCCCTCAGTCTTTCTCAACATCAGGGTCTTTTGCAGCAAATTGGCTCTTTGCATCAGATGGCCAAACTATTGGAGATTCAGCTTCAGCATCAGTCCATATCCAGTGAATATTTAGGGTTGATTTCCTTTAAAATTGATTGGTTTGATTTCTTTGCTGTCCAAGGGACTCTCAGGCATCTTTTCCAATACCACAAATTGCTTGTAGTGTGAGCTTATGTGATCTTACACTCCTCTCCCTCTCTTCCTCTCTCCCCCTCTCTCTTCCTGTAGGTAGGCAGATCTCTATTTTTCTAAGCAAGCAATGATTTCGTGGATGGAGGATCTCTACATTTTTATTTGCATTCCTGTTATGACAAAATGCCCATCTCTCTAACCTGATCTCCAATTAATATAAATAAAAAGTTTTCCTATCTTGTATCTGCTTCAGTGATGTATTTTCTCATCATCCTGGTTGGAAGTATTTTTCTCCTTGAATCTCCATAGCACCATACCTATTCCTTTCTAATGGTACTTATATTTTCCACCTTGGATTGTAAATATTTTTATAAGTGAGATTGGGGTCCTTGGCATGGGGGGGAGGGTCTGGGTATAACTGAGTCCACTTGTCCTGTGTGTCACATTGCTTATCGTAGATCCATGGAGATGACCAAAAAATGAATCAGTATCATAACTTATGTGTATATAGTGCTTGGAAATTTATAGAAGTGTACATTTTTCTTATTTGACAACAATAGGGTGGCATTTGGTGGTTATCTGCATGTTATGGATAAAATTTAGAAGTTTATAGAGATAGGCTCAGGAAATATCTATGGCATTTTGTGCCAGTTCTAGTCTTGGGAGTGGGGCAAGATGGGACCCCAAGTTAAGCAGGTTGGAACTAACGTGACCTCCAGGGCAACTGGATTCAGGGATTCTGGACACTGTTTATGCCTTGGACTCACCTTCAGGAAATTTAAGATAAGTTATTTACTAAGCAAGCTCCACCCCCAAAGATTCTCATCTGATGGTCTGAGATGGTACCTAGACATTGGTATTTTTATTTTTTAGTGTGGTGATTTTGAAAAAAAATTTATCATTCCAAATTTATGGAAGAAATTGATAATAGATATTTTTAAGTTCTATTATAAACACACTGGAGAAGGGAATGGTAAGCCACTTCAGTATTCTTGCCTTGAGAACCCCATGAACAGTATGAAAAGGCAAAATGATAAGATACCAAAGAGGAACTCCCCAGGTCATTAGGTGCCCAATATGCTACTGGAGATCAGTGGAGAAATAACTCCAGAAAGAATGAAGGGATGGAGCCAAAGCAAAAACAATACCCAGTTGTGCATATGACTGGTGATAGAAGCAAGATCCGATGCTGTAGAGAGCAATATTGCATAGGAACCTGGAATGTCAGGTCCATGAATCAAGGCAAATTGGAAGTGGTCAAACAGGAGATGGCAAGAGTGAACGTCTACATTCTAGGAATCAGCGAATTAAAATGGACTGGAATGGGTTCAGATGACCATTATATCTACTATTGCAGGCAGGAATCCCTCAGAAGAAATGGAGTAGCCATCATGGTCAACAAAAGAGTCCGAAATGCAGTACTTGGATGCAATCTCAAAAACGATAGAATGATCTCTGTTCGTCACCAAGGCAAACCATTCAATATCACGGTAATCCAAGTCTAGGCCCCAACCAATAATGCTGAAGAAGCTGAAGTTGAACAGTTTTATGAAGACCTATAAGACCTTTTAGAACTAATACACAAAAAAAGGTGTCCTTTTCATTATAGGGGACTGGAATGCTAAAGTAGGAAGTCAAGAAACACCTGGAGTAACAGGCAAATTTGGCCTTGGAATGCAGAATGAAGCAGGGCAAAGACTAATAGAGTTTTGCCAAGAAAATGCACTGGTCATAGCAAACACCCTCTTCCAGCAACACAAGAGAAGACTCTACACATGGACATCACCAGATAGTCAACACCAAAATCAGATTGATTATATTCTATGCAGCCAAAGATGGAGAAGCTCTATACAGTCAACAAAAAACAAGACCAGGAGCTGACTGTGGCTCAGATCATGAACTCCTTATTACCAAATTCAGACTTATATTGAGGAAAGTAGGGAAAACCGCTAGACCATTCAGGTATGACCTAAATCAAATCCCTTATGATTTATACAGTGGAAGTGAGAAATAGATTTAAGGGCCTAGATCTGATAGATAGAGTGCCTGATGAACTATGGAATGAGGTTCGTGACATTGTACAGGAGACAGGGATCAAGACCATCCCCATGGAAAAGAAATGCAAAAAAGCAAAATGGCTGTCTGGGGAAGGCTTACAAATAGCTGTGAAAAGAAGAGAGGTGAAAAGCAAAGGAGAAAAGGAAAGATATAAGCATCTTAATGCAGAGTTCCAAAGAATAACAAGGAGAGATAAGAAAGCCTTCTTCAGTGATCAATATAAAGAAATAGAGGAAAACAACAGAATGGGAAAGACTAGAGATCTCTTCAAGAAAATCAGAGATACCAAGGGAACATTTCATGCAAAGATGGGCTTGATAAAGGACAGAAATGTTATGGACCTAACAGAAGCAGAAGATATTAAGAAGAGGTGGCAAGAATACACAGAAGAACTGTACAAAAAAGATCTTCACGACCCAGATAATCATGATGATGTGATCACTAATCTAGAGCCAGACATCTTGGAATGTGAAGTCAAGTGGGCCTTAGAAAGCATCACTATGAACAAAGCTAGTGGAGGTGATGGAATTCCAGTCAAGCTGTTTCAAATCCTGAAAGATGATGCTGTGAAAGTGCTGCACTCAATATGCCAGCACATTTGGAAAACTCAGCAGTGGCCACAGGACTGGAAAAGGTCAGTTTTCATTCCAATTCCAAAGAAAGGCAATGCAAAAGAGTGCTCAAACTACTGCACAATTGCACTCATCTCACATGCTGGTAAAGTAATGCTCAAAATTCCCCAAGCCAGGCTTCAGCAATACATGAACCATGAACTCCCTGATGTTCAAGCTGGTTTTAGAAAAGGCAGACGAACCAGAGATCAAATTGCCAACATCTGCTGGATCATGGAAAAAGCAAGAGAGTTCCAGAAAAACATCTATTTCTGCTTTATTGACTATGCCAAACCTTTGACTGTGTGGATCACAATAAACTGTGGAAAATTCTGAAAGAGATGGGAATACCAGACCACCTGACCTGCCTCTTGAGAAATCTGTATGCAGGTCAGGAAGCAACAGTTAGAACTGGACATGGAACAATAGACCGGTTCTAAATAGGAAAAGGAGTCCGTCAAGGCTGTATATTGTCACCCTGCTTATTTAACTTCTATGCACTGTACATCATGAGAAACGCTGGACTGGAAGAAGCACAAGCTGGAATCAAGATTGCTGGGAGAAATATCAATAACCTCAGATATGCAGATGACACCACCCTTATGACAGAAAGTGAAGAGGAGCTAAAAAGCCTCTTGATGAAAGTGAAAGAGGAGAGCGAAAAAGTTGGCTTAAAGCTCAACATTCAGAAAACGAAGATCATGGCATCTGGTCCCATCACTTCATGGGAAATAGATGGGGAAACAGTGGAAACAGTGTCAGACTTTATTTTGGGGGGCTCCAAAATCACTGCATATGGTGATTGCAGCCATGAAATTAAAAGATGCTTACTCCTTGGAAGAAAAGTTATGACCAACCTAGATAGCATATTCAAAAGCAGAGACATTACTTTGCCGACTAAGGTCTGTCTAGTCCAGGCTATGGTTTTTCCTGTGGTCATGTATGGATGTGAGAGTTGGACTGTGAAGAAGGCTGAGTGCCGAAGAATTGATGCCTTTGAACTGTGGTGTTGGAGAAGAGTCTTGAGAGTCCCTTCAACTGCAAGGAGATCCAACCATTCCATTCTGAAGATCAACCCTGGGATTTCTTTGGAGGGAATGATGCTGAAGCTGAAACTCTAGTACTTTGGCCACCTCATGCGAAGAGTTGGCTCATTGGAAAAGACCCTGATGGGGGTAGGAGGAGAAGGGGACAACAGAGGATGAGATGGCTGGAATCACGGACTCGATGGACGTGAGTCTGAGTGAACTCCGGAAGTTGGTGATGGACAGGGAGGCCTGGCATGCTGCAATTCATGGGGTCGCAAAGAGTCGGACACGACTGAGTGACTGAACTGATTATAAACACAGTAAAATCTTTGGACCCAGTCATTCCCAATTTGGCTTTTTTTTTTTTTTAACTGTAATGGGCATTCCATTTTTTATTTATTTCTGCAGTTTTATAAAAATGAAGTAGTTTCTTTTTTATTGAAATATAGTTGATTTACAATATTGTTTCAGATGTACAGCAAAAAGTGATTCAGTGACATACATACATATTTAAGATTATGTTCTATTATTGGTTATTACAAGATATTTAATGCAGTTCCCCGTGCTATACAATAAATCCTTGTTGCTTATCTATTTTATGTACAGTGTGTGTGTACAGTAGTTTGTATCTATTAATTCCATACTCCTAATCTGTTCCACGTTTATCTCCCCTTTGGTAACCATAAATTTGTTTTCTACATCTGCATGTCCGTTTGTTTTGTGTGTAGGCTCATTTGTACTACTTTGAGATTTTACATGTTATTGATATCTTATAGTATTTGCCTTTCTCTGAGTTCACTAAGTACAATATTCTTTCAGTCCAGCCATGTTGCTGCAAGTGGCAATTCATTCTTTTTCATGACTGAGTAGTAGTTCTGTGTGTATATATTTGTATATACCACACATTCTTAAATCAATGGTCTGTGATGGACTTTCGGGTTGTTTCCATGTCTTGTCTGTCGTAAATAGTGCTGATATGAACATTGAGGTGTATGAATCCTTTTGAACTAGAGATTTTGCTTTTTTTATTTTATTTTTTGGAAATAAAAGCTAGGTGTTTTCAGATGCTACTTTGAAAAAAATAGATCTATATCCTAGTCTTAAGAGTATAACTCAGAGGCACAGATTTATGTTGATATAATTGTTAACTCTGAGCTACAAGAGTTAAATACTTTATCCTGTGATACTCTGGGTTAGCACACATTTTAGAGAAATGCAAGCTTGGGTGCCCATATATATTATATTTAAAACTCCAAAAACAAACAAAAAATGTTTTATAAATGAGCATTATGTATTGGGAGAAGGTTATATAGAAATAGTGAAATAACATATAACTCCTACTCATTGTACAGTAATGTCTTATTTTTCTCTCTTCTTAAAGAATGCCATCTCATAGATTTTTATTGTTGCTGTAAATTGGGAACCAAATTTATTTATTTCATCTTCATAGTGTGTGGGTGTGTACCTAGTGCACACTGACTTTAATTAAAATTTTTCTTGCAAGCTCAAGGTCTTCATTATCCACTTGAATTATTTTAAAATGCAGCAGTACAATAACATCCTCAGAGACCATTAAAATGCTTATAAAGATATTTTCTCAATACTGAATGGCTTAAACTTCCATGCTTCCATATTGTTATATGTGCCTCTTTAAACTTTTATTCCCTCCCTCTGAGGTATTTCTCCTAAGTGCTTAGCAGATATCTGATTCTGCTGCAAGGAAGATTGTAAGTTTGCAGAGAGAGCACTTAACCACTCTTGTTAACTTGATGGCCTTGTTTATCCACTGTTGCATTCAGTGAGCTCTAGATGGTGGCCTGAGGGTGACCATATATTTTTCCCTTGTAGAACAGAGTTTAGTGTTTGTGCCCACAGTTGTATTTAACATTCAGGAGCCTTGTCCTCCATTATAGCTAGATTTACAACTGTGTTTTGAGTGAAAGAGTTTGTTGGTGTTGCTTCCTGAAGGAAATGAAGACACTTAACATCAGAATGCTCAAAATGATAATTCTGTGATAAAGAAGGAAATTAGAAGTATGACAACCTAAATTTTGTCTGTTTTTTTTTAAAATAACATCAAAAAATAATATCGCCTGTTTTTATCTCAAGGCTATTTCAAATCTGAGCTTTACATAACAAAAAAAGGTAAGGATGATCAACTCTAATTAATTTTTATTTACATTTTTGGAGAATCAGGAATTTAATTTCAATTATCTATACATGTACATGTGGGCTGGTGTCTCAGATAGGAAAGAATCTGCCTGAAATGCAGGAGACCTGGGTTCAATCCCTAGGTTGGAAAGATGCCTGAGAGAAGGTATGGCAATCCACTCCAGTATTCTTGCCTGGAGAATTCCATGGAGAGCGGAGCCTGGTGGGGTACAGTTCATGGGGTCACAAAGAGTCACATGTGACTGAGCGACTAACATATATTTATATGTAACTATTTATGGGTATCTATTAATATTTCAAGAGAGACACTGTATATGTGGTTCATTTCAGTTCAGTCGCTTAGTTGTGTCTGACTCTTTGCGACCCCATGAATTGCAGCACGCCAGGCCTCCCTGTCCATCATCAATTCCTGGAGTTCACTCAGACTGACGTCCATCGAGTCTGTGATACCATCCAGCCATCTCATCCTCTGTCGTCCCCTTCTCCTCCTGCCCCCAATCCCTCCCAGCATCAGGGTCTTTTCCAATGAGCCAACTCTTCGCATGAGGTGGCCAAAGAACTGGAGTTTCAGCTTTAGCATCATTCCTTCCAAAGAAATCCCAGGGCTGATTTCCTTCAGAATGGACTGGTTAGATCTTCTTGCAGTCCAAGGGACTCTCAAGAGTCTTCTCCAACACCACAGTTCAACAGCATCAATTCTTCGCTGCTCAGCTTTCCTCATAGTCCAACTCTCACATCCATACATGACCACTGGAAAAACCATAGCCTTGACTAGACGGACCTTAGTCGGCAAAGTAATGTCTCTGGTTTTTAATATGCTGTCTAGGTTGGTCATAACTTTCCTCCTAGGAACAAGCGTCTTTTAATTTCATGACTGCAGTCACCATCTGCCGTGATTTTGTAGCCCCCCCCCAAATAAAATCAGCCACTGTTTCCCCATCTATTTCCCATGGAGTGATGGGACCAGATGCCATGATCTTCGTTTTCTGAATGTTGAGCTTTAAGCCAACTTTTTCACTCTCCTCTTTCACTTTCATTAAGAGGCTTTTTAGTTCCCCTTCACTTTCTGTCATAAGGGTGGTGCCATCTGCATATCTGAGGTGATTGATATTTCTCCCGGCAATCTTGATTCCAGCGTGTGCTTCTTCCAGCCCAGCCTTTCTCATGATGTACTCTGCATAGAAGTTAAATAAGCAGGGTGACAATATACAGCCTTGACATACTCCTTTTCCTATTTGGAACCAGTCTGTTATTCCATGTCCAGTTCTTATTCTTTCTTCCTGACCTGCATACAGGTTTCTCAAGAGGCAGGTCAGGTGGTCTGGTATTCCCATCTCTTTCAGAATTTTCCACAGTTTATTGTGATCCACACAGTCAAAGGCTTTGGCATAGTCAATAAAGCAGAAATAGATGTTTTTCTGGAACTCTCTTGCTTTTTCCATGATCCAGTGGATGTTGGCAATTTGATCTCTGGTTCCTCTGCCTTTTCTAAAACCCGCTTGAACATCAGGGAGTTCACAGTTCACATATTGCTGAAGCCTGGCTTGGACAATTTTGAGCGTTAGTTTACTAGTGTGTGAGATGAGTTCAATTGTGCAGTAGTTTGAGCATTCTTTGGCATTGCCTTTTTTTGGGATTGGAATGAAAACTGACCTTTTCCAGTCCTGTGGCCACTGCTGAGTTTTCCCAATTTGCTGGCATATTGAGTGCAGCACTTTCACAGCATCATCTTTCAGGATTTGAAATAGCTCAACTGGAATTCCATCACCTCTACTAGCTTTGTTCTTAGTGATGCTTTCTAAGACCCACTTCACTTCACATTCCTGGCTCTAGGTGAGTGATCACACCATCATGATTATCTGGGTCGTGAAGATCTTTTTTGTACAGTTCTTCCGTGTATTCTTGCCACCTCTTCTTAATATCTTTTGCTTCTCCTAGGTCCATACCATTTCTGTCCTTTATTGTGCCCATCTTTGCATGAAATGTTCCCTTGGTATCTCTAATTTTCTTGAAGAGATCTCTAGTCTTTCCCATTCTGTTGTTTTCCTCTGTTTCTTTGCATTGATCGCTGAGGAAGGCTTTTTTATCTCTTCTTGTTATTCTTTGGAACTCTGCATTAAGATGCTTATATCTTTCCTTTACTCCTTTACCTTTTGCTTCTCTTCTTTTCACAGCTATTTGTTAAGGCCTCCCCAGACAGCCATTTTGCTTTTTTGCATTTCTTTTCTATGGGGATGGTCTTTATCCCTGTCTCCTGTACAATGTCATGAACCTCTGTCCATAGTTCATCAGGCACTCTGTCTGTCAGATCTAGGCCCTTAAATCTATTTCTCATTTCCACTGTATAAGCATAAGGGATTTTATTTAGGTCATACCTGAATGGTCTAGCGGTTTTCTCTACTTTTTTCAATTTAAGTCTGAATTTGGTAATAAGGAGTTCATGATCTGAGCCACAGTCAGCTCCTGGTCTTGTTTTTGTTGACTGTATAGAGCTTCTCCATCTTTGGCTGCAAAGAATATAATCAGTCTGATTTCACTGTTGACCATCTGGTGATGTCCATGTGTAGAGTCTTCTCTTGTGTTGCTGGAAGAGGGTGTTTGCTATGACCAGTGCATTTTCTTGGCAAAACTCTATTAGTCTTTGCCCTGCTTCATTCTGTATTTTAAGGCCAAATTTGCCTGTTACTCCAGGTGTTTCTTGACTTACTACTTTAGCATTCCAGTCTCCTATAATGAAAAGGACATCTTTTTTTGGTGTTCATTCTAAAACAAAAAGGTCTTGTAGGTCTTCATAGAGTGACTTCACTCTCACTTTTCACTTTCATGCATTGGAGAAGGAATGGCAACCCACTCCAGTGTTCTTGCCTGGAGGATCCCAGGGATGGGGGAGCCTGGTGGGCTGCCGTCTGTGGGGTCGCACAGAGTCTGACACGACTGAAGCAACACAGCAGCAGCAGCAGCAGCAGTAGCAGGTCTTCATAGAACCATTCCACTTCATGTGTATTGTGGTAGGCACTCTAATTTCTTAATTTTCTAACTCTGAAACTTAATAATTTAGTCAAAGTTCAATATTTAGCTTTCTCCTTGAACTCCCTAATGAATCATTTCCTTTGAAAGACTTTTCCTGGAATTCCTCTTTTTGGCAGGTAGGTTTACATACCTAACATGACATCATTTGACTGGATTCTTGAAAAAAAAATAATTTAAGAGACAAAAAAATGTAGGGTAGCTTTTGAGCATTCTAGTGGTAGAATTTGGGGAGAAAGTAAAATAGAGAAATCATTCCTAGTAGGAATATGTGTTATTTTCTGAAACACCATTGATAATTGAGTAACATTTTTTGTTTCCTTAATAAGTTCATTTGGATTATTACTTTGTTTCAGAAGGGAAATATTTCCCTCTGTCTTTTGCTGCTGCTGCTTCTAAGTTGCTTCAGTCGTGTCCAACTCTGTGCAACCCCATAGATGGCAGCCCACCAGGCTCTGCCGTCCCTGGGATTCCCCAGGCAAGAGCACTGGAGTGGGTTGCCATTTCCTTCTCCAATGGATGAAAGTGAAAAGTGAAAGTGAAGTCTCAGTCGTGTCCAAGTGTCCAACTCTTTGAGAGCCCATGGACTGCAGCCTGCCAGGCTCTGCTGTCCGTGGGATTTTCCAGGCAAGAGTACTGGAGTGGGTTGCCATTGCCTTCTCCGCCTGCTCTCTTTTACTGAGTTACATTTCAGCAAAAGCGACTTAATTATAATTCTGGAGCTTCATCCTGCTTAAAACTAGTTGAATTCCGGACTTAATAAAATCACACTTATGTAGGAAGCCATATCATTGTAGGTATAGAAAAGGAAGGAAACAACTTGTTTAACTTCCAAGTTAAAAATACAATACTGTAGGTTCCTTGAGGTCCATCTTTGTTACAGTGTTTTGGATGATTCTATTACATGAAAGCCTATTTCTGGATACTATTTGTGTGTACTGTTATCAATGTCCACCTCATTTCCTGGGAGCCCACCAGCTTCCTTCCCACCTTTATCCTCTGCCAATCCTCCAGATGACCTAATTTCTCACCTGCACTTACTGAAAGCCCATTCATTCTTCATGCCCTGTTTCCAGATCCACCTCTTTCACAAAACCTTCGGAACTTATGCAGCTCCTTCTCATTGACTTAAACTCCTCTTCCTAGTCCCTTACGGTCAAACATTTCCTGACTGTGTTGTGTCGTCTTATTTCTCTGTCCTTGTCATAGACATCCTATCTTAAGCATCTTCTCCGCCTTACTGGGGCTTGGAGTCAATCATCAGGTTTAATTCTGAGCCTTAGATTTTCAGAGCTATTCTTAAAATGCTCTATTATGTTCTACTTTTTAACATTTTTCTATCTCTAAATTAGGATGGTCTTCCATCCTCTGGAAGCCATACTTGGTTGGCACGACCCTGTTATCTTGACTGTACTGATTGGGCTCAAGCCAGGCAACGAAGCTCTGATTCAATAATTTGGTTTTGGGGCCAAATGTGAGTTAAGTCAGTCTTTTTCCAAATGAAAAAAACTCCTTTCCAAAACCCATAAGGACTAAGGATCTCAGAAGAGTCCATTTCCTGAAAGGATGAAACAGATACAGAGAGGGGGCGGGTTGGGGGCATAAAGAGAGGAATCTGAAGCTCCTTGGGGCTTCCCTGACTCTAGTTATCCTCCTTCCCTGAGGCTGCATTGTGTTTTTACCCACCCCAGTCTATGAATAACCCTGCCCTAAGCTATATTGAGTTCATTTCTGTTATTGCATCTACTCTTTTTCATCAGAAGACAATGTTCATTGTAAGACCATCCTAATTCAGAGATAGAAAAATGTAAAAAGTAGAACATAATAGCACATTTTAAGAATAGTTCTGAAAATCTAGGGCTCAGAATTAAACCTGATAATTGACTCCAAGCCCCTCCCCCATCCCTGGGCAACATGGTGACACTAAAACCCAGCATATTTCCTGTTCTATCCACAGAGGCTTATCTGTTGTCTCCAGCTGCCTGTGAAGCATTTTTATTTAGATGTTCCTATCAAACATGTTTGACAATTGATTCCCTTTCCATCTGTCAGGATAGATCCCCTTATTTTATTTCAGTTTTTTCTCCCTCTTCTAAGTGATCTAAGAGTCATTCAGAATTCTCTCCCTTCCCTTAATCTGACCCCAAATTTTGGAATTTCCTTTTCTTTTAATTATTTCTTTAAATTGTATAACATGCAAAACATAAAATTTTACTACCTTGACCATTTTTAAATGTATGGCTTAATGATATTAAATGTGTTCACATTGTTGGGAAACCACCACCAGTCCAATCTGCAGAACTTTTTTTTTTTTTTTGAAAAACTGAAACTGCACCCATTAAGCAATAAACTCCTGCCTTCTCCTCCCCTAATCCCTGTAACCATGATCTGTAATAATTGCTGGGTCTATGAATTTGACTACCCTAGATATCTCATATAAGTGGAATCATACAGTATTTGTATTTGTCTTTTTGTTACTGGCTTATTTCATTTAGCATGATGTCCTCATAGTTCATCCATGTTGCAGCATGTGTCAGAAATATGGCATTCCTTTTGCTGACATTATATTTTGATTTAATCTTTTTCTTTCTTCTTTCCTCTTTGACAGTCTTTGAAGACAGAGATAAAAAGTCTTTATCACTTTGCGGTTGAGTTCCTGACATGATGCCTTAACAGATCTCTGGTGATCCTCTGCTTGCTTACAGCCATCATCTGTGATATCGGAGTCATCTTTACAAACATGGCTTTCATTTGGTTTTGACCACAGGATTACCATGAATGGAGTCACATGGATGGTTGCTACAACCCAGATGTCCTAAATAGCCCCTTCTTGCTAAAAGCCTTACCCTTTTCCTCCTGATACTCCTCATCCAGTCTAGCCCCTTCTCCTTAATTTTTGAGTCCTCCCTGATCTGGTCAGATTCTGTGCTTTTAAAGATCTCATTACCCCATGCTTTAATTTATGTACCACTATTATTCGCCAAGGACCTTCATTTCCATCAGGGAGTCATTTAACTTTCTCTGCAGAATTCAGTGTTTATATTTGTCTCTTCCTTTTTGACTTTAATTCCTGTCAGATGAAAATTTCAGTTTACTTTCATGACCTGTCCAAATATCATATATTCTGTTATAGCTCCCCCTTCTTCCTGAAGACTTCACAACTGCTCTAGCCCTGTTTATAATTCATTTAGTTATAGGCTTATGCTTACACACATTTACTGTAGATTATGTTGTACCGGTTAGTAAT
Source organism: Oryx dammah (assembly GCF_014754425.2). Classification (NCBI taxonomy): domain Eukaryota; kingdom Metazoa; phylum Chordata; class Mammalia; order Artiodactyla; family Bovidae; genus Oryx; species Oryx dammah. The sequence continues at coordinate 29,363,793 of NW_024070213.1, forward strand.
TTGCTAACTAGATTTCAGTTTTTTGAAGCTTGATGCTTGTTTTTCCTAGCTTCACATTAGCGACCAGAGTGCAAACATGCATTAAGTGGGCAATGAATATTTGTTGTGTTAGTGGCATTTTCATGTTAATAGTGCAGTAACAGAATACTTTATAGGCAATCTATAAAATCTTTCACTTTCTATTTCACTGTCATTTCTAAACCACCCACACTTAATTTACTTGCAAGTACTTTTAAGTGTGGAAACATCTAAGACAATAATTAGTATTCTTTTTTCTCCCCTGAGAAACCCACAAGGGAATCATTTGATTTAATCTATGTTTAGCCCACGTTGTTTCAAAATGAGAAGCGTTTGATATATCTGCAGGTGATTTATCATTAGATACATATCCAAGAAAGGGAAAAACAAACAAAACCCCACCTGAACTCTGATGTTGGCACTAGGATATTGACTGTAAATGCTATTAGAGTTTAGACTTTCTTTGTAGATAAATGGGGTGTTGTGTAAAGAATCCTGTTTAGTTCTAGTTTGTTTGTTTATTTTGGACTGCTCTGTCTTCCTGAACTCTTATAGTCCTTTTCTGAAGCTTAAACTTAAGGGCATTGTTCAGTAAGGAGGAGTGTTGCCCATCTTTTTCCTCCAAAGAGTGAGATTTATCACTTTGGCCTTCATTTCCCTTCTTTTTGTTAATATTAAACAACATCATACTAGCTGTAAACATCAAATACTGTAATAGAGTTAGAGAGTACGTTTTTAAAATCTGTAGGCATATAGCTCTTTCTGTGTATGTGGCATCAAGCAGATATGGCACAATTCAGTTCAGTAATAATGCATTGACTCACAGGTTACATCTTGTGCTAGGAATAAAGATGATCAAGTAACACCATCTTGCCCTTATGGATTTTATAGTCTGAAGTGAAGTGAAAGTTGCTCAGTTGTGTCTGACTCTTTGCGATGTCATGGTCTGTAGGCCTCCAGGCTTCTCTGTCCATGGGATTCTCCCCGCAAGAATACTGGAATGGGTCACCATTCCCTTTCCCAGGGGATCTTCCGAACCCATGAATCAAACATAGGTCTCCAGGCTTCCAGGAGGATTCTTTACCGTCTGAGCCACCAGGGAAGTAATTACAAGTATGTGAATGTGATTAAAGGTATGTAGAATACTGATTGCTGAGGGAGAGAACAGCAAGGGAATTATATCTTGTGTATGGGGTTGGTGGAATCTTTGAGAAAGTGTCCTTTAGTATGTATACAGTAAGTTCCCTACATAGGAATCTTCAAGTTCAAACGTGCCCAGCTGGTGTACTCTACTACTGTACTTTTCAAGGTACTGTACTGTGAGATTAAAAATGTTTTCTTTATTTTTTGTGTTTGTTTTTTATGTATTGTATGAAAAGCACTATAAACATATTACAGAACAGTACTATATAGCTGTGTTAGTTGGGTACCTTAGCTAACTTTGTTGGACTTAAAAATTGCACTTAACAATGTACTCTTGGAATGGAGCTCATTCCAAGAGTTTCGTTGGGGATTATTTCATGTAGGGTATTCAGTCGCTCAGTCACGTCCGACTCTTTGCAACCCCATGAACCACAGCATGCCAGGCCTCCCTGTCCATCACCAACTCCCAGAGCCCACCCAAACCCATGTCCATTGAGTCAATGATGCCATTCAACCATCTTATCCTCTGCCATCCCCTTCTCCTCCTGCCCTCAATCTTTCCCAGCATCAGTGTCTTTTCCAATGAGTCAGCTCTTCCTGCCTTTGATTCATTTATCAATTTCTTTGTTTTTTGAAGTAGGGATCACTGATATTTGACTGCATGGGGACAATACCCCAAGCCCCCTATGGTGAATGGTCAACTATATGCACATAAAACTACATTTCTATGATACTGAGTAAGGGTTCAGAAAATAACTGGGATGTGTGCTGTAGATGAGACACTAAAGCTGGACTGGGGAACAGATTTTGGAATCATCTTTCTAAAGATGGCCAGTAAGGCCATGAAAGTAGACACCATTTCTTGGAAGTCTGTAGAAAAGAAGTACTCTGGAAAACACTGATATCTAGAAAGAGAGTAGAGGTGCATTTACGACAGGTAAGTATAGATTTAAAACCACATAACTGGAAATGATTTGGACATCTTCCGATACAGTCAGGGTAAAGATGAGTCAAGAGATCCTATTAACATTAGTGATATAGTTTCTGTAAGTCGTGGCCTAAAGTCTCAAGTTTGCCTTTTAGTGTAGGTTTTTATAATCCAGTTCAGCCTCATGTTGGTGTTTTGTCTGCACTGAATTATACATTGTAAGAGTATAACAGTTTCTTCCATATGTTTATACTTAACACCCTTTGTGGCAGAAAAATTTAAGATCTTTTTCAAGTAATCAAATTTGTTTAAGTATATACAGTGTCCCTGCTTACAAAAATAATAATAATAATAATCAAATAATCCCCTGGACTTTGCTTCTAGATTATTCTTCCTGGTTGCTCAGCCTGATTCTTCCATGAGTTTAGAAGTATATCAGGCTTTCATAAGCCTTATTGGTTTGGACTGTAGGTGGATCTTTTATTCACTGAATCCAGAGAAATACAGTGCCTGGCAAAAAATAGGTAATATTTGCCGAATGAATAAACCATGCAGATTTCAGACACGGTATGTTTTTAAAGGATAGTGATTCACTTACTAATCTTTTTTCTTTGGGATGAGTTCAGTTCAGTGGCTCTGTCTCTTTACGACCCCATGGATGGCAGCACACCAGGCCTCCCTGTCCATCACCAACTCCCAGAGTTTACTCAAGCTCATATCCATTGAGTTGGTGTCATCTAACCATCTCATCCTCTGTCATCCCCTTCTTCTCCCACCTTCAATCTTTCCCAGCATCAGGGTCTTTTCAAACGAGTCAGTTCTTTGCATCAGGTGGCCAAAGTATTAGAGTTTCAACTTCAGAATCAGTCCTTCCAATGGATATTCAGGACTGATTTCCTTTATGATGGACTGGCTGTATCTCCTTGCAGTCCAAGGGACTCTCAAGAGTCTTATCCAACACCATAATCCAAAAACATCAATTCTTTGGCGCTTGGCTTTCTTTATAGTCCAAATCTTATATCCATACATGGCTATTGGAAAAACCATAGCTTTGACTAGACGGACCTTTGTTGGCAAAGTAATGTCTCTGCTTTTTAATATGCTGTCTAGGTAGTCATAACTTTTCTTCCAAGGAGCAAGCATCTTTTAATTTCATGGCTGCAATCACCATCTGCAGTGATTTTGGAGCCCCCCAAAATAAAGTCTGCCATTGTTTCCACCTATTTGCCATGATGTAATGGGACAAGATGCCATGATGTTAGTTTTTTGAATATTGAGTTTAAGCCAACTTTTTCACTCTCCTCTTTCACTTTCATCAAGAGACTAGTTCTTTGCTTTCTGCCATAAGGGTGGTGTCATCTGCATATCTGAGGTTACTGGTATTTCTCCCAGCAATCTTGATTCCAGCTTGTGCTTCCTCCAGCCCAGGATTTCTCATGATGTACTCTGCATATGAGTTAAATAAGCAGGGTGACAATATACAGCCTTGACATACTCCTTTTCCTATTTGGAACCAGTCTGTTGTTCCATGTCCAGTTCTAACTGTTGCATCCTGATGTGCATACAGATTTCTCAAGAGGCAGGTCAAGTGTTCTGGTATTCCCATCTCTTTCAGAATTTTCTAAGGTTTGCTGTGATCCACACAGTCAAAGGCTTTGGCATAGTCAATAAAACAGAAGTAAATATTTTTCTAGAATTCTCTTGCTTTTTCAATGATCCAACGGATGTTGGCAATTTGAGCTCTCTTTCCTCTGCCTTTTCTAAATCCAGCTTGAACATCTGGAAGTTCACGGTTCATGTACTGTTGAAGTTCGGCTTGGAGAATTTTGAGCACTACTTTACTAACGTGAGTGAGTGCAATTGTGCAGTAGTTTGAGCATTGTTTGGCATTGCCTTTCTTTGGAATTGGAATGAAAACTGACCTTTTCCAGTCCTGTGGTCACTGCTGAGTTTTCCAAATTTGCTGGCATATTGAGTGCAGCACTTTCACAGCATCATCTTTTAGGATTTGAAATAGCTCTACTGGAATTCCATCACCTCCACTAGCTTTGTTCGTAGTGATGCTTCCTAAGGCCCACTTGACTTCACATTCCAGGATGTCAGGCTCTAGGTGACTGATCACATTATCGTGATTTTCTGGGTTGTGAAGATCTTTTTTTGTATAATTCTTCTGTGTATTCTTGCCACCTCTTCTTAATATTTTCTGCTTCTGTTAGGTTCATACCATTTCTGTCCTTTATTGTGCCCATATTTGCATGAAATGTTCCCTTTGTATCTCTAATTTTCTTGACAATATCTCTAGTCTTTCCCATTCTATTGTTTTCCTCTATTTTCTTTGCATTAATCACTGAGAAAGGCTCTCTTACCTCTCCTTGCTCTTCTTTGAAACTCTGCAATCAAATGGGCATATCTTTCCTTTTCTCCTTTGCCTTCTCTTTTGCTTCTCTTCTTTTCACAGCTGTTTGTAAGGCCTCCTCAGACACCCATTTGGCCTTTTGCATTTCTTTTTCTTGGGGATGGTCTTGATCCCAAGTATAGAGAATTGTAGAAACATGATTAAGCTACTCTTCTTTGTTTCCAGTAGGTATCTTTTCTCATGGTTTTAACTCAGGGCAGCAATTGTTCTTTTTAAGAGCAAAAGGATGATTTAAAAAAGAACGTGTCTCATTAGCAAATATAAACCATATATAAAAGTATGTCAAACATAATGAAATTCTGACTATTAAAAAAACCCATTACTTTTGAATCCTGAACATCAAACCTTACAGGATTACTGATAAGGGTAATAGCATATTTTTTTAACCCTCCAAAATATCTTTTTTTTTTTAAGTTCTTTTTAAACCACAGAATGTAAAGATAGTTATGTTCTATTTATTTCTAATTTCTCTCTTGCTATTTTCCCTTTTTTTGTATCATGCCCACAGCAGTTGTTTCCCTAACCCTTACCCCAACCCACAGACTTTCTCATGCTCCTTTTTTGGCTCTTGTTTGGCTTTGATCCTTATTTTGACATTTGAAACGCGTGTTTGAATTGTAGTTATCGCCAAGTTACAATCCATCAGGTTTCCCATAGGAGTGATTATGTTTATTTTACCCCCAAACAAGGTGATCTTTTTATGATGAAGTATTGAATTCACTCTAAATAAGCCTTCATCCTCGTCAAATTCCTCCTTCCTCAGAAACATGTTGACAAATGGATGACTCCAAGGTTCTGTAAAATGATTGTTGAGTGAAGCTCATGAGATGAGAAGAGAGGTGGGGACACAAAGAGGTAGCAAGTGTTTCAGTGTTAGACAGAGTAGGGTTTAGTCCAGACCCAGATACATACTAGCTGTGGATGTAATATTTACTATCTGTGGGTTTTAACATCCTCTTATATAAACAGAAGCATTAATTACCTGCCTTGGAAACACTGATCCAAAGGCAGATTTGGAAGCAGTACACAATGGGCCCCATCACTATTTCATTTAGAATATAGATAAATTCATTTGTATCCTTTCTTAGGATTCTGCATATAAATGATATCATATGATATTTGTCTTTCTGACTTACTTATTCTGATAATCTCTATTTCTATCCATGTTGCTACAAATGGCAGTCTTTTTTTTATGGCTGAGTAATATTCTATCATATATATGTACCACATTTTCTTTATCCATTCCTCTGTTATGGACAATTAGGTATCCTCCATGTCCTGGCTATTTAAATAGTTGTGCAATCTACAAAGCAGGAATAGAGTTACAGATATAGAAAACAGACTTATGGTGACCAGGGGTTAAGTGTGGCAAGGGATAAATTAGGTGATTGGGATTGACATATATATTCTACTATATGTAAAATAAATAAATAAGAAAAAGATGACTAATATAACTTAGGAAGTACTGTATAGCACAGGGAACTCTACTCAGTGCTCTGTAATGGACTTTAAGAGGAAAGAATCTCATAGGGTGCATATATGTACCTTTACAGCTGATTTACTTTGCTATAAACCTGAAACTAAAACAACATTGTGAATCAAGTATACTCCAATAAAAGAAAAAGAAATATAAAACCACAGTTGCTGATCTAAGGTGTGCATCCATGGCTCAGTGATATCCAAAGTACAGTCTCAGTTTTAGTTGCATAAACATTTCCCAAGTTGACCTTTGAATGTATGTGAAATTATGGGTGGACTGAGAAAAAATGAGGAACTTAAAACAGATTGATGGTCTATTGTGAACATCAGCTCCCCTGAATGTCAGGATATGATAATAAGTGATCTAAATTGTTTATGTATATATATATACACACACACATGTATATATATTATTTATTTATAATATATATTATGTATTTACAAACCCTGTCATTAGGTTCATTTTCCTATGGAGAATATTGATAACTAAATTGAGTTCCTTTCTTAGAAGTTGTATCTCTTATCCTTATTTCCAAGAGTTACTTAATACATTTTTAAGTATTCAGAGAAGAATCAATAATGGTTCAATCAATGCATAAAATAATGAATGAATTTAAGATAAATTCAGAAACAATAATCAATGCATGCAAGCCACATTTGTATTGAGTGTGTGTGTGTGTGTGTGTGTGTGTGTGTGTGTGTGTGCATGCATGTCTGTGGATGGCTGAATGGTCATGAAGCCCAGGATTAAACATTTGAAAAGCAAAGCAGTCACTATGTACCAGAAAGAGCAGACTAAATACCATTTTCTGAAGTTTCAGGTTTTCCTCCAAATTTAGGGGGACACACACACATGCTGTTTAAAACAAATTAATTCTCTGTTGGTGTGTGTTTCAGTTGCATCTGAAACTGAAGATTCATTCTAACATGTTCATTCCTTTTTGGTCCTAAAGATCAGGCCTAACAAGGGTTGCTGATAAAGTTAATAGCATATTTTTTTAACCCTTCAAAATATCTCCTGCACAATGGGGGTGATAATGATGTCAACCCTAGAGGGGCTGGGAGAGTTAAATGTTCTAAGAACATTTAGCCTCATTTAACAATTTCAATTGTGTGTGTAAATTGCTGAGCACCAAGCTTGGCACATAATAGGCAACCACTAAAGGTTAACTGTTCTTACAGTTGCTTTGAGGACTGTGCATCGAGTGACTGATTACATCTGCTGTTAGTGCTCAGCTACGGTTTCGCTGAGCTCTGTGCACTTTTTTTTTAACTTTTTATTTTATATTGAGAAATAGCTGATTCCTGGTGGCTCAGTTTGGGAAGAATCTGCCTACAATGCAGCACACCTGTGTTTGATCCCTGGGTAGGAAAGATCGCCTGGTGAAGGAAAGGGTGATCCACTCCAGTATTCTTGCCTGGAATATCCCACGAACAGAGGAGCCTGGCAGCCTCCAGTCCATGGGGTCACAAAGAGTCAGACATGACTTAGTGACTAAACCACCAAAGCTGATTTACAGTGCTGGGATAGTTTCAGGTGGACAGCAGGTGGACTCAGCCATACCTACGCTGCTGCTGCTAAGTTGCTTCAGTCGTGTCCGATTCTGTGCGACCCCGTGGACAGCAGCCCACCAGGCTCCTCTGTCCACAGAATTCTCTAGGCAAGAATACTGGAGTGGGTTGCCATTTCCTTCTCCTCAGCCATACATATACTTGTATCCTAAACTCCTCTCCCATCCAGGCTGCCACACTGAGCAGAATGCCATGTGCTGAACAGTATGTCCTTGTTCAGTTCAGTTCAGTTCATTCACTCAGTCGTGTCCGACTCTTCGCAACACCATGAATGGCAGCACGCCAGGCCTCTCTGTCCATCACCAACTCCCGGAGTTCACTCAGATCCACGTCCATCGAGTCAGTGATGCCATCCAGCCATCTCATCCTCTGTCATCCCCTTCTCCTCCTGCCCCCAATCCCTCCCAGCATCAGAGTCTTTTCCAATGAGTCAATTCTTCGCATGAGGTGGCCAAAGTACTGGAGTGTCAGCTTCAGCATCATTCCCTCCAAAGAAATCCCAGGGCTGGTCTCCTTCAGAATGGACTGGTTGGATCTCCTTGCAGTCCAGGGGACTCTCAAGAGTCTTCTCCAACACCACAGTTCAAAAGCATCAGTTCTTCGGCTCTCAGCTTTCTTCACAGTCCAACTCTCACATCCATACATGACCACAGGAAAAACCATAGCCTTGACTAGATGGACCTTAGTCGGCAAAGTAATGTCTCTGCTTTTGAATATGCTGTCATAACTTTTCTTCCAAGGAGTAAGCATCTTTAATTTCATGGCTGCAGTCACCATCTGCAGTGATTTTGGAGCCCCGCAAAATAAAGTCTGACACTGTTTCCACTGTTTCCCCATCTATTTCCCATGAAGTGATGGGACCGGATACCATGATCTTCGTTTTCTGAATGTTGTGCTTTAAGCCAACTTTTTCACTCTCCTCTTTCACTTTCATCAAGAGGCTTTTTTCCTCTTCACTTTCTGCCATAAGGGTGGTGTCATCTGCATATCTGAGGTGATTGATATTTCTCCTGGCAATCTTGATTCCAGCTTGTGCTTCTTCCAGCCCAGCGTTTCTCATGTTAGTTATCCATTTTAAGTAGAGAGGTGTGCACATGTCAGTCTCAAACCCCCTCTCTCTTCCCCCCATTCTTCCCCATATACAAAGGATGTCATATGGTATTTCTCCTTGTCTCTCTGAGGCACTTCACTCAGCATGATAACTTCTAGGTCCATCGATGTTGTTGCAAATGGCATTATTTCATTCTCTTTAATGTCCTGTGAACCAGTCTTGATGGTACTCTTGTGAACCAGACTTACCACCAGCAGCACCTTGGCATTCGTCTTCTTCTTTTCTAGTGGTCCATTTTCTTGATTCATTTTGTTTATGTTTTATTAATATTTAACACAGTTACATTTTAAAAAGATTCATTAGCTTAAATCCTTTCTGAAATAGAGAACAAAAGAGAAAATATTATCATTAATATTTTATCAATTCCTCCCATTTTTTTCAGTCTTTTCATAGCTACATAATTAGGATTACACTGTTTTTATTGATTGGTTTTCTATATTTTTAAATTAATGGTATTTTCTTTTCTACAACATTAAAAGTAAGACTACTTTATCACTTTTATAATTGTATTACTTTGCATCATTCTTATCACTCAAATACATTTTAATAGTCAATGTATGAGTGTGTCATATTTTATTTAAGCATTTCTATCTTGTTGGTCTGGTCGATTATCTCTAGATGTTGTCTGTGTTAGTAATACTGAAGTAAATATTTGTGTAAATCCTAGTTAGCTTTTCTGATTATTTCTTCCAGATATAGTTTTATGTATGGGATTCTGAATTAAAGAAACTAAGTAATCTGCATTTAAAGTAAGGGTTTATAGTATAACAGTTAAAATTGGAAGAACTTTTCTTTTAAAAATCCTGAGGCAGTGGTTTTTAAAATACTCTGTGACATCTCCTTTGGGCTTACTATTGAGAGGAAAGAGTTATCCATTGAAGGTGACTTTTTTCACTGTTTTTAGCAAGTAAAACTTTTTAATTTGGTGACAAGGATACACTTTCAAAATGTCAGATTTAACAAAAGTTTAAGTCATATGTTCTGTTTCATTTTTATGATGAAATATGAAAAGTTTTTTTGAATACTCATGATTATATCCTGAATATCATATTTAATTAGTAATTTCTTTGAAATTAAATTTCAACCGTCTGGTTAATTTTAATATCAATGAAGAAAGATGGTGGCATGAAAGCAGTTTTAGAAACTTAATTAAAAATCAGGTGAAGAATATTGTGCCAACTTTACAACTGCCACCAACATTTCTCCTTGAAAAAATATTTAGATATTGTTGCAGCTATGGAGAAAATATCACTCTTTCCTCATTCTACCATTCCCAAGGGCTTGGGTGTCAGATGGAGCCAAGGCTTCAAAGAGGTGAGGAAATACTTGGTGACAGAGACAGAATATTTTAGAATCTTCTTGGCAACATACCAACTAAGAGAAGAAGAAAGTGGAGGAACCAGGAGCTGGCAGTAAACCTCAGTACATAAATCCCCCATGTCTCCATCCTACAAACTCAGTCAAGTCTCATAAATTCATGCATGATTGCTTGCAACTTTTACTTTATTTTTAACATGCGAGTATGATCTGAGCTTCATGCTGAAGTTGACATGATGTGGGGCAGAAGTAACTCTGGAATAAACTAATATCTAAGAAGATGGAAAACTGATAATTACAAGGAGCTGGAATTTTGGTCAAGAGTTAAGGTCAAGTCAGGAACCCTCACCGACTGGGATCTGGGAGCATCCAAGACAGTTTTCCTTGTATCCCAGTGGCCAGGCCAGCAAGACCCCAGATGAAGGCTCCCTTACAGGAGATTTCACAAGCACTGCCAGGTTCCTAGCACAAGTTCCACTTTTCACTGTTTTATGGAGCAGAGTCCCTGAGAATTGGCTGCCCTGGTGCTAAATCAATCCCCATGCTGGATGCACTTCAGGTTTATCTTTAGAAGTATAAACTTCTGGATATTTCTGAGTTAAGGTTTAGTCATTGCACATTGCTATCAGATTCCAGATAAGTTATCAGGCAATAAAAGCATGAATGTCTCATCCTTCATTCATATGTCCTCAATCTAACATGCATTTGGAATAGGGGAAGGGCATATATATGAGTATATTATCCCAAGTAGTAGAATCTAGGGACAAAAATAAATACTCTTCTGATTATGGGAGATGTTTAAGCTGAGTGGAAATTGGATTTGGTTGGGATGAAATAGAGGAGTTTGCAATGAAAAAAACCGTAATAGTGATGGTATGTTCAATAGAAAAGTTATATTAGATAAACTTATGGCTGTACTGGTTGAGATTAAATTACCCACCTTAGAATATTATACCATTGGTTTTAGGTATATATATTTATATATTTTTCTGTTCTTTCCCCCCCCCAATTGACCTTTCTGCCATTTATTTTTGCCTTTGTGTAAATATTATTTTCATATTTGGCTGCTCAGGAAACATTTTCTACTAGTAGTAGCTCTAATGTTGGTGATCAAATTAATGTTTTTATACATGTCCCTATCAGATATAAATCTGTGTTCACACCAGGTTAACAGCTCAAGACTGTGAGAATATTCTATTGGCTATGAGATTTGTTGATTTAATTGCAACCAAGTTAATCTATAGAATTTAACAGTTATACTGCCATCTGTCTTAAGGGTTTATAACTCAGGTAGAGAATAAGCAAATAGTGTACAACACTTGTATCTGTGTGTGCTGCTCAGAGTTTTATTGGTAATAAAAAAGAAAAAAGACATGCTGACTTTTGTGCTTGGGAACAGAATCTGTTTCTAACCTTTGCTATTAACAGGAAGTGGGAGAGGTGAAATGAGGCTTGGTTTTGTGGCTAGGCAGGAAGGAGCACTCTGTGTTCCTAAGCGTGGCATCCAAGTTTCATGTCTGTCTAGCTTCTTGCTCCTTGGAATAGCTGGTCTTTGAAGTCCTAAAAACACAAGTTGGTAATGAGCAACATAAAATCAAGAGTGGGTAAATATTTGGGAAATCCAAGCTCTCAGAATAGCCAGTCTAGGATTATTTGGCTCAGACTGTGTCATACCTGTGTTTTCCTTTACCAGCTAAATTATAAAGTTTTACTAATAAAATAGCATTATGTGCATGCTCAGTCATGTCCAACTTTTTGTGACCCCATGAACTGTAGCCCGCCAGGCTCCTCTGTCCATGGGATTTTCCCAGCAAATATATTGGAGTGGGTTGCCATTCCCTTCCCCAGGGCATCTTCCTGACCCAGGGATCGAACCTGTGTCTCTTGCTTGGCAGGCAGACTCTTTACCACTGAACCACCTGGCAAGCCCTATTATAATAGCATGTGTTTCCCAAATAACAATCATTGTACTTCACTTGTGTTGCTAGAGCTATTTCTGCATTTACTCTTGAATTTTAGGGCAGCAGTAATTTGCTGGCCAGTATATTAATATGACAACTCAGCCCTCAAGTGCCTGTTTTTTGATAACTAGACATAGTATTAGAAGAGAGAGTTCTAGTGTAAGTTTTAGATTATATACTTAATACTTTTGAGTAAAAATTAATATTTTCTCCTACTGCATATTCATTGAAAAAGCGCCTGATGCTGGGAAAGATTAGAGGTGGGAGGAGAAGAGGCTGACAGAGGATAAGATGATTGAATGGCATTACCGACTCAGTTGACGTGAGTTTGAATGAACTCTGGGAGATGGTAAAGGACAGGGAAGCCTGGCATGCTGCAGCCCATGGGGTCGCAAAGAGTCGAACACACTTAGCGACTGAACAACAATACAATAATATTAATATAGCTTCCATTATATACAGTGTCTTGTTTTAGAAAATATTTTTGTCAGGAAAAGACCCACTTAAAAAAGTCTTATTTTCACCAAGGTCATCTTCTAAAATTATATGTAGAGAAGGATGTGACAGTAGCTCCAGCTAGACTTATTTGAATACTTAGGAAATATCCCATTTACCAATACTATTATCACCTCCTCCCTCTAAGAAAATAAAAACAGGCCAGTTTTGCTAAGTTGTCCCAAAGGGAAGACTTATATGAATATTTTTATATATTTAGAAATATATGAATTTTAAAAGGCAGCATGTTTAACTCCTATCTTGGAGATAATTCTTAAAACTGTAAAGGTGATTCATATTAAATTACTATAGACTTTTGAAATCTGATTTAATAGTCTAGGGTTTACCTTTTAAAAATTTCCTATCTTTTACAATCATGACTGTCAGGATATAACACATGTTTTCTAGAGATCATAATCTTACAATCCTGATAGCTTTTCCTAATTTGTTATAATAATTATATAACAATAATAGTTTAAAGAACTTGATGGTGGGAAAGACTGAAGGCAACAAGAGAAGGGGGCAGCAGAGGATGAGATGGTTAGATAGCATCAGTGACTCAATGTACATGAATTTGAGCAAACTCTGGGAAATAGTAAGGACTGAGAAGCCTGGCATGCTGCAGTCCATGGGGTTGCAAAGAGTAGGACATGACTGAGCGACTGAACAGCAACAAAAACAATTGTTTAAAATTTCCATTGCATGATAGTTAGACTTGGAATTCTAAAAATCATGGTAATATGTAGCCAATGAAAGGAGGGTTGATTTTCGTTATGCACTGTTTCATACAGTACCAAATTAAAAAGTCACTGTCTATATTCAGGTTTATAAGAAAACGTGGCCTTTCATTTATCAAAATGTATTTATGCATATTTATCAGATTTTTAATGAAGAATACATGTGTATGAAATATACTCATATTTAAAATGGAGCCCTGGGACTTTCCTGGTGGTCCAGTAACTAGGGCTCCATGCTTCCACTGCAAGGGGCACAGGTTCCATCCCTGGTTAGGGAACTAAGAGTCCACATGCCACTCAGTGTGGCAAAAAAAAAAAAAAATAGAGCCCTATAAAGTTTTGTATTATCATAGATGTGAAAGTTACAAAAATTAGTGGTGAATAAATATTACATCTCTATCAGGAATTCTACCCCTCCCCCATCAATATCCCTCCTTTCCTCTCCCCATAGACACAATGTACACACTCATAGACTCATATCCTCCTCCATTGACTTCTTTCTTGAGATGTTAATCCTGAAATGTTTCCTAGCACACAGACTGCTGAGATGAAAGTGTTCTTTTTAAGTGCACACTTTTCATAATGCCTTGAACTTGTTTTTCTGTGGCAGAGGGAAACAACCTCATGCACCTGGACAAACAAAGGTGTTCCTTCCAAAACAGGCTTTCAGAATCATTAATTCTGGTTTAGAAATAATTATAAAGGTTAAGTGGACTCTCATGCGGAAGGTTTTAATGCAGGTGAGTGGCTGATCTGTGTTTTGCTTCTCCCTTGCTTTCATCTTCCCTATGACACCTCCATGACTGTGTCTCCTCTTAAGTCTGATGCCATTTGTAGCAAGTGGGCCAAAGACAGCTCTCCAGTTTCTCATAACCTCCTGGACATAGGCTGGGTCCACAGACTGAAATGATAAGCACTTCTGCCCAAATGCGTGCCAAGGTAAGACTCGTACTGGTAAACGTGGAGGTAGCAGGTGGGTGTTTTTATTCCTTTGAGTGCTAAAGATGTAGAAAGAGCAGGTAGAACATATAATAACCTAGTGAGAAATAACTAGGGTGTGAGTAGAGGCATTGTGTTCATTGCAAGAATGAAGAAGTGGCACTTTCTTTCACTGAAGGGGAATCTGATGAAAGAGGAAACAAACTAGAAGATGTTGGATTTTTTTTATCTTTTAGCATGATGGTAAATACAGAATTCAGAGACCATAGGTATGACCAAAGTAATGCTTTAACAGGATGAATCATTTTTTTGCTTGAAATTTTAGTGTTAGAGTAACCATGTTATTTCTTGCTGTATTATAGAATGACTATAAAAATAAGTGGTCCATCCTTAATTGTTAGGAAGGGCAAAGGTGGAGACCAAAAATGAATGGGTAGTGATCAATGGCAACATGAGTGAAACAAAACATTTTGTCACTTCTGTATTTGAGGGGGGATTAACTTCTATAAGTAGACCTTTTGCTTTTTCTCTTTTTTTTTCCTCCCTTCTTTCCCCTTTTAATTTATTTTTCTGATCACAAGTTTCTATGTCCTCAGGAAAATAGTTTGATAGGTACAAATAGATGTGGGGAAATGTATATAAACTGCTGACTTTCTAAACTAAGAATTTGAACCTATACTTTGTGTTTTTTTAAGAAATCCATTTGTCGCAAATTATTAACATAAACTCAGGGATGAATTAATAGTGTTAGAGGGATGATGTTCTCCTACCTGTGGCAAAATAAGAATTGTTAGAGGAGTGATGTGGAATAATGTTTACAGCTGCCTTATGGATGATTTACATTGAAACTGCTGTGTGTAGACTATTAATCAGATCATAGAAAAAATAAGCAAGTTTTCATTATTCACACTGTAGAGTCAACCAAACAGCCAGCAACAAACTTTGATAAATTTTAATGATGATTATAATTTAAAGAAACCAGAATATCAACAATAGAACAGCCATATCAAGACAATGGATCATGAGGTGATTATAGTAGATTTCCATCCTGGACTCTGTCCTTGGCCGCATTCAAGTTCTGTTCTGTCACCTTAAACAGCACAGCAACCTTAAACAGCACAGCAACCACACTCCAAAGCCAGATGAGGACTAGTTTGCTTAGGAAATTCTAGTGAAGAGATACTTCAAGTTTTCCTGGTGTATAGCCCTTAGTCTTAAGCAAAAATGAGAGTCTGTGTAAAGAATCCTGGGTTATTCATTTGAACGTACTATCAAAAGAACATGTTTTAGATTACGGTGCAGTAGCAGGAATATATATGAGTTCCCCAAAAATAGCAATTTAGAGTACTTAGAGAGGCAAGCTCCTAGATTGGTTTAGGTGACCGGTGTTTGGTGGGTCATGATTTTAGGGTAGTTTTGTCTTTAAACCCCAAGCAAGTTGGTGACACACAGGATGATGGAGGAATTATTTCCAGCCGAAGATGGGTACTAAAGAACTTGAGTGATTTTTATCTTTCCATCATGAGGTGTTTCTGATAGTCCTTGCTAAAAATTGTGTGCTTCAATTTTTACCTTGCTTCTCTTTGATTTTCAGGAGAATATTTCATTTTTTTAAATTGGAGGATAAGTGCTTTACATGTTGTGTTGGTTTCTGCCTTAAGTAAGTAAGTGAAGTCGCTCAGTCGTGTCTGACTCTTTGCGGCCCCATGGACTGTAGCCTACCAGGCTCCTCCGTCCATGGGATTTTCCAGGCAAGAGTCCTGGAGTAGGGTGCCGTTTCCTTCTCCTTTACAATGATGCAAACCAGTCATAATTATGCTATTCAGTGTTGCTTATTGTAGTTCTATCTATGTGTCTATGTATGTATCTGTCTATCATCCTTTTAATGGAGCTAAGACAAACATATAAAAATATCATGATATATTATTTTGTTTGCTTCCCAAGTATATGACACAATACCTTTTGTTCTTAACATTTATTTAGGGTCAAGAGAGCCGACATAATATAATGATTATGAGCCCCATCTGTTTCTAGACTACCTGGTTTTGAATCTTGCCTCTGCTTCTTTCTTACTGGTTATGTGATTTGTGGCAAATTACTTAAATTGTCTGCCCTTCAGTTTCTTCATTTGTTAAATCTGTATAATAACAGTACTAACTTGGAAGAGTTATTATCCAGATAAGATGAGTTAATATTTTTAAAGCTCTGAGAACAGTGATGTTCAATCGCTCAGTGGTATCTGACTCCTTTTGACTTCCATGGACTGCAGCACCCCAGGTTTCCCTGACCTGCTCTATCTCCTGGAGTTTGCTCAAACTCCTTTCCATTGAGTTGATGATACCATCCAACCATCTTATCCTTTGTCATCCCCTTCTTCTTCTTCTGCCCTCAATCTTTCCCAGCATCAGGGTATTTTCCAATGAGTCAGATCTTGACATTAGGTGACCAAAGTATTGGAACTTCAGCATCAGTCCTTCTAATGAATATTCAGGATTGATGTCCTTTAGGATTGACTGGTTTGATCTCCTCTCAGTCCAAGGAACTCTAAAGAGTCTTCTCCAACACCATAGTTCAAAAGCATCAATTTTTTGGCACTCAGCCTTTATGGTTCAACTCTCGCATCCATACATGACTACTGGAAAAACGATAGCCTTGACTAGATGGGCTTTGTTGCAGAATAATGTCTCTGCCTTTTAATATGCTGTTTAGGTTTGCCATAGCTTTTCTTCCAAGGAGCAAACATCTTTTAATTTAATGGCTGACGTTGCTGTCTGCAGTGATTTTGGAGTCTAAGAAAATAAGAACAGTGACTTAATATTAGCACATATTAAGTACAACATAAGTAATAAAATACATAAATATGTACTTGAATACTCAAGACTTTCCCCCAAAGAGAAAATACTTAATTTAGTTGATAAAACTTAAGCAATGAGAATGGCCACTGGAAGAAGCTTTATAACAAAACATAATGGATTATCCAGATATTTATCCTTCTCTCAGGCAGCTACACATATGAATTCTCTGCCTGTTAGTGGAGTAAGTGGTTGCTGGCCCAAAATGAGAACTGAATATGAAAAGTTTCAGTTTGTGAAAAATATCTAGAGATTTTACTTGACTAAAAATTTAATATGAGCCAACTATATGATACAGCTGCATAAAAGGGGAAAAAAAGATAAAGGAAAAAAAGTATCCCTTAAAACTTTCTTAGACAGTATAAATAGAAGTGTCCACATGATGGGCAGTCATATCTTTGATGTACTTAACACTGACTGGATCACAGTTAGAAGACTGTTTTCTGTCCAAGACACCATAATTTTAGGAAAGACATTGACAAGCTGGAGAGCCAGAAGTCTGGAAATCATGTTGAAAACAGAGGAAGTGGGACTGTGTAGCCTAGAGAGGACTAAAGGAAAGGAAAACACCTGTCTCCAATTATTTACAAGGTTGCCATTAAAAAAAAAAAAGACACATTTGTATATTGCTCTAGAAAGCAAAAGTAGAATCAATATAATGAAAGTCACATGCATGTTTTAACTCTACCTTAAGGGGGAAAACTTTTTTAACCACTGGAGAGTCCAGTGATGGGAATACAATTGACCCTTGAGCAGCACAGTTTTGAACAGCGTGTGTCCAATTATATGCAATTTTTTTTCATAGTAAATATTACAGTATCACTTGATCTGCAGTTGGTTGAATCTACGGAGGGCTGACTCTAAGTTACACACAGACTTTCAGCTGTGTGGAGGGTTGGTGCCCCTAACCCATGTGTTCAAGGGTCTAGGATAGTTTGCTCCCCTTAATAGTGGGTACTGATGCTGGGTCTTGCAGGAGTGCTGAATGAAAAATTACCATATGTTGTTACAAATTAGATTCCATTACCAATAATAACTAAAACCAAATTGATGCATTTGTATCCTCACAGGGCTTGGGTAGTGATGATCCCTGGAAAATTCGCTTACGATTTTTAAGGCTGTAAGATGATTGCATGAATAGAGTAAAAAAAAAAAATCTATGTAATTGGTTAATTTTTATTCAAGCTGGTTTTGAGATCTTATTTAATACTGATCAAGGAACACTGGTGATATGGTGTTTTCCCAAATTTCATAAATTCTTTTAACTTAGGTTTAGTAAGTTATTCAGAATTGTTTATATGGATGCCAACAAAAGTAATTGATAAAGACTGGTTGAGTATTATATGGTTTGAGGATGTGATCAGAGGAAAATAGTTCTTTCTGATCAAAGAAAACCTATAGAGAAAATCTATACAGTTCCCTGATCTCTAGGTAGGTGCAAATATTAAGAAGAGTGGAAATGTTGGATACCTTTGAATTTTATGTATGAACACTTACTTGAGGTTCATACCAGTACAGTAAGGGTTCTCTTTAAAGATTGAGTGAAATGAATATATTACTGGAAAATATAAGATAGTTATGATATATACTTAGGAACTGATTTTATATTTTATAGATGTGTTTCTCTTGTGATATTTCATTCTTGTGTCTTCAAATATATGCTTTTCTTCTGGTTAGGTATGTCCTAGACATTAGCCTTTCTTTAAACTCATTTTGCCAAAATGTTTGCCTTTGTTGTATTTTTACTACCAAGTTTCAGATGTTACATAGTTCAGTTTCAGTGATTTTTTATTATAATTTCTTTGGAAAAAGTAATAAAATAGACTTAATAATTTTGCATTTTTCTCATAGAGGTCAGGTATTTTAAAATTTAGTCAAATAAACTTAACCATGTAATGTGTATATTTCCACAGAGGGTAGAATAAATAAAAAGTAAAGACGGATTGTCTATTTTTTTGTTTGTTTGTTTTTTTCAAAAGATTCTCTAAATAGAAAAGTAAAAGGGCATGTTCATATATTTTTATTTTGCAGTGTTAGATAGCATGAGTTTTTTTTTAATAATCTAGAATATTCTGTAATCCTCACAAACTATTCAGAGAAAGAATTTCTTCATCTTCTTTGAAATAGAAATGGATATATCTGAGGAATTACTTCCATATCCTATCTGTGGTCTCTGTATCATCTAATATTGATACTTTCATCCTAAATTCTGAATTACTATACTAAGGACCCAGTGATGGACTATGTCCTCCTGTAGAATTTTGGATTCTTGCTGTAATCTGTTAAATTGTGAAGAAACATCACCAATCAAACCATCTTCTTCAATGTTTCAATTTTGATACATATATATTTTTTTAATATGGACGAGAATAGAATTGATATGTAGATTAATTGCAATCCATACATTTTGGAGGCTATTGATTTTTTTTTTTTTTTATGTTCCAAAGCTGATGCTGGGGAAGACAGAAGAGAAAGGAGGAGAGGGCAGCAGAGGATGAGATGGTTAGACATCATCACTGACTCAATGGACATGAATTTGAGCAAATTCCAGTAGATAGTGCACCATTAGTGAAGTTATTGTGCATTTAAGAGTTCAGATTGGAAACTGAAACCTCTATTCCTCTGCTTCAGAATGTGTTAAATGAGTGGCATCAGAGGGGTTTAATTACTGAAATGTTTTCTTTAAAAAATGTAATCTTATCTATAAGACTGTAACTGGGATTTGTAGAATTTCTTGACACTAAATAACATTGATTCTAGAAATCTTTTCTTTCTTCTCCTCTGATTATAATTCTTTCATTTCAAAATCTCTGTTAGGACCTTTGAGGAAAATGATGTTAGTTGATAGTAATGAATAAGCATTTCATTAAGTAATGGTTTTGAGTATAAGTAAGTTGTATTTCTTAATACTGCCTTTGGTGAATATAGGTCAGAAAAATAGCATATAGGGGTCTGACTTCTGATTTCTTTATTTTTCCTTTAAATGGTTACTTTTGGGGCTATTTTATCTTTTTTTTTAAATTTTTATTTATTTATTTATTTTTAAATTTATTTTTTTATTTTACTTTACAATTCTGTATTGGTTTTGCCATACATTCACATGAATCCACCACGGGTGTACATGTGTTCCCAAACATGAACCCCCCTCCCACCCCCCTCCCCACAACAACTCTCTGGGTCATCCCATTGTTTCAAATTATTCTTTGGCAGAGTGCTGCAACTTAGCCCTTAAAAAAATGATTAAAATTTGAGAGAATAGCAGTGTTGGCCCTCTGGGATGAAGAGCATTGTGAATGTAAGGCAGTTGTACTGGTCACATCTGTGTTTGAGAAGCTATCTTCTAAGCTAGAGTCATTTTTAGCCAAATAACCCTGTGGAGAGGGGACTATCCTGAGTATTGTAATAGGCTCACCTAAATGAGTAAACCCTTTACTGAGTACCTGCTACATGCAGGACACATTGGAAGAGAAGGACTGTAAATGAGGAAGTTGATATGTTTGGCCAGTAGAGTGTGAGAAGCATCTGTGTACGTTTTTTGTATGTTGGTAGGTTTCCCCAGTGAAGCCATCCAGTCCTGGACATTTGTTTGCAGGGAGTTTTTTAAATTTACAGATTCTATTTCACTTGTAGTGATCAGTCTATTCAAATGATTGTTTCTCCTTGATTTAGTTTTGGCAGGTTATATGTTTTTAAAAACTTGTCCATTTCTTCTGTGTTGTTTTTTAGTCACTAAGTTGTGTCTGATTCTTTGCAACCCCATGAACTGCAGCATACCAGGCTCCCTCATCGTTTACTATCTCCTCAAATTCACGTCCATTGAGTCAGTGATGCTATCTAACCATCTCATCGTCTGCTGCCCTCTTCTCCTTTTTCTTCAGTCTTTCCGAGCATCAGGGTCTTTTCCAGTGAGTGCCACCCGGTGACATCAGGTTACATCAGGCTCTTCACATTAGGTGTCCAAAGTATTGGGGCTTCAGCATCAGTCCTTCCAATGAATATTTAGGGTTGATTTCTTTAGAATTGACTGGTTTCCCATTTTGTTGGTATATAACTGTTCATAATATTTTTAATATAATATTTCTATAGCACAGGCTATTTCTCTTATGTTACTTGTTTTGTGTGTCATTGCTTATGTTTCTGTTTTTGATTTTTTGTCTCTATCACTTCAATTTCTCATTTTGTTTCAAATACTGAAGCATCAAATCTGTGTTTCATATATCCTAGACATGGATTCTCTTATGTTAGTCCTTCATCTGTTCAGCAGCCAAATGCCAACACTGTTTCTTCTTGGCTTATGGTTATAGGCTTGAACTCCAAAATGTCCCCAAATGTTTTAAAATTTTATTTGTGTACATTTTAAAAATAACCTTCCTTTGAGGTCTCAGCTTTATGTGAACTGTAGTTCAACTTTTTTTTTTTCCCATGACTTGTAGCATATGGTATTTAAGTGTTTGCTAGGGTCGCTTTGCTTAGGTAAACATATTTGTACAAAAGCAGTTCAAAAGAGCATTACACGTAAAAGAAACTCCTCTAAGGTGACTTGACTACTTAAACATGGGTTTGAATATTTATGGATTAGCACACTGTTTCATTATCTTTCAAAGTTCATTATAGTATCTGACCTTTGGGAAGGAATTTTTGCAATTTTTGCAGCCAAAAATCACCTTTATGACATTTCATCCTAAAGTATTTGCCCCTAATAGAAGAGACTCAAATCAGTTGACATTACGGCCAACCAGTTTTGACCCTGCCCCTGAAAAAAAATCTATTGCATGTGCTTTGAAAACAGAATCAAACATAAATCTGGGATTTGAATTTTCTGACCTAATAGACTGTGAATTGCTTTCCATAAATTGTGCCCCTGGTGTAATTTTCCATTTTTTTTTTAGTAACCTATTGAATTCTAACATCATTTACCTCTCCATATTATCACAAAGAAATGGCCTCTAGCATTTTTCAATTCTGTTAGCCCTGCAACAACAAATCATAGTAATATTGAAATGCATATTTGCTATTCTAATTGTGGCTTCTGGGAGGACCTTTGTGTGAAGTGTTAGGCTTGCTATCTGAATCATAAACACAGCTGCAAACATCTCGGGGGTGATTATGGATGTCATTTGTACATCAGAGACACAGAATAATTTGGAGACTTGCTGCAAAACTTACAGATAATCAATGGGCAGGTCATGATGGTGGCCCAGATTGTCTAATACAGCAGCAGTCTAGTACTTTTCCCAGGAAATAACGTGATTATAGGCCTTCCCTAGTAGTTCAGATGATAAAGTATCCACCTGCAATGCAGGAGACCAGGTTCAATCCCTGGGTTGGGGAGATCCACTGGAGAAGGAAATGGCAACCCACTCCAGTATTCTTGCCTGGAGAATCGCCATGGACAGAGGAGCTTGGTGGGCTACAGTCCATGGAGTCACAAAGAGTTGGACACAACTGAGTGACTGATACACAGTATAAGGTGATTGTACCCAGGTGAAGTAATCAAACAGGTGTGCAAACTCTGATCTTGTCAGCCATAAAAAAAATCTATACAGCAAAATTTTAAATCTTTGAGAATGGCATATCATTGTTAGTAGTATCTGTGACTCCAGTTTCGTGACTAAAATGATCGAGAGTTGTGCGTTTGTACTTATGTCATGAATAGCAAAATAGTAGTTGGGCTAGCGTGGATTTTCATGTGGCCTTGGATTGAGATGGACTGAATGTTGGCTCTGCAAGCTGCTAAAATTGTGTCCTTGCTTCAAATCATTTAAATTTCCAAAGCCCTGATTTCTTTGTCTATAGCAAAATGGTTATAATGTCTGTATATCAATGTTTTGGAAAGAATTAGAGATGTTGTGTGTAAAGTGTCTAGTGCTGGGCTTGATGCAGGGTCAATTTTTTTTTTTTAAGTGGAGCTTCCTTGGTGGTCCAGTGGTTAAGAATCCACCTAGCAATGCAGGGGTCACCAGTTGGATGCTTGGTCTGGGAAGATCCCACATGCCTTGGGGAAACTAAGCCGATGTGCCAAAACTATTAAAGCCTGCACTCTAGAGCCTGTCCTCTGCAACAAGAAAAACCAGCACAATGAGAAGCTGCACACAGCAACTAGAGAATAGCCCCATTTGCCACAACTAGAGAAAGCCTGTTACAGCCAAAAATAAATAAATACATACTCTTAAAAAAAGTGATGTCAACAGTAACTTCTCCTAAAAGGGGAAAGGAAGTAATGATTTATGTCATCTAAATATGTTAAGTCATTTTTCAAAATTTTGCTAAAATCATGAAATAATTTTAGCTTATGCATATATGACGATGAGAACTCTATAGATAACTTATTAGCCCTCCAGCCATTTATCTTTAAGTGGGACGACTCTCACCCTCAAGAAAATCAAATAGAAAACTAAAGAATACTAAAGCATTTGGAGAGTGTGAATCATTTTGAAAATTCTTACAATTCCTTAGCTCTTATGAAAAATTGATTTTTTTCCCCTAAAGAAAAAGTTCATGGAATGTTTAGGATGATGTCATTTTGCTTCGACTATAAGTTAGCTGTGTTCAATAAAAAGCAGAATCTGATTGCTTTGAAAGAATGTGTGAGCATTTATTTAATCTTTAAGGTCTGATTTCAAGGCTTAGAAAGCCGAACGTGATTAAATAGGTTCAACTATGGGAAACTTAAGGAAAAAGCTACTAGTTTAAGTCATTTGTTTTCTCGATGTTTAAGCATTTCACACAGAATGAGCTGCTTACGAATATAGGAGAACTTCTTAATTCTTATGTATGAAGATTTCGATTATTGATGCCACCCATTTCCACATCACTCTAAATTTCTTCTCTGCACACTTGGTAGCATCATTTTTACTGGGCAAAGCTGTCAGGAAGCTGTCAGTGAACATCCAGTTGTTCTAAATCCTGGTAAACGATTTATAGCGCTGCTTTCAGAAGAACTGATTCCTCAGTAGTCTCCCTACGTCTAAGCTCTGCCACAGATGAACATAAATGGTCTTGGCGTGCAGGGGTATGGTGATCTACCTGTGTTTTGGAGCCAAGAATCTAGAGGCTTGAGGTATTCAATACCCTACAGTACTATTCTTGAGTTGCTTGCTTGCCTTTTCTGTCAGCGGCTCACCTGAGAACTTAAGTCCTGTAACTGAGATTCCTTGTAGCTCCCTCTAATGGACCTGGCTGATGTTACAGCCCTGGAAATTTCCATGTCTGACTCTCAGAGATAAACAGTAACAGGGCCTGTTAATTGAGAGTGTGGGTAACTGCCAAGCTACTCTTCATATTTGCTGTTATTCCTTCTTTATGAAAAGAGCATATTATATGAAAAGGAATAGAAAACACATATGTATTTTCATTTAAGGGATTATACAGTGTGGAATTTTGGGCCCCTTATTGTCCTGATGCTGGAGAAAAATGGGCTGAAGTTAAACCTTACACTGATTTAATTTAGTTACTCTGTTAACCTTTGGAAAAGTTTGTGAAAAGCTTCTTTAAAAGATATAAGTAGGAGGTGATCTTGTTGAAAATTTAGGAGATGGTATTCATACCAATGATGAGTGAATAAAGAGAACACAATTGAGAACTTTTATTATCAATACTAACATTTAAATGTTATACTGAAACGATCCATTTAGGGTTTGTGTTTTTGCCGCCTCTCCTATTGCAATTGAGTTCATGCCCACATATACTGAGACCCCTGCAAAGATGACTCTATTCAAGAACCCCTTGACTGTATCAAATTGTTTATCTTATTTTCGTCTGTGTCATGGAGGTACCTTTTCTAGGAGGAAGTGCTCCTGGTTCTTGGTGTAGCAAATTCACAAACTAGATTTTTTAGGCAGATATTCATTCTTTGAGTCAAGTCAGTTTTTGTTAAAATCACTTGATATAATCTCCTAGTTTTTTTTTTTTTTAAACGTTTTGGCCACGCTGCACGGCACGCACAATCCTAGTTCCCCTAGTTCCCTAGTTGAACCTGCACCCCCTTCACTGGAAGCATGGAGTCGTAACCACTGGACTGCCATGGAGGTCCCAATCCCCTGGTTCTTGGAAACACCATACATTCAATGAACTTCTGCCTTTTACAAGATTTTCTTTTGTTTAAAAGAAAATTGTCCCATTTTGTTTTGGAGACAAATTACCTCAATTGTTCATCCTTTGTTTCAGGGTCCAGATGTGTTACTTTTCTGTTGTTGTCTAATTGCTAAGTTGTGTCTGACTCTTTGTGACCCCATGGACTGTAGCCTGCCAGGCTCCTCAGTCCATGGGATTCTTCAGGCAAGAATACTGAAGTGGGTGGCCAGGCTTTCCTCCAGTGGATCTTCCCGACCCAGGGATCGAACCTGCGTCTTTTGCATCTCCTGCTTTAGGAGGCAGATTTGTTACCTCTAAGCCCCCAGGGAAGCCATGTTATTTTACTACATGAGAACAGAAGCAAAGCACTACACGGCCAAACCATGGAGGTTACCAAAGTTGTAACGGGTTACTCATAGGAACTCAAGATTGTATGTGTATGTGTGTGTTAGTGGCTCAGTTGTGTCTGACTCTTTGTGACCCCATGGACCATAGCCACCAGGTTCCTTTGTGTGTGTGTGTGTGTGTGTGTGTGTGTGTGTGTGTAAAAGCACAGTTATTGAAAGAATTGTGTTGTAGGAAAAGTCATCTTTATGGCCTTTTCCTCTGCCGGCAGGGATCATTTTAGTGGGAAAACTACCTTTTAACCATGTTCTTGTCCAGGACTGAAACAGATTTACTCCTTGACAGCAAGCAAGTCATGCTTTCTGTGCTGTTCTTGTTGCCACAATGCTTAGATATTCTGAATTCGTTGGAAGATTTTTTTTTTTTTTTTTTTTGCGTCTCTATTCTATCATTTAAGTGCGTCTCTGTTCTGTCCTTTAAATTCTCAGTAATACTGTCTCCCCCAGATTGTCTCATTTGTAGAAGGAAACTTCTATTCATCGACAACAGCTTTACAACCAACTTGACAACTCTACGGTGAAGTTTGTTTATTCGTTTGCTTACCATTCTATAATTCTGTCTAAAACAGCTAATTTGATTTTATGTTTTGAAGATCGAAGATACAGAATGAAATGAGCCTACAGAAAGATTCACTCTATAGCTACCTAGCATGGCTCTTCACACAGGATATAAGGCACTAGGCTCAGAAGCAAAATCAATGACCACCCCCCTCCCACCCCTCCAAAGTCTTATTTAATTTCTGAAAACAATTTTTCCATAAAAGTTTATAAGATGATATTTTTGTGGTTGTTGACTGAACTCTTGTTCTGGCATCTTGGTTCCTGTGGGGTTAAAAAAAGTCCTTGGCATTGGAGAGAATGAGGATGCTGTATGTAATGGTGGAAATGAAAGATTTATATAGCTTCATGACCATAATTTATTTAGTTTTTCTGAGACTTTTTTTTTTGTTTGTTTAAGATGGGAACATGGGTTATTGTGAGGATTAATTTAGATCAGATAAGCTCAGTGTTAGGACGTTGGGCCTGTCAGACAGTGAC
Source organism: Oryx dammah (assembly GCF_014754425.2). Classification (NCBI taxonomy): domain Eukaryota; kingdom Metazoa; phylum Chordata; class Mammalia; order Artiodactyla; family Bovidae; genus Oryx; species Oryx dammah. The sequence goes on from NW_024070213.1 coordinate 29,390,276, forward strand.
TGGTCAGGGAAAAACAAAGCAAAACAGTACGACTATTTGGATATACAAGTAATTATGATAGATCTAAATTTTCCATATTAGATTATGTTTCAGGTCTTTGAAATTCACTTGAAGAACATAAAGTAAACTAAGAGAGATCAAAGATAATCTGTGTGCCTTATCTTTTCAGTTGTATATACACTTTTTGAAATAAAATGTTTCCATTTTATGCTTTAGTTTAATAACATATTATGAAACTGCTATAAGATTCATAAGTTGCTGTTTGCTGAGAATTAAACCAAAATTTTAAGACAAAGATTATGTGACCTGGTGATCTGACTTTAAGTATTCATCTATAAGCACTTTTAAAATACAGCCACTTATGAGCACAGTGTCTTTTTTCTTGGCAGATTTTTTACAGAAAGCAGTGACAGTATGCCAGTATTGGTGAAACATTTGAACCTAGAAAAGATGATTTTTCTTTACAGATGAGCAAGCTAAGGCCTAAGGTAGTTAAATGATTTGTCCAAAGTCACACAGAGGTGGATCTAGCCAGTTTACCAAGTCATCAAATATAGGTACTCTTTTCTGTGCCATAATTTGAAGAATTTTCTCTCCGATCAACTGTTGAATCTCATTATGTTTTGAGGATTATGTAATTTGCTAGGAAATTTCTTAAAGAAAAAAAGGGAATAGCTTCAGTTATTTTTCTCTTCTTTTCCTTTTCCATATTATAAAAATTCAGATGGTGAATTCCTTGGTTTATTTAACCTACTTTCTAAACCACATTTAAAAAAATAATCCACATTATATTCCAAAAGCAATGTTCAGTTTGGTACAATGTCATTTGCTAGTTAAAATTGTTTTTGAAATTTAGGCAAATGGTTATTAAATAATTAAAATATATAATTTAGAATGAGGCGTCCCTGGTGGCTCACACAATAAAGAGTCCACCTGTAATGCAGGAGACCTGGTTTTGATCCCTGGATTAGGAAGATCCCTTGGAGAAAGGAATGACAACCCACTCCAGTGTTACCTCCTGGAGAATTCCTGGTGGGCTACAATCTGTGAAGTCACGAAGAGTTGGACACAACTAGCACTTTCTCTTAGTATGCTTTTAGTATGTGGATGTGAGAGTTGGACTATAAAAATAGCTGAGCACAGAAGAATTGATGCTTTTCAACTGTGGTGTTGGAGAAGACTCTTGAGAGTCCCTTGGACTGTGAGGAGGTCCAACCAGGCCATCCTAAAGGAGATCAGTCCTGGGTGTTCATTGGAAGGACTGATGCTGAAGCTGAAACTCCAATACTTTGGCCACTTGATATGAAGAGCTGACTCATTGGAAAAGACCCGCATGTTGGGAAAGATTGAAGATGGGAGGAGAAGGGGACGACAGAGGATGAGATGGTTGGATGGTATCACCAACTCAATGGACATGAGTTTGAGTGAACTCCGGGAGTTGGTGATGAACAGGGAGGCCTGGCGTGCTGCAGTTCATGGGGTTGCAAAGAGTCAGATACGACTGAGCAACTGAACTGAATATCATTCACTATGCATTTGTGTACAGGAAGTAGAAAACCCCCAAACAATAGATGTGATAGTAACAAAAGTATATTGTCTCACAAATGGAAGTCTAGAAGGTGTCAGGATTGACTTTATCAATGAGTTCTGGTTCCATTTTCCATGGGATATTTTTTACTTTACCTTCCTCAAGCCGGTAAAATGGACCTACATATTGCTGGGTCTTATTTAAGCACACTGAGGTTGAGATATGGATGAGGCAGAATCTTCCTAGCAGCCCCCAGAAGTCATCCTCTTATCTTATCATTTTTGAACCATTCCCTCAATGAAATGACTCCCTAACCAACCTGACCTTGGTGTGGGACACAGGAGACCTGGAATACTTGAGTTATGTGAGAAAGTTGTAGATGCCTCAACAAATCTGGAATCTATTAAGGAGGAGGAAGGAAGTGGTGGTCATGATCAACAGACACAAAACTTTGCCCTTAGAAAAGCTGGAGATTTTGTGTTCCTAGTATTGAAAGAACAGAGGAGCCTGGTAGGCTGTAGTCCATGGGGTCGCTAGGAGTCGGACATGACTGAGCAACTTCACTTTGACTTGTCACTTTCATGCATTGGAGAAGGAAATGGCAACCCACTCCAGTGTTCTTGCCTGGAGGATCCCAGGGATGGGGGAGCCTGGTGGGCTGCCGTCTCTGGGGTCACACAGAGTCAGACATGACTGAAACGACTTAGCAACAGCAGCAGCAGTATTAAAAGAGACACACATGCAACTCAGAGGATCCATTGTGAAGTAGATTTTAAAAATTAGATTGAAATAAGATATGTAAGTGGTGTATAACTTTAGAAATTGTATTGGTTGTGGTGATATATGTTGTTACCTTCTGAGTCTGCTTGGGGAGTCTCTATACGCAGGATGACTTAAAAAAAATACTATGAAACTTTGGACAAACAACACTACTTTCTAAGGACAGCTGTTTTTTAAAATAATTAATTTTTTTTTGCTGCACTGGGTCTTCACTGCTGCCTGCAGACTTTCTTTAGTTGCAATGAGCAGGGGCTACTCTTCAGTTGAGGTGGGAGTGCTTCTAATTGCAGTGGCTTCTCTTTTTGCAGAACATGGGCTCTAGGGGCCCAGGCTTCAGTAGCTGTGGTTCACAGGTTCTAGAGCACGGCCTCAGTTGGGGACCACTAGCTTAGTTGCTCCGTAGCATGTGGAATCTTCCCAAAGCAGATTCGAACGCGTGTCCCCTGCATTGATAGGTGGATTCTTAACCACTGGACCACTAGAGAAGTCCATGGATAGTTGTTTGTTTATTTCCAATATATTTACCCTGGAACTTGGTTTTTAATATATCTAAAAGCCAATTAAGTAAAATTTTAATAAATATTGTACCATATTTCAGAGTCAGAATTCTAAGAACAGAGTAAAAATGTTTAAAAATTACACAAAATATAATTTTAGTAAGGTTGCAGAAAGTATCGGCTTCTGGAAAGATAGATTCAGGTGACTGGCTACTGAATAGAAAGGTTTCTGTATCTACCTAGATAACATATATGTTTTATCTGTCACAAATTTGCCTTCAAATTCTTTGTTCATAGGCTATTTCCTATTTAATGACTTAACAGATAATGGGAATTTTTTCTAGACAGGTTGAATGCATAGATGAAATTCCTCCACAATCACAATGCTAGGGTTGTCTTCCTCCTCTCTGACCAATACTGAATAAGAATTACTTATAGAAAAGCTGAGTGATCAACTATTTTTTTCCAGTCTGAGCTCCATTGTCTGTTAGCTTGAATTTGATTTGTTCTTCCTTAAACTCAGTATGTCTGATGCAGGAGGTTCGCAGTTCCTCCATTGTTAAAAGAATGTAGACCATTGATATTCTTGTATCAATAAAGTACCTAATCTTGGCTGATATGTTAACGCATCAAATATTGAATATTGAGTGACCTTTTCCTTTTTCTGCATTTTGTGTCTCTTATTCTAGCCTTTACTATCTTTCACCTGTTTTTGCTCATGACCAGGGCATGGGCCCCAAATCACCGATGGACCTGAAGGGGACACATGCCTTTGTCATGTAGGTTTATAATGTGTTTCAGTCAAAATTCCCTAGAGGTTTGAATTTGTGTGATCCTATCGAAATTCTTGAAGAAACTTCTATTCTCATCTTTATGTGAAGGAAGGGCCACAGAGACTGTTTAGAATTGTTTTTAGAGGATATTTGCTAGTTTTTAGTAATTCCTAGACCTGGTGAGGATCACGAGCAGACATGGGCAATGGATAAAGTGAGCAAAACGAGATACAATTCCTGTCCTCAGAATATGAAAACAGTGAAAATGTTAGCCGCTCAATTGTGTCTGACTCTTTGCAACCTGATAGACTGTAGCCTGCCACCAGGCTCGTCGGTCCATGGAAGTCTCCAGGCAAGAATTCTGCAGTGGGTTGACATTTCCTTCTCCAGGGGATCTTCCTAACCCAGAGACAGAACCCAGGTCTTTTGCATTGCAGGCAAATTCTATACTGTGTGATCCACAAGATAGAGTATAGCCCAGTGGCAAACATAGTGAAATCACTCAGTCGTGTCCAACTCTTTGCAACCCCATGGACTGTAGCCTACCAGGCTTCTCCGTCTATGGGATTCTCCAGGCAAGAATACTGGAGTGGGTTACCATTTCCTTTTCCAGGGGATCTTCCCGACCCAGGGATCGAACCCAGGTCTCCCGCATTGGAGGCAGACGCTTTAACCTCTGAGCCACCTAAACCAAATACATATAAAATGTGATGTTTAAGAAAGAGACAGGGAAGCCTGGTATGCTGCAGTTCATGGGGTCACAAAAAGTTGGACTTAACTGAGCAACTGAACAACAGCAAGAAAGGGAAACTCATTGTGCTCTGAAGAGCCTGTGATAGCTTCTTTCATAAAATACTGATTAATCCAAGATGTAAGGGAAATTCAGAAATTAAATTCCTACGACAACATGAGGAGTAGGCTTGAAATAAATCTAAGTCATTTGCCTTCTCTTACGTGGTTGCTGCTGCTGCTAAGTCACTTCAGTCGTGTCCGACTCTGTGCGACCCCATAGATGGCAGCCCACCAGGCTCTCCCGTCCCTGGGATTCTCCAGACAAGAACATTGGAGTGGGCTGCCATTTCCTTCTCCAATGCATGAGAGTGAAAAGTGAAAGTGAAGTCGCTCAGTCATGTCCGACTCTTACATGGTTAGATACAGTATTTTGTGGTATGGTATATATTGCATTGAGATTATATCTTTAAGATATTAAAGAGTACTTTTTCATAAATTGGTGAAGAGCTGAGTGTCTCTAGTTGTCCAAAGGGTTAAAATATTTTAAACCAACTTTTGATTCACATTAATATGAAAGAATTGAGTAGTACTTTGAAACCAGTTTTAACGTTTAACACATTGTATATAGTTATAGTAAGACTTCAGTTCTTTATGATTTAAAGAATGTTTGTAGAGCATCTTCTGTGTATCAGGCCCTGTTCTAGATGCTGGGATTCAGCAGCCAACAAAGCAGAAACAACCCAGGCTCTTGCAAGACAGCAATGGAGACGTAGACACAGAGAACAGATTTATGGACAAGAGTGTGGAGGGGAAGGAAGGAGAGGGTGAGATGAATGGAGAGGGTAGCATGGAAGCATATACACTAGCATATGTAAAATAGCTTGCCAATGGAAATTTACTGTATGACTCAGGAAACTCAAACCGGGGCTCTGTAACCTGAGAAAGGTGGGAGGTGGAAGGGAGGTTCAAGAGGGAGAGGACATATGTACACCTATAGCTGATTCATGTTGATGCAAGGTAGAAATCAAACCAATATTGTAAAGCAATTATCCTTCAATTAAAAATAAATAATTAAAAAAAAAAACTAAAAAAAAAAAAGAACCTAGTTTCTTGAACTTACACTCCAGAGAGAATGTCCTTCTGAGAGTCACCTGACCAGGCAGGCGGTACTGTTCTTTTCTCGCTGTCAAAGCAAATCCTAGTTGCATTCCATATTACTGGGGAATCACTGTAAGATTCTTAACTGTGGAACATTTTCACTCATCACTAACACTGATGATCTGTGACTGGCATTTGTATTCAGCTTGATCAAAGATAGCACTCTGCTGTTGAATCAATTCAGGAGACCCTGGTTCTATTCCTGGGTCAAGAAGATCACCTAGAGAAGGGATTATTCTTAGCTTCTCTTGTGTCTCAGCTGGTAAAGGATCCGCCTGCAATGCAGGAGACCCGGGATTGATCCTTGGGTTGTGAAGATACCCTGGAGAAGGAAAAGGCTACCCACTCCAGTATTCTGGCCTGGAGAATTCCATGGACTGTGTAATGGGGTCACAAAGAGTCAGAGATCTTGAGAATACTAATTCTTCTATCCAGCTCTATCGTCTAACAGAATCCAGGCAGCTTTTCCAGATTAAAAAGAAAAAGTCACTGAGACTGCAGCTTGTTCCGAAATAGAGAGTCCCCAAATTGTCCCATAGAACATGGGTTGAACTTTGTTAGTTCTACAACTAGGGGAAACTATAGTGTAATAAACATCAAAGAAAACTTGGCTGGGACACAGCAGGGATGGGCAATGTTAAAGGTACTGTTAGGTTGGAAAAGTTCTAGACTTGGGGGTTGTAAATCGTGTCTGACTCTTTGTGACCCCATGGACTGCAACATACCAGGCTTCCCTGTCCTTCACCATCTCTGGGAGTTTGCTCAAAGTCATGTCCATTGAATCGGTGATGCCATCCAACTATCTCATCCTCTGTTACCCCTTCTCTTCCTGCCCTCAATCTTTCCAGCATCACAGTCTTTTCCAATGAGTCTTTGAATCAGGTGGCCAAAGTATTGGAATTTAAGCTTCAGCATCAGTCCTGCCAATGAATATTCAGGGTTGATTTCCTTTAGGGTTGACTGGTTTGATCTCCTGCAGGAGAGACACAAAATCTAAGTATGATCACTGGATCTGACTCCTGCTAGTTATGAGATGTCATGAGTAAGTTGCTTAACTTGACCAGTCTATTTTTTCCCTTTCAACAATAGTAATTACAGGTATCTTCCCTGCTCAGCTCATAACCATTGTAAAGATACAGCAAGGACTGTACAGATGCTCTTCTAGTGAGGTGTAGGTACAAAGCTTGAAAGGGTCAGATATCAGGACACAAGTGTGGTGTAACCACTCTTGCTACAATACAATGTTAGATCTGAACCAGTAAGTTCAATAATGGAAACTGAAATTTGTTTTCTCTCAGTGTATGTGCTTGCATACATTTGTGTGTGTACATAAGTGTGTGTGTTTCTGGTATTGGGCAATATTGAGATTTTTGGTGCAGAGGAAATTTTTGTGATGTCAATCAGATCATCAAATTCAATAGCATAGGTCAAGGTGGGATAGATCCTGGCTCCTCAAAGGTGGGTTCATGGGTCTAACAGCATCGCCATTAGCTGGGGGCTGCTAGAAATGCAGACTGCTAGGCCCCACCTTCGATGGTCATTGAATCAAAGTCTGCATTTTCAACAAATCCCCTGGTGATTATATGCAAATTTTCTCAAGCGCCTGGGTGGACAGATTTCTTTCTAAGTTGATCCTGATCATTCAAATGACTCTTCAGGATGTTGCAGGGACACTGACAGTCAACAGCTGCTGGATATGTTAGCACCACCTGGGAAAGTGGGGGGCACAGGAGGGTTATTACAGAAAAAAAATATGTTGCTTTCTGTTCCCAAGGAACCATCTTTGGGGTGAAAGGTTCATATTCCATTGTCAGTCCCCTGAGCCTACCAGTGTTCAAAAATGTTTTTTTCCCAAGACTTTTATGGTGCTTAAGTTAGACTTTTCATATTGGAATAACAGACCCAAAATGACTGGCAGTTAGTGTCCAGGATTAAGGAGGGAAATATTTAGTCAGAGGAACTGGGAATTTATCAGGAGAGCAATGATTTCATCTCTAAGATTTGGTTTCTAGTCACCTTTGCTCTTGGAGGATGATGAATAAGTGCTGCTTTACTTTGCCTGGCCTAAGTTCCACGAGGCACACATTCTGAGAGACTCAGGGCATTTGCAAAAAAAAAAAAAAAAAAAAAATTACTCTATTATAAAAGAAAGAATAAAGTTGATTGAGACCAAGAGTGGTTTAAATTCTTGATAAAGATCACATGCATATTTGAAAATAGGAACTAGTTCTTCAGAGTCTGTTTGTAATACCCAGACTTTTTCTATATAATTGCAAATTAATCTTCACTTCCAATGTTAGCAAGATTTAAGATTAAATAAAACTGAATAAGCTCTTCCCTTAGAACAGCACACTTCTTTGCAGGTTAGATGAAATAATTTTTTTTTAATCTTTCCTCTTCTGTGATTTCAGTGTTAACAACTTGGCTGTTTTCTTTCCGTTTTTCTTTCTTTTCTGCCTTGGGTCTTGGGTGAAATTTATGACCCCCTCTTTTTTTTTTTTTTTTTTTTTTGAGCTATATGCTGTACAGTTCCTTTGTGTATTGACTCTAGGTCTGGACCTGGCAAACAAAAATTGAGAGTGTTGGTTGAGGCAAGGCAAATCAGCTTTAATCCTGGAGATGGATAGATGGCTGATGACACAATTTCAGGCCTTATTTATCCAATTTTGCTACTGATGAGTGAAAGTTTGTCATGGCCAGCATTTGGGAAACAGTGCTGTACCTCACTCAGCTTTCACTCATTTATTCAACAATGCTGATTGTGTCCTTACTGTATGCTAGTAATATTACAGGCAGTAGGCTTAGTGTAGAAACTGGAGATTTATACTCAGTCACACAGCTTACATTCTACCATGATAGATACCCTTTTGAAAGAGCCCATAACTCAAAAGTTTGAAATGAACTAAATTGAGGGTTAGCACTATGTTACTTATATTAAGCTTCTTTTTTTTCAATTTTAGCTAATCTTCCTTTATATAAAGAAAAAGGATTATTTTCCCAATAAGACTACCCATCAAACAGGTAATTATTTTATTGTAGTTGTCTTCCAAAGCAAACCCATGCAAAAGTATTGCTCCTATTAAAGACTTTTCTAAAGTTTTCTTATAACTGACTCCATGTAGTAAAGAAGGGTTTCTGTTATAGGATATAGAGAAAATTACTAGAAAGAATTAATTTCATTTTCTCCAGAATTCACCAAGTTACTCCTATTTCTCTTTAAAGGAAATTCCTAACTCTCCCCATGTGTTCAGCCTCCTAAAATTTCAATTTATCTTTAGCACATCTTGCTTTTGAGTGCTTACTATAAGATTTAACCATATAGTAATTCTTCCTTAAAGAAGTCTGCTGTATATAATGCTAAGGTGGAGTTGTCATGGCTCTTATGCTGTGTCTGAGGCCAAATTCGTCAGCATTCCAAGCTTATGTGAAGACACAGAAATAATTATTTTCAGATGTTGGCATTGCACTTAGTGTATTAGTAGTATAAGAAAATGTGTTTCCAAAGTCACTCATCTCAAACGCAATGCAAAAATTCAGGACGGATAAATGTGTGCTTTCAGACAGGTACTATGATACAGAAATGGTAGAGTGATTTAGCTTTCTGTCATATCTTCATAACATAGGATATGAGCTGTGCTGTGTTCTGAGTTAGCATGTCTCCTGTCAATGCAGCTACAGTCCAGACGTGATGTGCTTTGCTTCCAGGTGGGTTACTGCTTTTAATCCCTGAGTCAGACTCCTGATTCTTGGCTTCTCTTGTCACTTAAATGTTTTGCCTTTAAGTCAACTTCAAAAGTTAAAAAGTAGAAATCTTCCCTGAGTTTCAAAATGTAATTTTTCTATATTCATTTCCATAAAATGATGATTGAACATTAAAAGCCTATCCATCTCAGGTAGTTTTGGAAGGAAAGGGTGAAAAGCCATAAGATTTAATTGTTGGAGAGACCAGGGCCAAATTAGAAAGATACTCAAGTTTTTGCCATAACATTCATATATGACATCCAATATGAATTTTATGTACTTGTCAACTTCTAGTCAATAGAAAGAGGAGAAACATGAATGAAGTTTTATTATACCCATAGTACTAAGACCTTACCTACATTAATACAAAAACAACTTCTTTTCATCATCTCTTAATAATCATTAAATTTTTACAGTAACATTTGAAGAAAACCAAAGAAAAACTCCATTTAATGTATAAAGTGTTACAAATAAAGGTAGATCACTGAGTATTGTGGGTTACTTATCTTGCAAAGCAAAATATTTTGATATTACAGTATTATAAATGCTCTGTGCAAAAGGAGGGTCTGCTGAGTTTTTACTTTAAAATGTCAATTACTGCTTTTACCTTGTATTTAAAAATTTTTTTAATTTTACATTGGAGTGTTAGTTGATTAACAATGTTGCCTCTGTCTCAAGTATACAGCAAAATGATTCAGTTATGGATATATTATTTTTCAAATTCTTTTCCCATTTAGGTTATTACAGAGTATTGAACAGAGTTCCTTGTTCTATATGTAGTAAGACCTTGTTGGTTATCTATTTTAAATACAGTAGTGTGTATTGCAGTACATAGTACAAGAAGTTATTTTATCATTTATCTGTTTCAAATTATAACTTTAAAAAGAAAATGGGACTTCTTTCCTGCCCTCACCCCTCGACCCTAGAGACAGATTTTCCATGCAGGATGGTTTTAAGCATCAGGATGTTGCATAAGTCAGCCTGGAAAAAATCGGGACAAACAGCTAGCACTATCTAATAGAACTTTGCTTTGTGACAACATTTTTTTTTTTTTTTTTTTGCTAAATGAATTATATGAAAGGTCTAACTTTCGTAGTTATTTGGATATACTTTCAAAATCAATTTTTTGCTTGATTATTGGGCACTCTAAAAAAAAGAAAAAAAGAAAAATCATAGTATAGTGTAGGATCAAAAGAAATCTATTTAAGCTTCGATTCATGAGTTAGAGTTATCTACACAAGGGACATTTGAAACAGTTAACGTGTGGTGAGATATGAAAAGTTAAACTGATGTATTGTGTCTATGATACTGCCCAGTTTTTATGTTTTCCAAGGAGTGTTTAGGATTTCATTTTTAAGCTTTGCTTTCCAAAAGACTTAAATTCCAAATTCATTTGTAATGGAAAAGTAATTGGTGAGATGGCTCTATAATCCCACAGGTTACTTGGCAGGCTCTAAAAAAGTTCAAGGGATGGAGATTAAAGGTCAAAGTCTATTTTAGAAAATGTGCAACAGGGTGGTAAGCAGAAATGTTCCCTAAGTCCCTTTGGATTTTATTTGATCACTTAACCAAAGAGACCTGGACCAGACTGTGTATTTTTCAGGATGCAGTGATCAAATTATTGGACTGGTTGCTTTTCAAGTGCAAATCTATTTCCCAATAAATCCCATCACTTACACAACACCTCTTGAATGCTTGTTTATTACAGCAGACACAAAAGGTATCAAGGAACACTGGGCTTATTTGTTGGTTCAATCTGGGGGAAAAACAAACTGTTTTTCAGTGGCTAGTTGTTTACAAGATTCCCTCTCTGCCTGATGACATCTTAAGGGCTGTGAGAGTGAAGAATGCTATTTGTCCAGTTGTGAAAGATTAGATTGCTTCTTTTTTCTGTTCCTGGAATGTAGGAACCAGGGGTTTTCCATCAGAGATTGTGAATTTTCCTTTAGGATTTATCAACAACATACCATGGGATTTTAAAATAATCAGCCTATCTAACCTTTGATTTATAGATAAAAGAAAGGAGAAAATTACCAGTTTTGTGAAATAGTTGTTTCTGAACTTTGTGAATGAAAATATTATATATCATACTAAAAAACTTAATCAGGTTATGCTAGAATTGGGTATGATTCCTTAAATTATTCCACAGTGAAGATCCATACATTCAAGGCATCAAAACTAAGTACCTTTGGAAATATACAGGGATAGAGAAGAAGTAATACTGGCTAAAGAAAAAGCTAATATAGCTGAGAAAAATAAGCTTTATGTTATGAATCTTTTATTCAGCAGATAGGTTATAATTAAGTGCCATGAAGAAGTTAGAAATCATGTTATAGTTCAGAATTGGAAATGATTATTTCTTAGTTGGTAGGGAGCATTCATTCAGGAAATCCTTTGTTGAGTAGATGATATTTGAGTTGGATCCTGAAGGGTGAGTGGAATTTGATCAAGTGAAGACTGGGGAAAGACGCATTCAAAGGCAACATCATTAGTAGAGGAAGAATGAAAAAAAATACGGTATTAGGCAGTAGTGGCTTATGTATATTATGGTCATAAAATACACTAGATTACTAGTACTAGTTAACTCTCACTACGAACCAAGTACTTGACTAAAAAAGCATTTATATGTGTTACTATTTTATTGAAATCTTCCTGATAAGTCCAAGAGGTAGAGTTTTATGGGTAAAGAAACCAGGACATCATACAACTGGTATTTGGCAGAAGTTGAACTTGAAGCTCAAGACTGAAGTCTTGACCAGTAGCTCTGTCCCCTGATGTTGGAGGACATCTGGTACTACAGGGAATGATTCTGTAAGCTATGGTCACTCATGGGATATTTTTAAGCATGTTGAGTAATGTTTTCTTCCCAATTATTCTTTTTGCCTCATCTGACCTTCCTGTCTCCACCCGTTCCTCTCTTCAAACCCTGCCTTCAAACTATGGAGAGAAACCTTTGAAAATTATAGACCTGATCATCTGGTGCCGTTTCTTGCAAGGTTACAGGGTTTCCAGGCCTACAGCATTTGTTTCCTGTTCCTTCCCATGGTGTACAAGCCCCTGCCGTCTCTATAGCTTCATTTGGAACTATTTTCTTCTAATTCCTTTACATTTCCTAGGATAGTGCCTCCATCTGGATGCCTTTCTCACCTCTGGATTCCCCAATCCCCTTCCTCTATTCACATTGATTGTTAAATATTGAACCACTTGTTAGCTCTCTTGTTCATATTGTTGTTGCTCCAGTCACTAAGTCATTCATATAACATTTGAGAATTTCTGGATATGCAATTCTACATCAAAATGGAATTTAACTGTCAACACTCCATATCCATATTAAAATGGCTTTTACAATGATTTAATGTAGGTTGTTTTTAATTTTTTTTTTTAACTTCCAGTGCACACCATATCATCACAACCAGGTATGTGTAGCAGTCAGGATAGGCTAAGTTAGGTGGCAGTAACAACAAGCACCAAAATGGTAATGGCTTACAACAGAAGAGACTTTCTTCTTATTCTCATGTGGCTTGGCAGGAAGACTGTGCTTTTCACCGTTACTTCTGAAGGAAGCTCCCCCTGACATGTGCTTCTCCAATCACAGGGCAAGAGAACAGGGTTGGCAAATCACCTACTGGCTGTTAGACTTCAGCCTGGGAGTGATTCATGCTCAGGCTGAATACATTTCCCTGACCTCACATGGCTTTACTGAACATCAAGGAGACGGAAGCATGATCCTCTCATATGGTGGAAAAGTTGGAGGGCAAATGGTAATATTTAGTCAACAGCACTGCAATGTGTTAACAATTAGAAATTGTTAGGCCAGTTCTTTTGAAGTTTATGTCCATTAGCAGTTTGAAAACATGTAGTCAAACCTAGCACTTTGGAAATTAAAACTAAAAAATCCTAAGACATGTGATTATGTGTCTTTTGAAACCATTATTTCAGTTGGATACATTGAATTTGATGTATATGCCTACACTTAACTCAGTAAATGTAAGTTCTTACCAGCTGTGGTACAAAAATATGTGCTAAAACCATCTTGTCCACAGATAACATCAAAGAAACAGGCAGTGTCATAACAAATAGGTTGAATTATCTTGAGATGTGTTGTGATTGAAGGATCTTCTTTTCTGGGAGGCCATGCTCATCATTCAGAATTCATCAGTCAAAGGCAGCAGAATTTGAGTCAAAATTCCATATTGAAGTACTCCTGTAAAGATTGGTTGAATTTACAAAAATATAACATTTTTATGTTTATTCTCCTTTGGTTTATTTTCAATTGTCAGCACTGATGGACAGCCAGTAATTGTCAACATTAATTGCTATTTATTTCCTTTTGCAAAAAGAAGTTATATAGAAATTGATGTGAAGGACATTTAATGAGAGAAATCTTACTCTATCCTATATATGGATATTCTTAAAAGTATATTGTTGAAGTCTTCATCCCTATCTTGAGTGTCTTTATAGGTATGTGAAAGGATATGGGTGAAAATAAAGATTAAGTATATGTTTGTACCAGAATTACTTGTGAATATTAGCTTCTTAGGAAATGCCTCATTATTTTCTGGAATGAATACTGACTGTCAGTGTAATCAAAGATACAAATATAGAATGATGAAATCCAAAAGCAGTATCTGTGTGATCCACAAAATTTGGCCAGTAATTGCTTTTTCCTGTGTTTTCTTTCTCTAGCACAACAATAATATCTCCTTCCATTTCTTGTGTGTAAGTTAAATATGTCTGAGTAGAACCTTTAGCTTTCTTTTTCTCACAGTAATTTTGTTGTGATCAAGAGATACATCAGCATAAATTAAGGATTAATGTAGAAATTATAAAATACACTGTTCCATGAAAACAAAATTTCTTTTCTTAAAGGAGAAAGAGGCATGAATTTGGGGTCTGCTTTTTTCACTTAGATCATTTTCTTATGGAACATCTTTCTTTTGCCTCATAGAAAATTTGCCAAATTGTTCAGAACCACCCCTAAGCTTTGTATTTCCATACCCTCCCAAAAATCCAACTGATTTTGGAGGTACCATGCTTCTCTCCATTTAAAGGCAGGATCTTTGTGGCAGTATGAGGGAAGAAAGATATGGAGAGGGAACCGTGCCATATTAGCGTATGTGGTAGAAAGTTAAAGGACAAGAAATGTTTTTAAAATTACTGAGTGCATGAAAATTAAGTTCTTGTTCTTGGTGGTGGGGTGCATGTAGGGGAGATTTCAAAGATGATACATCCCATAATTCATTTCCTCTCTATTGTATAATTGACCAGTGACTATTTGTCAAGTACCTATTTATTTAAAGTACCTATGGCTGAGCTTTCATTTCTGCCTGGCTTTCCCTTTTCCCCTAGCAGCTCCCATTCTCTTTATCAGGAATATCAGTTTCTTTTCTTTTTTATTAAAGACTTTTTTGGTGTGCACCATTTTTGAAAAGTCCTTATTGAATTTGTTACAACATTGTTTCTGTTTGGTTTTTTGGCTGTGAGGCATGTGGGCTATTAGGTCCCTGACCAGGAATTGAACCTGCACCCTGTGCATTAGAAGGCGAAGTCCTAACCACTGGACTGCCAGGGAAGTCCCTTAGTTTCCTGTGTGCATTAGAATTGTCTTCTCTCTAATAGACCTCACACCTCTCCCTTTACCTTTCTGACACCGAATACATGTGAACAATAAATAGCAATACCTCTTAAACTTGCAAGCTCTTGAAAACAACAAAACAAACACAAAAAAAGAAAGCAAGTTGGTAGCATTGGTTTTTATCAGCCAATTTACATTCTGAGGAGTCGAGTCAATCAGGGAAGTTTATTATCCTATCTAAATTCGTTGACTATCCATCAGTGACTATGTTTCCAATACGTAGCAGTGGTGTAAGAATACCCACTGGTAAACAAATGATTGACATTTATCAGTTCCAAAATTGCCTCGTGCATATTGAAATGATGAAATATGAAAAATTATGAAATATGAAAACATTAATTCTCTTTGATCTGAACAATTACAGCCTCACTCCCTTTGTAGGTCAGGCTATGAAAGAAGTGATTGCGATGAAAGGACAGTGCGTGTCTCATGGATTAAAGCCAAACGTGATTTCAGCAAATGAAAGGGAAGGGTGAAGCTGGCCTTAAATTGTCTGCCTCAGAGATGGTGAGAAGACTTGGATCATTAGAGAAACAGGAAGTGTTTTATTATGAACTGTTTTATTATGAACTTTAGGTGTATTCATGGAGAAGGAAATGGCAACCCACTCCAGTATTCTTGCCTGGAGAACCCATGGACAGAGGAGCCTGGCAGGCTGCAGTCCACGGGGTCGCAAGAGTCAGACACGACTGAGTGGCTAAACCACCACCACCACCAGGTGTATTCAGAGTAAATCAGTTCATGTTCTATGAAGAAATCCAGGTTCCATGTTTGAGTCCACTCTGAACAATAAATGTCACACTCAGAAGTACCTAATCTCCAGCCTTAGAAAACAGTGCATACTCTCGCCAGTTGTCAGCAAACCCATCACCACAGCTGGTAAAATAACATTGAAAGCAAATTCAGCTGGTAGCAATTGCAAGAATAAATGGGTGACAAAAGAGCAAAATGAGTAAATTTTACAACATTGGGTCCCATTGGGTCCCACACTATACTACTTCCTCTAGAAACAACCTCTAGAGGTAAAGCCTGGCATTAAATTCTCCAGTCATGCAAGAGTAAGTGCTAACAGCTGTGCCTGGGTGCTTTCCCCCTACTTTGTCCTGTAAATACCATTTCAGAGGAGCTGATGACATACCTTGAGAAAAAAAAAAAATCTCTACCAGATGTGCAAATCCGTGTAAATCTTCTCATTTTCTCACCGCTTTCAGAGTTAAGTCACACAAGTATCTGTAAGACTTTTCCAAACACTTTGTTAAGCCTGAAAGATATTCCCCACAAACTGACAGCGCTTCCAAATGGCTGCCCATTATGGCCAAATGTGAGCATGTATGCACCTATGGAGTGAAGCCAGTTTTTCAAATGTGGGTGGCAGTGTCTTTCCCTAAGATTCAGGAGGCTTTCCACAGTAGTGGGAAACAGCAGGGAGCAACTTGACATTCTCTGGAAGCAAACAGGATTTTGGAAAATACCCAGGAAGACGCACATATGGCCTCACCTTTCGTTTCTCACTGACAGCATCCGGGCCCTCCTTGCTGTGTTGTTTATTGTCTCTTCCAGGGGATCTTTGCCTACTCCGTCCATGGAGTAGAGTCATTGGCCTGTGCTCATTTTTTCCTTCCTGGAGGTATAAATAGACCGATGACGCCCAATGCTCTCGGCAGTCCGTGCATCATTCATCCCGTCCATCTCCTTTCTAGGTCACAAAGCTTTTTTAAAAGAAGAGCAGCAGCAGTAGCAGCATGTGAGAAGAGGAGCATATGACCTCTTCCTCTCACTCAAAGCAGTACCGTTGATAGCATCCAGACAGCC
The DNA here is from genome assembly GCF_014754425.2 of Oryx dammah. Taxonomy (NCBI): domain Eukaryota; kingdom Metazoa; phylum Chordata; class Mammalia; order Artiodactyla; family Bovidae; genus Oryx; species Oryx dammah. The sequence continues at coordinate 29,406,932 of NW_024070213.1, forward strand.
GTGTGTGGAGACATGCCATTCGAGTGGCTCCAGAATATCAGAGGGAAAAAACAGCCATTCTTACCAAATAGCTTAAAAATAGCATGTCCCGCTCCACCCTGTCTCCCCAACCTGCCTGAAGTGGAGCCCTTCCCATCCAAACTGTATAACGGGGTTTGTACTTGGTGAAAATTTGCAGAACCTGCTCCTCCCCCCAGGACAATACGGTAATGCTTTCTCCCTTTGTTCAGTCACACAGGTGCACATCATGAGAAAATGTCATATCCCTTAATCCTTCTCCTCTCCAGTAATATAAAAATGGTCATCCTTCCAGAAAGCCTTTATTATGGAGTGCCTTGCAAGTGGGGAATAGCATATTGACTGTTTTGAGATGGGGCGTGTGAGGAATATTATTGTGTTCTCCTTCAGCTTCTTTTCTTGACTTAAAAACTGTTATCTCTAATCTGATCCTTCCCTAGAGGGATAATTGCTAGAAATCACCTCACTTTGGGGTAAGGCTGGGAAAGAGGTTGGCAAGGAGTTGGGGCAGTACCCCTGAGTTTGTGTCCCAAACCCCAATTATTTATCCCTTAATTCTCCATCTGTCAAAACATTTTAGTGACCATTAATTCTTTCTTTCTTGTTGTTGTTCAGTCACTAAGTCATGTCTGACTCTTTGTGACCCCATGGACTGCAGCACACCAGGCTTCCCTGTCCTTCACCATCTCCCAGAGTCTGCTCAAACTCTTGTCCATTGTGTCAGTGATGCCATCCAACCATCTCATCCTGAGTCACCCCCTTCTCCTCCTGCCTTCAGTCTTTCCTAGCATCAGGGTCTTTTCCAGTGAGTCGGCTCTTCACATAAGGTGGCCAAAGTATGGGAGCTTCAGCTTCAGCATCAGTCCTTCCCATGAATATTTGTGTTGATTTCCTTTAAGATTGTCTGGTTGGATCTCCTTGCTGTCCAAGGGACTTTCAAGTGTCTTCTCCAGCACCACAGTTCGAAAGCATCAATTCTTCACACTCAACCTTCTTTATGGAGTGCTATGTGCCAGCCTATTGTAAGCACTTCAGATATCAGTTAGCAAGTACATAAATCTTCTGTTCACTTTCAGTTTCATTCTAGTAGATCACATCTCAGGTGGAATCAGTCCTATGAGGTAAGTGTCACAGGCGACGGTACAACCTCAGAGCAAAGCCAAGAGTAATGTGGCAAGTGGTTGTAGACAAAGCAGTGGGACATCATGGAGGCCCTTTGAGGTCATGTTGAGAACTTTATTCTGGTCCAGAGGTGACATCTCAGAGGAGGGCCATGATCTGGCCTGCTCTTCAGAAAAGTACCATGAAACGTAGACTGTAGCTGGACAAGGGCAAGCATGTACTTGTAGTTTGAATACATCAACTGTATTTCTGTTTCCCAGGGGTGAGAGGGAGGCTCACAGGGGAGGGGACACACACACACACACTTATTGCTGATTCAGGTTGCATAGCAGAAACTAACCAAATAAATACGCACATATGAAAATGTGTTTCTATTTCAAAGGGAATTTCATGTCAAAAGTTTGAGCCAATCAGGTCTTGCTAGAGTATAAGAAATACAACAGAACAGCAGGGTGGTGCCGAAGAAAGGTTGTTTATTGGGTACATGAGTATCTGCCTTGGAATTTGAGAACATGTTTAAGGCAGGATATAGTTTTTAGCTCAGGCTGAGTCAGAGTGTGAAGGTGGGGAGTCCTGTAACCTGCAAAGAGTTGTGTGTGTCATTTTTACAAAACTTGCTGTTTCAATCTAGACTGTAAATGTAACCTTTTTATCCCTTCAAGTATGTCATCAAAAATTCTCATATTTGGAAGTATGCCTTGATCTCTTGAAAAAGGCCATAGAGGGTAGAAATAATTGTAAAATAGAATATGGTTCAATCTCCCAGTTCAGGAAATACAGACTGCAGTGTATTCACAGCTTTCCTAGGTACTCTTCAGGGGTCTCTAATTCACCTATGGCTTTTAATTTTTTTTTCCTAGAAGAAAAGACCTTTCTGAATGTCAGTAGATCCCAAAGCAAAATGGAATTAATTTCTCTCTCTTCAGTTTCACCACGTTACATGGATCTGATGTCCAGATTTTTCTCACATACAAAACTACAGTGTAGGGGAAATATATGTGCGTGTGTATATATACATTACTGAATTAGTTTGGTGTATACCTGAAACTAATACAACATTGTAAATCAGCTATACCTCAATAAAAAAGAACAAAATAACTCCGAGAATGTTGGAGTTCATTTGGGAATATTCATATTTTATGTTTACTTAGAATATCTGTGCCTATCCAGGAGAAGAAAATGGCAGTCCCCTCCAGTATTCTTGCCTGGGAAATCCCATGGACAGAGAAGCCTGGCAGGCTACATTTCATAGGGTCTCAAAGAGTTGGACCTGACTGAACAACTAAACAGCAATGTGTGCTCATAGTACATAGCAGGTGAATATAACACAGAGACTAACTCTGTTTCATTACTTCTTCTTGTGTGTTACACACAAACACTTATCAGTTTCTTGTTGTTACCTCATTCCAACCTGACCCACAGGATGTTTTAACTTCTTTTTGAATCTGCCTTATCCCTCCCTGTGTGTGAGCAGTATTCTCTCCCTGGTCACCTGTTAACAATGCTCCGTCAAGGCTCAGCTGAGATAATTACTTCCTCTTGGAGTGTTTCCACATTCCCAAACTCAATTTGAATGTTATTGCTCTGGAATCATGGGCATCCTCCTTGCTTATCAGATGAGTTCTCATACAGAACTGGAATGGCTCCCATGGACTAAGTTGTGCAAAGGCAAGAATGGTCCCTGTCTTGTCCATGATTCTTGCTCCTGATGCCTGGTTTCATGTATAGAACACGGCAATCCATAAATATCTGTGTATAATTGAATCAAAACACTTAAAAAAATTTGGAGTCAGTTGTTTTAATATAGAAGTTTCCCCCCACCCCGCCCCTTACCTGGTCATCAAGTTAGTGGTATTAGTATTGAAGTCAACTTTGACATTTGCCTGTCATCCATTCATTAAATTATTCACCAAGTTTTGACAGTTTTATTATGCAGTGTCTCTCTGAATCCTCTTTTCATGTCCTAATTAAGGTCCTTGTTTTCTTTGTCTGTGGGTAAAATAAGTTGGGGAAATGCTGGTTAAGGAGTTAGTGGTTTGATTATCATGGAACTTGACAAAACCTTTAATGAAGGAGCATTGTAAATTTCTACAGGAAGAATATGGAGTAGAGCATTTCCTACGTTTATTTGATCAGAGAATCATCTTTAGTCTCAGAGCATCTGATGTGGTTAATGATCTGCAGAACTTACCTGGGGAAACGCTGGAAGGGACTGAAAAGGAGCAAACTACCCATCAAGGGCTCAGAGTCTTTCGGCTTTAACTTAATGACTCTCATTAGCCATAGACAGCAAACATGTGGAAAGGAAGTATGCCTGACTCCTGCCACTGATGACCTCTGACTCCTGCCACTGATGACCTCTGACCTTACATTCCCTCAGCAGCTTGTACCAGTTTACCTTGTCTAGGTAATAGGCTCTGAATATGTGAAGGAAGCATGTGTACTTAATCGTGTCCGACTCTGTGACCCCATGGACTGTAGTCCACCAGGCTCCTCTGTCCATGGGATTTCTCTGGCAAGGATACTGGAGTGGGTTGTGCTTTTTCCTCCAAGGGATCTTCCCTGACCCAGGGATCAAACCCGCACCTCCTCATCTCTTGCATCAGCAGGCAGATATTTACCACTTGAGCCGTCTGGGAAGCTGATTCTCCAGCTAAAGACCCCGCTTAATTCTTCTCATGGCACTGTGGACTGCCTGCTTTCCTTGGTGCTGTCTTGGTAAGATTTTAGAGTTTCCAGCCTCTGTCTTCAGGAACTTTTAGAAAAAATACTATGGTCCTCTTAATTGTCGCCTGTCCACATCATTGGTTTGAATCAGCAGAGGCAAGGGGTTAAAAACCAGCTTGAAGAAAGTTGGGTGAAAGGCTTATGGGCCTTTGTTTTCTAGATTTGTAACTATAGATAGATCTCTCTCTAGCTCTGTCTGTCTATTCATCCATTCATTCCTTTGCTTATAGTAAAGGTACAGTGTTAGTTGCTCAGTTGTGTCTGACTCTTTGCGACCCCCTGGACTGTAGCCCACCAGGCTCCTCTGTCCATGGGATTCTCCAGGCAAGAATACTGGAGTGAGTTGCCATTTCCTCCTCCAGTGGATCTTCCTGACCCAGGGATTGAACCCAGGTCTCCTGCATTGCAGGCAGATTCCTTACTGTCTGAGCCATCAGGGAAGACCATAGTAAAGGTATATAGGCAGCAAAAACTATGGAAAGAGAGAATCAATATTTGTCAGAGTATCTAAGAACTAAGTAAATTAGAAAATTCAACCTTTTGATTATAGAAGCCAGAGAGGAAAGGCTGTAAAATGTTAGATCCTTTTTGCTCTTGCTTAGAATTTAAATATGGAGAAGGAAATGGCAACCCACTCCAGTATTCTTGCCTGGAGAATACCAGGGACAGAGGAGCCTGGTGGGATGCTGTTGTTGGGTCGCACAGAGTCAGACGTGACTGATGCAACTTAGCAGCAGCAGCAGCAGAATTTAAATAGGGGTCATATTCAGGAAACCCTGTTGTGATACACTGATTATCCAACTGTACTCGCCCAGTGGCTCAGGGTACCTATTTTGGCTTCATCCTTCTTAGCTCTTTTACTTTAACATCTCACATCTGATCTATCTGCAAATCCTATTCCACCCAACTTCAAAGTTAGCTAGACTCTCACCACTTCTTACCTACACAGTTACCATCCTGGTCTCAATCACCATCATCTGTTACCTGTGTTAGTGCAATAGACTTCAAGATTTCTGCTTCCGCCCTCACTTCCTTATAGTTTATTCGTCACAGGGCACTAGAACTAATCCTTTGAAAGGTGAGTCAGATAGGTCATTTCTCTGCAATCTTGTGATTGCCTCACCTCTCATTCGAATAAAATTTCAGGTTCTTCATGCGGCCAATGAGCTCAGCTGTGCCTCGCCTGTCTGCTGTGTCCTTGCCCTTCTCTCCTAACACTTTACTCATGTCTCCTCTTGTCATATCAGCCCTTTACCGTTGTTGGATCTTGCTGAGCCTGTCCTTGAGGGGTTTTGCACTTACTATTTTCTCCACCTTGGCTGTACTTCCTTTCAATATCCCTGAGGTTTATTCTTACATAAGTATTTTCTTAAGGTCTCTTCTCTGGTTTTCCTCATCAGTGAAGTCTGCCTCAGATGACCTTATTTTAAGCAGTTGTTACACGCTGACTCTCATTATTCTGTCTTTACCTGTCTGTGTTTTCTGAATTGTCCATATTACAGCTTGTCATGTTATTTCCTTATTGCCTACCTGCTCCAGCCTCAATAAGAGAAAGACTTGATTTATCTTAGTCATGCCTAAGAACAGTGCTTAACAGGGTTCCCAGCACATACTAGGCTGGTGGTAGACTCTTGCCAAATAAATGAAGATGAAAGGCTGCGTGGGTAAAATTTCTTGTGAGTTCTGGCACTCAACATTTACTAAGAAATTGTAAGCTGCTTCTAAAATATACTCCAGTCATCTCTGTATGTTTATGCTAAGATCAGTAAGCTTACTAATTATAAATACATAGGTAAACATCTTACAATTTGTTGCTCTCTTGTTTCTCTGTCCTGTGGTGTAAGGTGTAAGCAAATGTTTTAAAATGCTGAAAATGTTGGAAGAAAAAATTAAAAGTAGAAAAATCTTTTTAGATATTACCTCTTGAATCTGCCTGACTACATTTTAGAAACTATTACTGTGGGATATATCTAAAGCTTTCCTCAGTCAGAATATCATAGAACCCTGTAAAGATTTCTTTTTAAAAAAAATTTAAATTTATTTATTTTAATTGGAGGCAAATTACTTTACAATATTGTATTGGTTTTGTCATACATCAACATGAATCTGCCACAGTTATACACATGTCCCATCCTGAATCCGCCTCCCTCCTCCCTCCCCATACCATCCCTCTGGGTCGTCTCAGTGCACCAGCCCCAAGCATCCAGTATCATGCATCGAACCTGGACTGGCGATTCGTTTCATATATGATATTATACATGATTTTCAGTGATAAAGAAATTGACACTTGACCACAACAGATGATTTTTTTTTCCTGTGATGAAAATACTTGGAGGAAAATATGAAAAAATATGAATTAAGTAAAAATTTAACTGCCCATTTAAATAGTATGTCCAAGACACCTTGGCAAACTTTGTAGGTGGTTGTTCTCTCCAGCAGACAGAGAAAAAAATCTACATTTCTGTACAGAGAAAAATGAAGACATTTACTATGTTCTGCTCCATATAAATTTGCTAAGTGACAAGTAAGTCATGTGACTAAAATATGGAAGCAGGTAGAATTTTAAATACTGTATTTGGTAGTGTTTGTTCTAAATTTAGTACTCTATTCTCTGGGAGTTTGTTTGCTTATGTAATATACAACAGCATCCAAGAAGAGATATGATACAAACAAAGTTCGGGAATTTAACAAATGATGAATAGTTACATTACAGCAAATATGAATAGTTCACATTTGAATCATGATGTCCATACTTTAAAGTTAATTTCTTAGGAAATTATATTTCCAAATTTTTTGAAAAGATGCATTTTTCTGCAGTGTAGAGTAAAACAAACCCCGCATAACCTCAGTTGATAGCTATAAATCCAAGCCAATGTATAAGTCACAGGCCAGAGTTGGAACAATTAAAAATCTGACAAGTTTAGGACCATACTGTTGATATATTGGTAACAAAGACTCCTTACAAAAATTTAACTGGAAATTCTATTAGACATACGCATGTCCACGGGTAGAGTTGGTAAGCATTGCATGATAGTTGAACAATTAGTGTGGTTATTTAGTTTATTAATATACAATTTTAATGATCCTTTATAGTTCCTTCTTTACAGAATCACACTTAGTCACAGGCATGGATTTGCCCACTAGAATCAAGCAGAGAATTTACGCTTTTGGCTGAGTTCTCCAACTGAGGACCATTCTGGAAATGTTCTCGCTCCCTAACTGAGCATGGAAATGCTTTTGTCAATTAACCTTAGTTTTAGCTTTGTCCTCCCTTGGCCTGAGTTATGTTGTATGCTAAAACCACCTTCCCAGGCCATTCTTTAAATACTTTTTATGAAGGCTAATCAATCACTTCATCCCCAGAGATGCATCTACTTTTAACAAAAAACAAATCAACAATAACAACAAATAAGCAAGAAATTCACATGGAGATAAAAGCCTCCACTAAATTCTGATAAAGTGCTTGAGTGGAAAAGGAATCCCCCTCCTAATATGGAGAGTACTAAAAGGAATAAATTCTATTTTCTGTTCTGAGGATGAAAAATTTTAATTTATCTCTTTTGTTTTTAATCATAATAATTCTATATTTAGACCTTAGATATATAGGCATCCTAGCTTTCTTTAGGACTTCCAATAGTATTATACTTAGAAGGGTATGTATGTATATACATGAGTTTGTGCATGCAGGTAAGTTCATACAACACACCTGTTGAATATATTTGCACATCTTAATTTTCATGTATGTTTTATTTTATCAGTTTAGGAGATTTATCATTATTATTTTATATACATATGCTTTATTATTATATATACATAAATTATAATAATGTTTATTGATAATGTCTAAGTGGTAGGTCCAGAATGGAATACTGATATTATAAACTCTGAACTGAATGGTAAAAAAGGGTATCATGTCTCTATTCTACAGTATTCTAAGGGTTAATCTACTTTTGGCAGATTAAATGTTAGGACATTTTATCATCTGAGCTCTTATATCTGTTAAAAAATAACTTACAAAGTCATTAAATTTGTCATAGTTGGTTTATGGCAATACTGTAAAACAAACAAAAAAAAAAGAGCTTCTAAACTGTGCCCTGATTAAATGAGTAAGCATGTCAAATAAATTAGCATTTAGAAGAGTGAGTCTCATTTCCCTAAAACTGCTGCACCCTGACCCTATCTTCTCCACAAGTTTTCACAGTGTTCTTCGTTTATACAGTTGGGTATTATGATTATCTGGTGATTCCGTTAGAGATTAACTTTACTAACTCACAGATGTGATCTTTGACATCTTTGTCTTCAAAAATATTTCCAAATATTTTTTCCTTCTGGATTTCAGGAACTTGGATATTTTAATCTGTTAGTGAATTTTTGTCTTCCTGTATTTGCTCATCTTCACATGGATAGATTTAACATTTATAGACCAGTTAGCTGGGCTATTGCAGAAGTCCAAAGTGCAGTGCCTGCTGATACTGTAGCTTTGTTTCAAGGTTGTTGATAAAATGTCACCTTCTATTGGTGGCCTTTTGTGTAGAGATTTCACCTGGTATTTCCATTTCTTTTCAATGTTGTATTGAATTTGTTGCCACCATTTTAATTTTTTTTCAAAAGTAGTCCTTTGACTTATGCTGAATTTCATCAATTGGTATAAACATTGACTTCCAAAAGCACATTTGGGGATAAATTATGTGATGCTGGAAAATCTTTTTGCATAGACTTGAGTGAACTGGGTTATAGTTTAGAAATGGCATCTGGTCCGTATCTTATTCCCACTTTTCTACTAATGTGCCCTGAGAAACAAAGAGAGAGATGTATGCAGAAAACTGTAATTAACAGCCTATTATCTGATCTGAGAGGAGTTCTTACCAAGTATAAGGAAGATAGAACTGTACTGAAACTCAAGGTACTTCCCCCCAGTTTTGGTATAATTATCTGAAAGTAAATAAGAAACAGTCTGTCTTTACTATGATTGAGAAACACAGAGCTCTTCTTTTCTTTTTAAAATTTATGTATTATTTATTTAATTTTCATTTTGTATTGTGTAGTTGATTTATAATATTATAGTATTAGTTTCAGGTGTCCAACAAAGTGATTCAATTATGTGTGTGTGTATATATATATATATATATTTTTTTTTTTCAGATTCTTTTCCTATGTAGGTTATTACAGGGTATTGAGCAGAATTTCTTGTGCTATATAGTGTGTCCCTGTTGGACATACTATATATATATTAAAAATGTATATTTTATATATAGTAGTATATATCAATATATGTTAATCCTAGCCTCCTAGTTTATCCCTCTTCCCACCTTGCTCCTTTGGTAACCATAAGTTTGTTTTCTAAGTCTGTGAGTTTGTTTATGTTTCGTAAGTTCATTTGAATCATTTCTTTTTAGATTCTGCATGCAAGGGATGTCACATGATATTTCTCTTTCTCTGACTTCACTTAGTGTGATAATCTCTAGGTCCATCCGTGTTGCTGTAAACGGCATTATTTGTGTTCTTTCTCATGACGAGTAGGGTACCACTGTATGCATGTGCCTCAGCTTTATCCATTTGTCTGTTGCTGGACATGTAGGTTGTTTCCATGTCTAGGCTACTGTGAACAATGCTGCTATGAACATTGGAGTGCATGTATCTTTTCAAATTAGAGATTTTCTGGATATATAGCTAGGGGTGGGATTGCGTGATATATGGTCATTGTTCAGAAACATAGGCCTCTTGTAGTAAAAAAAACAAAAACACAAGTGAGGATGGTGTCCATCTTTTATGGGGCTTCTGCCTTCTGAAACCATCAAGATGTCTCCCACTGTGATGTATAGTCAGTGCGCATGGTGTTGACAGTGGTTCACAGAGTGTCTGAAAAATGCTTATCCTAAAACCCTAAGAAGGAAAAAAAGGTGGATTTTAAAAAATGAGTAACATATGTAAATAAAAGTACATAGTTATAAGCAGAAGGAAATATATCAAATGTTAGCAGTGCTTCCTTGTCAGGAGGAATTAAGAATGACTTTTCCCCTTATTTAATGTTTCTTGTTACTTATTAAAAATTTTTATAGTAAGTATTTATATTTGTAATTTTATGACTTTGAGTATACATTCAGTTGCTATTTAAACAAAAGCAATAGATGGAAAAAGGATGAGGGCACCCTAATTTTTGCATATGTAATTTCATGTAAAATTCTGAACACTCTTGTGAGGTGGACTCTCAACAACATTATGCAGTGAGAAGTGGTCAGATGAGGACAGTAGTGTAGTCTGACCCCAAATACCATGCCCCTCCCATTACACCTTGTTGCAAACAAAATCATCCTAATAGAAAGCATCGAAGGCAGACAATATACTAACAGATAGAGTAAAAATGTTGAAGACATTTTTAAAGTTGTTAGCATAATTTCCTTTAAATTTTGAATGTCCTATAATGTTTTCTTTTTTACTGAAGTATGGTTGATTTACAGTGTTGTGGCTAACATTTTGACTTCATTTTCAATGTTTAGGTGTATGTATACCACATCTTCTTTATTCATCTGTCGATATATATTGTTTCCACATCTTGGCTATTATGAATAGTGCTGGTATCAACATAGCGGTGCATGCATCTTTTTGAATTATAGTTTTGCATGACTGTATGCCCAGGAGTTGGATTGCTAGATCATATGGTACCTCTATTTTTAGTTTTTTGAGGAACCTCCATACTGTTTTCTGTAGTGGCTGTACCAGTCTACATTCCCACCAACAGTGTGGGAACTCACTTTAAGCAGCGAGATTGAAAGGAATCGGTTACACTGATATCAAAAGCATTAGAGGTGCCAAAGGGAGCAAAAGGTTGCTTCCTCCAAAACTGAAAACTGTTACCTCTCAGGGCTGTGTGTGTACATGTGCACACACACACAAAGACATTCACATGTGTGCACACACACACACATTCACACATGCTCAGTCACTCAGTCATGTCTAACCCTTTGTGACCTCAAAGACTGTGTAGTTCACCAGGCCTCTCTCTCCAAGAGATTCTCTAGACAAGAATACTGGAGTAGGTTGCCATGGCCTCCTCCAGGAGATCTTCCCAACCCAGGGCTGGAACCTGAATCTCCTGCGCTTTGATATTGCAGGGGGGTTCTTTATTGCTGAGCCACTGGGGCTAGAGGCCAGGAAAGTGCATTTGACACTGAGTTGCTGGAGGGAGGGCTGCTGCTTTTGCTGCCATTATTGGAGCAGTACTGATGCCACTGAGTTGACTGCTAACATTTCTGCCACTAAAAGGCTGGATGCCACAGCCTTGGAGTGGCTCTAAGGAGTGCTCTGCCATTGTTTGCTTGCTTAAAAATAGAGAGAAAAAAAGAACTTTTCCTTCCTTCCACCTTCATTTGTCAGAATCATTTTTTAAGGCAGAATGTTGCTAGGAAATGCATGGTTGGAGAAATAGGATGCTAGCAAGAAGGAGAAATGTACTTCTCTGAAACAATGAATGCATAGTTTATAAGCAGAATGCAATACAGGAAATTTTAATTCCTGGTAAATGAAAGAGATCTTTCAGCTTTTGGAGGAACATGAAAAAAGTAGTTCCTATTAGAGTAGAATTCACATCACTAATCTATTAGAACAAAGACAATGCTATTTTCATAGTTTGATATGAAAAGTAATTATAGTAGTCTTTTTGTTATTATTAGCAACACCTCTTGAGGACACTGGCAACTTGAAAGGATGACTTCAGCCCAAGAAGTTGTATTGTTCATCTTCATCAGTTTAAGTAGGGTCGTGGTGTTGATCTCAGAGGTCTTCTGTTCCCACTCTTTTTTTTGGCTTACTTCTCCCATTCATGTCCAGCAGTACCCTTTCTGAAACACTCAGGTCACAGACAAATGCCAGTGTATTATTAGTGTAACCATCATCATTACTGATAAGCTAAAACTTTTTATCTCATTCGTTCGTATCTAGTGTAATATACTGTGGTATTTCTTGAAATGTAGTCTACCTCAGTGGTTGTATGAAAGTTTGTTTTAGATGCAACTAGAAATGCTTATAGATACTATGTGCTCAATAAGTTATTGGTTTTCAATTCTCTTCAAAATTTTGATTAATGAAGAGTGGAAGAATAGATAAATGTGTATGTGTGGCTAAGTCCAATCGCTGTTCACCTGAATGATCAAAACATTGTTAATTGTCTATATATCAATATAAAATAGTTTTTTTTGTTTTGTTTTTTTTTTTTTTTTTTTTTTTAAGAAAGGCAGCAGATCTCTTTGGTGCTAGTAGGCCTTCAATATGCCCTCAGTACTTACTCATCTCCAGTTGTAACAGAGAACATACCTGAGAGGGTTTTTCAGGGAATAGCATCTTGCTGGAATGTAACTGCCTGGCATTATTTCTCATTGAATTTAATTTAATGGTAACTTTCTACTTACATAAAATGTTATTGATTTGTTATTGAGTTTACATTTAAGTGGGGCTTTTCTAGTGGTTCAGATAGTAAAGAATCTGCCTGCAATGCAGGAGACCCAGGTTTGATCCCTGGATCAGAAAGATCCTATGGAAAAGGGAAAGGCAAACCCACTCTAGTATTCTGGCCTGGTGAATGACAGAGGAGCCTGGAGACCCACAGGCCATGGCATCGCACAGTCAGACACAACTGAGTGACTAGCACACACACACACACATTCCATTTAAAAAGCAGTGTCAAGTTTTAAAAAATAAATTCAATGAAGGAAATTTGAATTTACGTGTACTAAATTATGGGTGAGTTGGTCCATAATATAGTCGAATCACGAAGGTGATTGCTGTGTGAATTTTGGAATTGGTGACACATAGTACGTTTGCTTCCATCTTTTATTTCTTTCTAGTTACTTTTATATAAAGATCTAAAGCATAAAAGGATAGACTTATCTTGAAAAGTTAGATTAAAATAATCATTTTTATCTACTTTCTTCCCTAACTAATCTATGTTAAACTTTGAGTTTAACCCAGTAATTAAAAGGAATGATTGTTGATTGCTGATTTTTTTTAAACCAAAATTTCTATTCAAGTAACCTTGTAGCAAATTTAAATGAATTTTCACCAGTTGGTTCACCAAGTCAACAAAAGGCAGATGTGTGTCAAAATGTCAATTTACAAGTTAGTAATACCCTGTCTTACTGCAAAAATTATTTTTATGTATCTATAGTATAAAATACCAAAATATACAAAGTATCAGAAAACTTTTATTTTTATTATTTTTAATTTTATTTTTAAACATTTTTTTGATGTGTACCATTTTTAAAGTCTTTATTGAATTTGTTGTAACGTTGCTTCTGTTTTACGTTTTGTTTTTTTGGCCATAGGAATATAGGATCTTTGCTCCCTAACTAGGGATCAAATCTGCATACCCTGCATTGATTGGCAAGGTCTTAACCACCGTATCACCAGGGAAGTCATGGAAGATTTTAAAAATAGCAATTAGAGTAGGACTGAAAGGAATATGAAAAGCAGGGAAAGAGATGAAGCCCTTCTTTTGCCTCCTCACTGCTGTGTTTCTCTACTTTGGGTGCTGTGTATATCATATAGGATTAGTCTGTGTTACCACTAAAAAAAGAGTTATTACCAGTCCTGGATCTCACCTGTAACTTGTTGACTTGTAATTTTAGGTAGAAAATATATTAAAAGTATTATTTGACAAGTACTTAACCCCAAAATTTCCAAGTCAATTTTGAACATTGGAAAGATTGAAAACTAAAACTACTTGGTAATTCATGAAGATTATAATTGAGTTAGGATTAGTTCTCTCATCAGAAGTGTGTCCTTCTCAAAGTTGCCCTATACAACATTCTGATTTGTTTGACTCATTATTAATTTTAGTTTTGGTTAAAGCAATCTTAAATATATTTTAAAATAATTTGAAAAAATATTTTCAATATTCACCATTTCCTTTCATTCTCAACTTACAGTATTTAAAAATTTATGTCAAGCTTTCTTACAATTCAGTATTCATTTAGTTAAAAAGCTCTGGTAAAATATCAACATATTGTAGGAGACTAAAACCTATATTCATGTTATACCCAGGATAAATTGTCTCAGCTATAGTGTGTTACCTATGTCCATCTAAGAATAGGAATGAGAACAGTTGCTGTTGCCATCAGTCAGAACTTTTGAGAATAAATATGAAAGTAGTTTGCAGGTAATGTAAACTCCAGGTATCAAAATTGTTACAGTATGCAGAATAATAAACTAGGAATCAGAAGATTTTTAGCTTATTAATGGCAGAGCTGGAGATGAATAATATGATGTCTCTCAATCTCCATTTTTGCATCTGCAAAATGGAAAAAGAAATTTCCTTTTCAACCTCTGTGTTATTTGCAGTGTTAAGAATGCTGGCAAGTAATATATATGTGTTTTATTTTAAAATATTCATTTATTTGGCTGCACTGGGTCTTAGTTGCTGCATGTAGGATATAGTTCCCTGATGAAGGGTTGAATCCAGACACCCTGCATTGGGAGCATGGAGTTTTAGCCACTAGACCACCAGGGAAGTCCCTTACATGTGTTTTTAAAACTCCACATAAATGTGTTAAACTTATATCTGTTGCTCTTGGCACAAAGCTCTGTGCCTTATGTCTAAGCATATTGTAACTTATTCCCATGGTGAGGAATCAACTATACCTATGGTAAATGTATCAAATGTTAGTAGTTCATGTATATCAATGAGCATCAAATATGTAGAATTAAGAAATGGGAAACATCAAATATTCTCAAAGATTATTGGCTTTACTCTTTATTTTTAATTTTTACATTTGTTTCAGTGTTTGCTTAGAGTATTTGGAAATATAATTTCTAATTATAAAAGCAGTGTTTATTCATTGAGGAAAATGCAGAAAGGCCTCAGGAAGGGGACAAAACATCACAGTTAGTTCCACTACCCTGGGCCTGCTGCTGCTAAGTCACTTCAGTCGTGTCTGACTGTGCGACCCCATAGATGGCAGCCCACCAGGCTCCTCCGTCCCTGGAATTCTCCAGGCAAGAACACTGGAGTGGGTCGCCATTTCCTTCTCCAATGCATGAAAGTGAAAAGTGAAAGTGAAGTCTCTCCGTCATGCCTAGACACTGTCAGTATTCTAGCACAATTCCTTCTATTGTGTGAGCATGCCTATGTGTATTGTTTGTGTGTGAGCATGTGTGTGTAGTTGTTGGTTTAGTCTCTTTTACAGGTAAGAACCTTACTAAATAAGGAGTATATACACTTTTAGCTGGGTTTTTCACTTAATTTTCTTTCCTGAAAAGCAGAATCATTTTAAATTTGTTTCTGCCTAGTTAATGATATTTACTTGTGCTTTTATGCTCATTGGTAATTTGATGTAATACTCTTGGTTCTGCACTTGCCACTAGATGGCTCTGTTCTTGGAGTGACTGTTTCCTAAATGTGTATGTGTGTGTTTGTGTGTGTGTTCAGCCTCTCAGTGTCATCAGATGCTCGCGGCTCCATGGACTGTAGCCCAGCAGGCTCCTCTGTCCATGGAATTTCCAGGCAAGGATACTGGAGTGGGTTGCCTTTTCCTACTTTAAGGGATCTTCCCCAAAATGTGCCCTGTTGTAGTTATGTTGAAATGATGAGAAATTTGATTGATGTTATCAGCATTATATTAAACATCATTTCAGTTCATTTGCTGAGTCATGTCCGACTCTTTGCAACCCCATGGACTACAGCATGCCAGCCTCCCTGTCCATCACCAACTCCTGGAGTTTATTACTTAGGAAGCAATATAGTCACTTAATAAGGTCCACTGACAATTGGTAAACTGATACCTGAAATATTTTTTCAGGGTTTGCTTTTTCAGTCTATAAGTATAATATTGAGTATATCGTCATTTTGTCCATCAGTCAGCTAATTTTCATCATAATTGTCTTTTCTGTACTTGATTGTAGTGGCAGTGTAATTCTCTAGGCCCATGGGATATACTCTATATCTGTAAGATTTTATTCTGTATGTTGATAATCTTAAGATGTTTAATGGGTTAAATTGTGATTACTTTCAAAACAAGTTTTGTTTTGTTTTGTTTTGTTTTGTTTTTTGTATACGCCCTAAGCTCATACCAGGATAGTATGTGATGCAAGTTTTCTTTCTTCCTCAAGACTGTACTGTAGGACTATAAATAGCTGGTCTGCTATTAAGTGAAATGAGACAGAAGGGCACAGGCATGAGCATTTCATGTGTGAGTAAAAGGTTTATCCAAAACTCTTCAGATATACCTGGCTCATTAACATTACACCTTGTCTTATAGGAAGTAAGTCAAATATTTTCAGAGAAGTTCTCTCACCACTTTAGGAACCTATTAAATTTCACACTCCATTTATACCATCAAGCAAAGCTCAGTATTACTAAGAAAAAGTTAATAACATATGAGAATATAAAAGAACCTTAAAAGAAATTAGAAACTTAGCCATGACATATAGGTTCTTTGTGCATTACTATTTACTTCTTTGTGTTTTTTTTAAATTTTTTAATTGAAGGATAATTGATATACATAATTTTGTGGTTTTCTGTCATACATCAGTAAGAATCAGCTATAGATACACCCATGTTCCCTCCCTCCCAGACCTCCCTCCCATCTCCCTTTGTTTTTAGGTTCATGATGCCCTGTTTAAATTTTTTTAGAAATTTGAAATGACGTATAGCTTATAAAAATTCTGGGTGTTTTTCTTAGTTCATCAAACTTTGTATAGAGATAGAAGTCAATAAAATTGGAGACTGCTCTCCACAGTTTATTCTCTTCATTAAGATTTCATTTTTTTCTTTTCTACAGTGTATTTCCAGCACAGAGTAACCTTTACACTAGTCATATTAAATTGTAACATTTCACATGCCTAAAACTGATATGATTTCCTTTCCACTAACTGCCCCCCAGTTAAGTCCTTACATGTTCTAGAATGTTAAAAATCTTTAATACTTTTATTTATTTGAAAAACGGCAGTATGTCCTGAATAAAATATTCAATAAAGTTGAAAGTCCTAGAGGTGGATAAAATAGAGCAAATCGGACAAGTGGTTCCTGCTTCTTAGAACTTGAGAGACTATATTGAAAGGGATATTCCAGAAGAAAACATGATAAATAATGCAAATATGTGCCAAAAAATTACTCATCAAAGTGATTTTGTGATTTTTAGATCATTAAAAAAACATGTTTCAATGGAATTTGTTTGGAGGACATTGCTATGTGTGAAGAGCCAATGAAGTAAGTCAGCAGGTTAAAAACCTGACCCTCTGGCCCATTTATTTTTCTCTCTCCTGACTCTTGAAAAGCATGTTCCCTAGAGATCCATCCAAACAGTCACTGGGAGTCCTGAGGCCCCACCCTCTGTCCAATACACTTAACTGTGTTTTGCAACAGGGAAATTTACTCCCAGTTCAGTTTTGGACAGCCAAACTCTTGGAAGTCAAGCAAAGCAATGAGATGCTTCTGTGGAGTCCAAACACTCTGCACTGACAGTTATAATCTGTGAATGAAACTCTTTTGGTTAAATGAACAAATAAATGGGGTTTTAATTCTTTTTTAATTTTATAAAGCATTTCAACCAAAGTAAAAGCTCTAGAATTAAGAATTTTTGTTGAGTGGGAAGCAGTAATTCTCAGGTGTTCCAATAAGATGAGGAGGTTCCATTTGGTGAACCACCTAATAAGCAGAGTTGAGTTGTGTTCAGGTGACTTCTAATGTGATATAATGAGTGGCCATGAATTATGTGTCACTTTAAGGAAATTATTTTAGAACTAGATTATGACTAGAACATTTTTATTTATTTATTTATTTATTTTTTAAATTTTAATTTATTTATTTATTTTTAATTTTTACTTTACAATTCTGTATTGGTTTTGGCATAGATTGACATGAATCCACCACAGGTGTACATGCGTTCCCAAACATGAACACCCCTCCCACCCCCCTCCCCACAACATCTCTCTGGGTCATCCCCGCGCATCAGCCCCAAGCGTGTCATATCCTGCATCAGACTCTCCTATTTTCTTTTTTAGTTTTATTTTTTGGCCCCACCCTGTAGCATGTGGGATCTTAGTTCCCTGACCAGGGATCGAACCCATGCCCCCTGCACTGGAAGCAGGGAGTCTTAAAAACTAGACCACCAGGGAAGTCACTAGAACATTATTTTAAAATATCTCCTAGTAAGAGGTCATTTTGTTTATCTTTGTGTTTCACACTTTTTTGTGTGTAATCGATACTCTAGGCAAATCCAATTTGAATACAGAAATCTGTCTATTAACAATTAGCTAAGTGTGGCTCTGTATATGAGAGTGATGAAGTTTGAACTTGAGGATAAAATGTATCTTCTTTCTCCTTCTTAGTAGTTACCACCTGGTCTAGTTACTAAAGGGACCTGTCTTTCTCCATCTCTTTTTTAGTTTGATTGTGGAAGAGAACTTCAGTGTGTGTGCTTCTCATCCTGTGGTTATAAGGGTAAAAACAAATGGTCATTTGAACTCCAGAGTTGAGTTCAAAATTTGCCAAAATGAGCACACATTTCATTTGCTTTTTTGGAGACTTGTTTTTCTCATTGTTGAGTGGGCTGCTTTTGTTAACTGTGCCTTCCAAAGTTTTTTCTTGGTTGTTGAACTACTTGACCTGAGTGTTATTTTAATAAGTACACTCAATTTTTATCTAATTGGGAGTAAAAGACAACAGCTGGTAAACATAAATTCTAAGTTGTTGGTTGTTTTTGTCTTTCTGAAAATTCTGGTTTGAGAAATAGCAGATAGACTTGGTTAAAATGATAGATTATGTGAAATCTCTGGAAGCAAATAAAAGAGGTCAGTGGTAATTCTCTTCTTTTGTTTGGGTATCTAGGAATCTTGAATTCTGGAATGAATTTTAAAGACAATTTAGCTTGACCCTTTTTTATTTTTTGAAGTATAGTTGATGTACAATATTACATAGTCTACCTACTTTTTACCCCAAAGCTTTGTATAATAATTTCCTATGTTTTCTCTTACTCTATAGTCATATATATTTCCATGTTCAATATTTTTTAAAAATGAGTTATTAATTTGATTATATAAAATAGAATGTTTAAAAATCTCTTTTTTCAATTCACATTTTCTGTGTGTGATTTTCTCTTAAGAGCTTGAAGATGTATATCTTCTGACATCTTTTACCAGATTTTAGACTTTCCTTATGTGTAATTTGGACATCCACTTTAATCTGAATATCTGGGCTAATTAAACAGTGGAATGTTTATCAATAGGTGAGCACATTTCTTAAAACACTCATTTAACGTCATAGCAGATCTGCCTTTTGTAGCCAGCCAGCTTTGTGATTTTTATCCTTTGAACTCAAGCAAAGTAATGTGCACTATTTAGGTTTCAAAATAGCAACTTTGTTCTGCTAGACTCTATTCATAAATTCATTATGGTATTTATTTTTTCATTTGCAATTGATTTCTGAGTACTCCCTTTTATACTCTGAGCTATCTCAGAATATTGCGGTCTTGCATTTTAATTACATTTTACATATTTTATATATATATATATATATATATATAGTGTTTGTTACTTCTTGTTATTAGCCTTTTGTCTGGAAACCAAAAAGGCAGGTGATCAAGTTCAGTACTAGCCTTCATTTCTATGGATCGTATTTTGTCATCTGTAAAACTGCCTTATCAATTGTGTGGATCTATAAGATTAATTGTAAAGATTAATTGAAATGATAAAGATAAATGTTCCCAGTAATCGTAGTTAGGTAAAGATGCAAGAGGTAAGTCAATTGACATTGACATTGGGCAAAGGTCTGCCTAACATCACAGATGTTACTGATAATCTTGCCCTCTATGTCCTCTGTCACCATTACACAGCTTCTAATATGCAAGGTTTAAGAGGATTATTTCACTGTTGCTGTTATGACTTTTGGGCTTCCCTTGTGGCTCAGACGGTAAAGCATCTGCCTACAATTCGGGAGACCCGGGTTCGACCCCTGGGTCAGGAAGTTCCCCTGGAGAAGGAAATGCCAACCCACTCCAGTATTCTTGCCTGGAAAATCCCATGGATGGAGGAGCCCAGTAGGCTACAGTCCATGGGGTCACTATACTGTTGAGAGAAATTAGAAAAATCAATGCTTAAAAAGTGTTTGTTCACTGCATGTTAGTGGTGGATTACCAAGCAGTGTAATTGAATTTTGTAGGATTTCTGTACACAAAGGATGGAAGTATTACGAATACCCTCTTAAAGTTTCAGACATCTTTTCTGGCAGGAGTTATTTTGTTAAATGACCCTAGAGGAGAGGTTACCAAATAGCTTCTTTTGTGCACTGTGGGGCTGCCAGCTTTGTCACCAAGTGTATCATTAATGTGGTCTAGTGATCTTGAGTTCTCACTTCCACATGAACTGGGAAGTGAGTCCATATTCTTGCTGCTCGGGGGGTA
Organism: Oryx dammah; assembly: GCF_014754425.2. Lineage (NCBI taxonomy): Eukaryota > Metazoa > Chordata > Mammalia > Artiodactyla > Bovidae > Oryx > Oryx dammah. The sequence continues at coordinate 29,427,187 of NW_024070213.1, forward strand.
TAAGTCTCAGAACCCAATAATGGCGTGCATAAGAACCAATAATCATAAAGTCTGAGAAAGCAGAGATCACACCACACCGTTCTCATGATTATTTTTCATTTGTATTTGTTTGGCAGATTTTAAGATGTATGTTCATGTTTAACTCTGAAAGACTTTGAAGTCGTTTTTTAAGCCTGGGAGTGATTGAAGTGTTCAGATTTTCCTAGTAGCTAGGAAATCAGTAAGCTAATAGTATCCTTCTTGTTACCTGGGTGTGATGTCCCAGATCCATTTTGCCTGCCCTCTGAACTTCATTCCTTACTTCTAATATGTTGTAACACCTTGTTTTGTGTCTGTCAACTCCTTTCTATTCTTGCAGCTTTAGCTCATCTTAGTCTTCTCCCACCTAGCTGTTAGTCATGGGCTTCTGTTTCCAGCCTCTTGTCTCCCTTGTTCAGTTCAGTCTTTGACATTGTCTCCATGATCACTTTCCTAAAATACATATCTGCAGATTACTTATTCAGCATAGAAACTGATTGACTCTTTCTGAACTTGATAAACTAATTCAAACACTATGCTGTTGATAATAAGTATTTAGGTATTTAGGAACTGTTGGAGTTTAAAACCACCTAAAATTCCCTTCCAATAAACACTTTTTATATATTTTTAAAAAGACATTATATTACTGCATAATGTCTTGAGAAGCATAATAATTTTAGGCACAGCATATATTTCTGATGACATCTGAAAGAAAATATTAAGTGGGAGAAACTAAGGAAATAGTAAGTTATTTAAGAAGTCCAAACAGAGGAAATTATTTAAAACCACTCAGCAGTATTGTGATTGTAAATAATACCCCGAATTTGAAGTTAAAGGTCAGTTTGAAGAATGAAGGCAGACAGAATAGATATTCCCATGGAAGAAGTGTTCTTTTATGGGCTTTAAGGGAGCTCTAAATGACATTCTCTGCCAAAAATGACTTTGGAAAGTTGTGTCTTCTTCTTTTCTAAATTTGCTTCAATCTCCACCTCTTCTTGGAAATCATATCTTAAGTTTCATCTCATTCTCTTGGCAATGATTTTTTGAATATGGCCTTAAAAGCACAAGGCAACAAGAGCAAAAATTTTAAAATGGGACTACATTAAACGACACAGATTCTGAACAGCAAAGTAAGCCATCAGGAAAACAAAAGGGCATCCTATGAAATGGGAGAAAATATTTGCAAATTTGCAAATAATGTATCTGATAAGGGGTTATATCCAAAATATATAAAGAACCCTTTCAACTCAATAGCAAAGCAAATAGCACAGTTAAAAATGTACAGGGGGAATGAACAAACTTTTTTTTTCCCCAAGAAGACATTCAAAAGATGCTCCACATCACCCATCATGAGGGAAATGCAAATTAAAACTGTGATGAGCTGTTAACTCACACAGATCAGAATTGCTGTCATCAAAAAGGAAAAGAGATAACAAACGTGAGCAAGGATGTGGAGAAAGGAGAACCCTCATGTGCTGTTGATGGGAATGTAAATTGTTATGACCACTATGGAAAATAATATGCAGATTTTTCAAGAAATTAAACATAGAACTACCATGTCATCTGGCAGTCTCATTTTTGGGTATGTATCCAGAGGAGATAAGGTCAAGATCTTGAAGAGATATCTGCATCGCCATGTTTTTGCAGTGTTATTCACCATATTCAACGTATGGAAATAACCTAAGTATCTATGAATGTATAAAGAAGATGTGGTATATATACAATTTTCAGTCATGAGAAAGATGGAAATTCTCCCATTACCAGCAACATGGATGGACCTTGATGGCATTATGCTACGTTAAATAAGTCAGAGAAAGAAAAATAGTCTATAATCTCACTTACATGTGGAATCTAAAAAAGTCAAACTCATTGAGAGTAGAATGATGGCTGTTGCCAAGTAGTAGTGGTGAAAGTGGGAGATGCTGGTCAAAGGGTACAAAGCTGTAAGATAGGTTCCACTTAGATGAACCTATTCAATTCAAAGATGAATAGGTTCTGGAGAGCTAATGTATTACATAATGATTCTAGTTAATTACACTGAGTTATATACTTGAAATTTGCCAAGACTGTAGATCTTAAATGTTCTCACTGCAAAAAAAGACGGAGAAGGCAATGGCACCCCACTTCGGTACTCTTGCCTGGAAAATCCCATGGACGGGGGAGCCTGGAAGGCTGCAGTCCATGGGGTCGCTGAGGGTCGGACATGACTGAGTGACTTCACTTTCACTTTTCACTTTCTTGCATTGGAGAAGGAAATGACAACCCACTCCAGTGTTCTTGCCTGGAGAATCCCAGGGATGGGGGAGCCTGGTGGGCTGCTGTCTATGGGGTTGCACAGAGTTGAACACAACTGAAGTGACTTAGCAGCAGCAAAAAAAGAAACAGTAATTTGCTGAGGTGATAGAGGTGTTAACAAATGCTGCAGTGGTAGACATTTCACAATCAGTGTATCAAATTAACATATAACATACATTAAGTTAATTGTCTCCAATAAAGCTGGAAAAAATCTCTTTCCTGGTTTGTTCTATCCTGGTTTCTTTGCAACATTTTTCTGACTTGCATAACAGAAATCATTTAGTATCATCCATTATTTTAGGTTGGGCTTCCGTAGTGTCTCAGATGGTAAAGCATCTGACTGCAATGGAGGATACACGAGTTCAATCCCTGGGTCAGGAAGATCCCCTGGAGAAGGAAACGGCAACCCACTCCAGTATCCTTGCCTGGAGAATCCCATGGACAGAAGAGCCTGGTGGGATGTACAGTCCATGGGGTCAGAAAGAGTCAGACAAAATTGAGCGACTGACACACAACTGATATGTTATTTTAGGTAGCATTTAAATAGGTTGTGTGTGTATACACATACGAAAGGCTTGTCTAATGGAAGAAATAAATTTGTTGATGGAGTTCATGGCATAAAATAGATAGTATATTTAATAGATAGTATAATAGATTTATATAAATAATATATGTTACTTATATAATATATATTAAGTATATATATATATTAAGGGCTTCCCTGGTGGCTCAGAGGTTAAAGCGTCTGCCTCCAATGCAGGAGACCTGGGTTTGATCCCTGGGTCGGGAAGATCCCCTGGAGAAGGAAATGGCAATCCACTCCAGTATTCTTGCCTGGAGAATCCCATGGACTGAGGAACCTGGTGGGCTGCAGTCCACGGGGTCACAAAGAGTCAGACACGACTGAGTGACTTTACTTACTTACTTACTATATATATGTTAAGTAGGTATGTGTAATGAAAGAAGTAATGGCTTGTCTAATGAAAGAAATAAATTTGTTGATGAACTTCATAGCATAAAATAGGAGTTTTTAGAGTAGGCGTAAAAAATAGGTTTCATCTTGAGCATTGTTTCTATTTGAGTTGAAATGCTGTGTTAAGAAGGGCTCTGAGGCTCAGTGGGAAAGAGGGAGAAACTAAAATGATGTCTGAGTTGGCTGGCATTTAGGAAGAGAATGGTGTCCCAGGGCCTTTTCTGCTTTTAAGTGTGATTGCTGTTATTAGGAGATGAATCCAGAACCATCTGATTACAAAGCTCAAATTATTCGATAGGTAATCTGTATTGTCTGTCTTAATGTATAAAAGGGCAGAAAACCATGTTGCAGGTTCAGTTCAGTTCAGTTGCTCAGTCGCGTCCAACTCTTTGTGACCCCATGGACTGCAGCACACCAGGCCTCCCTGTCCATCACCAACTCCCAGATATTACTCAAACTCATGCCTATCGAGTTGGTGATGCCATTCAACCAGCTCATCCTCTGTTGTACCCTTCTCCTCCCGCCCTCAATATTTCCCAGCCTCAGGGTCTTTTCCAATGAGTCATCTCTTCACATCAGGTGGCCAAAGTATTGGAGTTTCAGCTTCAATATCAATCCTTTCAATGAATATTCAGGACTGACTTCCTTTAGGATGGACTGGTTGGATCTCCTTGCAGTCCAAGGGACTCTCAGAAGTCTTCTCCAACACCACAGTTCAAAAGCATCAATTCTTCGGTGCTCAGCTTTTTTTTATAGTCCAACTCTCACATCCATATATGACTACTGGAAAAAACACAGCCTGGACTAGACGGACCTTTGTTGGCAAAGTAATGTCTCTGCTTTTGAATATGCTATTTAAGCTGGTCATAACTTTTCTTCCAAGGAGTAAGTGTCTTTTAATTTCATGGCTGCAGTCACCATCTGCAGTGATTTTGGAGCCCCCAAAATAAAGTCTGCCACTGTTCCCACTGTTTCTTCCTCTATTTGCCATGAAGTGATGGGACTGGATGCCATGATCTTTGTTTTCTGAATGTTGAGCTTTAAGCCAACTTTTTGACTTTACTCTTTCACTTTCATCAAGTTCCTCTTCACTTTCTGCCATAAGGGTGGTGTCATCCGCATATCTGAGGTTATTGATATTTCTCCTGGCAATCTTGATTCCAGCTTGTGCTTCATCCAGCCTAGCATTTCTCATGATGTTTGCAGCTTACAAGATTTTTTTTTTTCACTTAAAAGCATTTTAGACAGGAGTGGGGGACAATTTTGGGATGTGATTGTGAAAATGCTATAAAGTTTCTTTCTCCTTAAGTCACATGACAGTCTGTGATATTTCAATCTTCAATTTCAGCCTAGACTGGGTATCACAGTAATTCTGAAAATGTAGAATGCAATGCTATAGACTGAATTGTGCTCCCCCTTCCTCAATTTGTATGTTGAAGCATCCCCCCCAATTTGATTATATTTGGAGATGGGGGCTTTGAGGGGTAACTAGAGTTACATGTGGCATCTCACTCCAGTACTCTTGCCTGGAAAATCCCATGGACAGAGGAGCCTTGTAGGCTGCAGTCCATGGAGTCACTAAGAGTCGGACATGACTGAGCGACTTCACTTTCACTTTTCACTTTCATGCACTAGAGAAGGAAATGGCAACCCACTCCAGTGTTCTTGCCTGGAGAATCCCAGGGATGGGGGAGCCTGGTGGGCTGCCGTCTATGGGGTCGCACAGAGACGGACACGACTGAAGTGACTAAGCAGTAGCAGTAGAGTTACATAAGGGTAGAGTCCTCGGGTTGGGATTAGTGTCCTCATAAGAAGAGACCACCAGCCATGTGTGGTCACAGTGAGAAGGTGATCATCTACAACCCAACGAAAGAGCTCTCGTCAGAGACTGACCATGCTGGCACCTCAATATTGGATTTCTAGTATCCAGAACTGTGAGGCAATGAATTTCTGTTGTTTCAGCTACCAGTGGATGGTAATTATGGCAACCCTGAGTTGACTCATGCATACAGATTCCCAGCTTCATCCTAGAGATTGGTTCAACAGATCTACAGAGCAGTGTAACATTTGAACTCTTCAGAAACTCCATAGAATTTTGCAGCATGTATTTTGGGGAGAGAAAAATCTAATTTTTAATTTGCCTACAAGTGGTTTTCAACCATTCAGCCCGAAGATAAAATCTTCTTTGGAGCTCTTAAATATGACCAATGCAAGCTTCCCTCCCGAATCAGTTAGCTCCAAAATAGGACCAGGCATTGGGGCTTTTATATATTTTTAAAATTTATTTATTTATTTTAATTGGAGGCTAATTACTTTATAATATTGTAGTGGTTTTTGCCATACACTGACATGAGTCAGCCATGGGTGTACATGTGTTCCCCATCCCGAACCCCTCTCCCATCTCCCTCCACATCCCATTCCTCAGGGTCATCCCACTGCACCCACCCTGGGCATCCTGTCTCATGCATCAAACCTGGACTGGTGATCTATTTCACATATGGTAATATACATATTTCAGTGCTATTCTCTCATATCATCCCATGCACATTGGGGCTTTTAAAGAGCTTCCCAGGTGAGTCAAACATGCAGCAAGACAAAGCCACTGGGCTAAATTAATCCTTTTCCTTTCTGTTTCAGCTCTACAAATCCCAGTTTCTATAGGTCACATCCAATCATACTCTGTCCTCTCTTTGTTGTTCTTAAGTCTCTAAGTCGTGTCTGATTCTTTGTGACCCCATAGACTGCAGCACACCAGGTTTCTCTGTACTTCACTATCTCCTAGAGTTTGCTTAGACTCATGTCCATTGAGTCAGCAATGCTATCTAACAATCTCATCCTCTGCTGCCCTCTTCTCCTTTTGTCTTCAGTCTTTTCAGCATCAGGGTCTTTCCCAATGAGTTGGCTCTTTGCATCAGGTGGCCAAAGTGTTGGAGCTTCAGCATCAGTCCTTCCAATGAATATTCAGGGTTGATTTCCTTTAGGATTGACTTCTTTGATCTCTTTTCAGTCCAAGGAATTTTCAAGAGTCTTCTCCAGCACAATTCGAATGCGTCAGTTCTTTGGCGTTCAGCCTTTTTTATGACCCAACTCTCACATTTGTACATGACTACTGGAATGACTTACTTAAAGGTGCACAGTTCAAAGAAGTAGTACAGTTTTGATTTTATACTGAAATAATATTTAACATGAGATATGTCTTTCTCTTATGGCTGTTTTTCTGAGCTTCTCATTCAAAAAGTAGTTAATTGGTATCTTTTATGTGTCTTCCAGCCACCCAGGAAGTAAGGGGAAAGATAATGTTTATAATATATATTTTATATATATATATATTTTACCAGTTTAACACTGACATGGTGAGTCAGAAAGGACATAGACCACTAGCAGCCTTATGTTTCTGCTGGTGAACATTAGCCCCACATTTAACACTAAAAGAGACAGGTATGTCTCTATATACCCCCCTTTTTCCCCAGGAAAGTGTTAAAATTTATTAATGTCTTAAAAGAAAAGTGTCAGTTAACAACTACTGGATAGAATAGTTCCATATTTATGAGTTTTACTGCATGAGGCAAGTTTTAATCAACATTTCAAATAATCAAAGTAGTATAATTTCTTGTAAGAATTATCAGTATTTCACTTTCCAGGTAGACTATTGAACACATTAGGTGACTGCCTCAATTAGAAACAGATAAAGAAACACCTTGAAAACAGAACCCCCTAAAAGGAGTGACTGTTATTTAAACATGAACTTTCACAAAATTATTGTGTTTGAGACAAATTTACTTAAAAGAACTGACATAAATAAGTAAAGAAATAAAAAAGAAACACATGACCATGTCTTCATTTTACTTATATAGTCTCAAGCTAGTTAAAAAAAAAGACCTTTGTGGAGTCTTACCTTTTAATGTATGTCAGCATAATTTAGGCAGTTCTTGGGTAAAACTCCAGAGATTCTGATTGAGGAGCTCAGAATTGGGGTTTAAAAGTTTTTTGTTTTTTTTTTTAAATCATATTTCCTGGAAGAGTGGATGAGAAAAGACAACTTGAAAGGAATTCCTTTGTAGTTGCATAAAGCTATTCAAAGTGTCCTTAAGAAAATCTCTAGTCAATGTCATGTATTTCTCATCTGTTTCTTTCAGGGTCTTTAGTGTAAAATCTTTGCCTGATAGTTGGCATCTTTGATGTCAGTTTTATGGAAGGTTATCTTCTGTACATTCCAGCAACCCCCCCCCCATTCACTCTGACTGCAGACTCTAATCAGTAGGAAATCTGGATACCACTTCTTTTTTCTTTTTCCTAAAGGTACAGCTATTCAGTTCATATGAAATCCTCCTCTCTTCAGTTAAATCTCTCTGAACCTAGTCATCCCTCAGGGGTTTTATTCATAGAAATGACCACGTTATCACAGCTGCAACTCATCTTAAGAACTATGACTCAGAAAAACAGTAAGTAGCTAGTGATTCTCTGTACCCTGAACAAAAATAAAACAATGGTTTAAAGCCTAAATCTTATCAGAGCTTCCTCTGAAAATTTTAAGATGTTGGAATATTAGCTTTTAATCTTTTGGAGGGAACTTTTAAAAATTGACTTGGATTGAAGGGCAAAATATTTGGGCATATAAGCCATTTACTATCCAAAGATAGTTCAGTTCAGTTGCTCAGTCATATAGAGGGTATATACTATAGAGGGTATATTTTCAGATTTACATTTTAAATGAATTAAATAATTCTTTGCTAACATGGTAAATCTTTTAAATGTGTTAGCATACTATAAGTGATACTCAGTGCAGGGTTGTATGTGATCTTACATATAGTTCAGTCATAAGACCTATAGATTTTCAATAGTCAATAATGAGCAATTCAAATAGGGAGATAGATCTTAGAAATGATATCTAATTGGCTTTTATAACAGTGCTGGTGTGTCGTATCCTTGACTTTTCATAGATAAAAACTTATAATTGTGAATATCGTGCACCTGAAGCAGTATGTGTTCAATTTGAAGACTGGTGGGAACCCACTCCAGTACTCTTGCCTGGAAAACCCCATGGTCAGAGGAGCCTGGTAGGCTGCAGCCCATGTGGTCGCAAAGAGTCGGACACAACTGAGCAGCTTCACTACACTGCTAATTCCATTATTTGGCTTAAGAAATACATTCAGTTCAGTTCAGTTCAGTCGCTCAGTCATGTCTGACTCTTTGCAACCCCATGAATCGCAGCATGCCAGGCCTCCTGTCCATCACTAACTCCCAGAGTTCACTCAAACTCACGTCCATCGAGTCAGTGATGCCATCCAGCCGTCTCATCCTCTGTCATGCCCTTCTCCTCCTGCTCCCAATCCCTCCCAGCATCAGAGTCTTTTCCAGTGAGTCAACTCTTCGCATGAGGTGGCAAAAGTACTGGAGTTTCAGCTTCAACATCAGTCCTTCCAATGAACACCCAGGACTGATCTTTAGGATGGACTGGTTGGATCTCTTTGCAGTCCAAGGGACTCTCAAGAGTCTTCTCCAACACCACAGTTCAAAAGCGTCAATTCTTCAGTGCTCAGCCTTCTTCACAGTCCAACTCTCACATCCATACATGACCACTGGAAAAACCATAGCCTTGACTAGACAGACCTTTGTTGACAAAGTAATGTCTCTGCTTTTCAATATGCTGTCTAGGTTGGTCATAACTTTTCTTCCAAGGAGTAAGTGTCTTTTAATACATTACCAGTGGTTTTATAGCTCCCTGGGGTTTCTACCTTGATCATTTCCTCCTCTCCCCTTTGCACGGTTAGTCCATATCCTAAGCTTTGTAAAAACAGTTATCATATTTGTCTTTGTAGTATGAATTCCTTAAAAATATTTAGTTCTGCTTTTGAATATTATAATATGGAATCATACTGTGTATATGTTTCTATGACTTTCTTTTTACCCCCCAATGTTGTTGCTGAGATTCAACTATATTGATACCACTATAATTCATGCATTTTCATGCTACATATTAATTTACTGTGTGAAGGTATTGAGCACAGCATAGTTATCCATTGTGGTACTGGTGAACATTTAGATTGCTCCCAATGTGCTTACAGTATTCCTTTCTAATAGTGTGAGTAAAATTGTATGTGGCTTCTGGTGTACATGAACAAGTATTTCTTTTGGATGTACACACTGGAGTGAATTGCTGGATCGTGTTGTATGTGCTTGTTCAGCTTTCCATGATAGAACCAAACCACCCTCCAAAGTGGATGTAAGAGTGTACATTGTACTTTCTCCCTGGCAGATTGTATGGATTCTTGTTCTGCAAACCAACAAACTTGATGGATGTAAAATGAAGTTTACTGTGGTATTAATTGTCCTATTCATGATTTTCACTGAGTTTGAACCTCTTTTCATTTATTTAGAGGCCTCTTTTTTTTTTCTACTTTATATTTAGTGATTTGTTTTATTTCATGAGTTTTTTTTTTTTTAATGTATTTCAGATGCAGAGCATCTGTCAATGATACATATTGAGAGCATTTTTTTCTTAGTGTTTTCTTGAATTTTCATTCTCTTTAAGTTGAAAGTGTTAGTTGCTTGGTCATGTCTGACTCTTTGTGACCCCATGGAGTGTAGCCTGCCAGGCTCCTCTGCCCATGGAATTCTCCACGCAAGAACCCTGAGTGGGTTGCCATTCCCTTTTCCAGGATATTTTCCCAGTCTGGAAATCAAACCCAAGTTTCCCACATTGCAGGTTTCACCCCCATTGCAAGCAGATTCTTTACTGTCTGAGGGGGATGCCCAAAGTTGACTTGGGTGACAAACATTATTTTTGTATTTTAATGTAGTTGTGCTAGTTTCCTATGACTTCTAAAACAAATGATCACAAACCCAGTGGCTTAAAACAACAGACACATTTATTCTCTTTAAACTTAAAACTCTGGAGGTCAGAAGCATGAAATCAGTTTCACTGGTGCAAAATCAAGGTTTCAGCAGGCCTCGCTCCCTCCAGAGACTTTAGGGGAAAGTTGCTTTCTTTTCCTTTTCCTGCTTCTGGAGTTGTGTTTCTTGGCTCTTGGCCTCTTCCTCCACGTGCAGAGCCAACAGCTTAGCATCTTGTTTCTGTCCTCACAGGGCCTTCTGCTTCTGTTCTGAGATTTCGCTCCACTTCCCTCTTACAAGGAATCTTGTGATAACAGTTAGGGCCACCCAGATCATCCAAGATAATCTTACCATCTCAAGATCCTTAATTTAATCACATCTGCCAAGTCCCTTTTGTCATATAACAGTTCACAGTTTCTAGGGATTAAGGTATACTATCTTTGGGGCCCTTTTTTAGCTGACTATAGTAGATAAATCTATGTTTTGTTTTGTTTTGTTTTGTTTTAATTTTGGACTAGATGGGAGTGTGCTATGTTGTTGAATCTTCACAAATTAGATTAGCTGAATGATTTGTTAATTAATCTCTTTAGATCACTGTTGATCAGAAAGGAGTGACAAAACAGTTCTGCCCTTTAATGATCAGGGAAAGTTCTTTATCATCTACTTTTTATGCTGAATGTAGGGAAATACATACGTACATACATACATACATATATTTGTAAAAAATGTGTATATATATATATATGTAAAAATGTGTGTGTATATATATATATATAAATGTATCTTTTCCAGTTCCTGGACTCCTGCATAGAAATTAGTAAAGTGTCCAAATTCTGGGGCTGAGTGTCCCCAGTGAGTTCACACCTCCTTTCCCTGTAAGTTCTGTTCTGTGACAAAATCTAAGTAAGGAATGAGGAAAGTGATGCAGAAACGTTTTGCAGTCTCTTTGCCTGATAATTCATTAACTTTAAGTTTATAGTAACAAATAAAAGCCTTTGGTTTTGTGCGTCTGAAAATGTTAGGATGTCAGTGGGCTAATGCACAGGCTACACAGGCTCTACTGCCAATAAAGGAAGAAACTGAAAAGCAGATGCTCTTTGAACCATTGGAGGGGAATGCAGGAGACTCATGCTTGACAAGCATGGAAGTAGAAATCGGAGTGGGGTGAGTTGGAGTCAAGAAACAATAAGCACAAAATTGCTTAAATATTTCAGTTTGCATTTTAGTTCATAGTAGAAGTTATTGAGTTTTAAAAATCAGGTGGTTTTCTTTTTTAACAGTTAACTTATTTATTTTTGGCTGCACTGTGCCTTCATTGCTGCATGGGCTTTCTCTCGTTGTGGCAAGCAGGGGCTACTCTCTAGCTGTGGTGCGTGGCTGATCATTGCACTAGCTTCTCTTGTTGTGGAGCGTGGGCTCTAGTTGCTCTGCAGCATGTGCGATCTTCCTGGACCAGGGATCAAACTCATGTACCCTGCATGGCAGGCAGATTCTTAACCACTGGACCACCAAGGAAGTCCCATCTGGTGGTTTTCTTCATTTACATCTCTTTGCTTTAACCATTTGCATTTTGACTTACTCTTTCTTTTGAGACATAAAAGTAAGATTTTGTTCTTCTGGCTTCTGTTCTTACTTTGAAGATTATGGGAAGACTTAGGAAAGTACCAGCACAGCACTGCTATAATTGACAAACAAAATACTGATGTCACACCCTTCTAATTATCTCCAGTGTTCTTATATTGGGGAAAAACATCTGTATCTTGGTAATAGCTATGCAAAGTGGTAGAGGGGAGACAAGTATGTTATGTAGTTTGTGCTACATAATATTTGATTTTTATATTTGAGTTTTGTGGGATGAATTTTATGGATGTCGTGATCATAATAAATGAAGATTGTTAACTTCTGTGATTAGAATATAAAAATAATTCAAGGATGCAAGGATTGTTCAAGCACAAATGAGTGGGGCTACATCAAACTAAAAAAGCCTGCACAGCAAAAGAAACTATCAACAAAATGAAAAGACAGTCTATTGAATGGGAGAAAATATTGGCAAGGTATATGATAAAGGGTTAATATAAAAATTATATAGAGAACTCAAACAACTAAATATTAAAAAAAAAGTCTGATTAAAAGATAGGCAGAAAATCTGACTAGACATTTTTCCAAAGAAAACATACTGATGGCCACCAGGTGCATGAAGAGATTGTAAACATCATTAGTCATCAGGGAAATGAAAATCAAACCTCACCCCTGTTAGAATCAGTTCAGTTCAGTTCAGTCGCTCAGTCATGTCCGACTCTTTGTGACGCCATGAATTGCAGCACTCCAGGCCTCCCTGTCCATCACCAACTCCCGAAGTTCACTCAGACTCACGTCCATTGAGTCAGTGATGCCATCCAGCCATCTCATCCTCTGTCATCCCCTTCTCCTCCTGCCCTGTTAGAATGGCTACTGTAAAAAAAGACAAGAAAAAATAAATGTTGGTAAGGATGTGGAGAAAAGGAAAGAACTCTGTGCACTATTAATGGGATTATAAATTGGAGCAGACACAGTGGAAAATAGTAGGTAGCTGTGTCAAAAAATTAAAAATACAACTACCTTGTAATTCAACAATTCCACTTATGGGTATATATAAAAAGGAAATGAAATCCCTTTCTTGGAAAGTTATCAGCATCCCTGTAAATGCTGTAAATCATTTCAGCATTATTTATAACAGTCAAGAAATGGAAATAACCTAAGTGTCCATTGACAGATGAATGAATAAAGATATGTACACACACACATGCACACAGTAGACTATTACTCAGCCATAAAAGAAGCCCAGGTGGCTTAGTGGTAAAGAATCTGCCTGCAATGCAGGAGACACAGGTTTAGTCCCTGGATCAGGAAGATCCTCTGAAGAAGAAAATGGCAACCCACTCCAGTATTCTTGCCTGGGAAATCCCATGGACACAGGAGCCTAGTGGCCTCAGTCCATGAGATCCCAAAAGAGTCAGACATGACTTAGCAACTAAACATAAAAGAAGAATGTCTTACCCTTTATGATAGCCTGGGGTGGAGCTTGAGGGTATTATGCCAAGTGAAAAAAGTCGGACAGAGAAGACAAATACAGTATGATCTCACATGTAGAATCTTCACACACACACACAGAAAAACGTACCTACAGAGAACATATTGGTGGTTATCAGAGGCAGGGGATAGGGCATGGGAGAAGTAAAATTTTTTAAAAATGCTTTCTAGTTTTGATCCATCTGTGTATGTGTGTTTTTACTGGATTAGCAAAAAAAGTTCATTTGGGTTTTATTAGCATGCATCTTCATAGCCCAAAACTGTAAAACTGTAAAATTCAGCCATGTTTATTCTCCTTCAATACTATATGATGCTTAGTTCACTGTTGGAAAACTCTTAGGAAGATCTTCAAAAACTTACATGAATATGTAAAGGAATGAATCCAGGATTTATATCGATATATTGGGTTGGTTGAAAAGTTCATTGTCTTATGGAAAAACCCAAATCAACTTTTTGGCTAACCCAATGCTGCTAAGCTAAGTCACTTCAGTTGTGTCTGACTCTGTGCGACCCCATAGACGGTAGCCCACCAGGCTCCCCCGTCCCTGGGATTCTCCAGGTAAGAACACTGGAGTGGGCTGCCATTTCCTTCTCCAATACATGAAAGTGAAAAGTGAAAGTGAAGTCGCTCAGTCGTGTCTGACTCTTCGAGACCCCATGGACTGCAGCCTACCAGGCTCCTCTGCCTATGGGATTTCCCAGGCAAGAGTACTGGAGTGGGGTGCCTCTATACATCTATATAAATCCTGGATTCATTCTTTTACATATTCATGTTAGTTTTTGAAGATCTTCCTAAGAGTTTTCCAGCAGTGAACTAAGTATCATACAGTATTGAAGAAGAATGAACATGGCTGAATCTTAGTAGTTTTTGGCTAGGGAGGATGCATGCTAATAAAAATTGAAAATTAAAAAAAAGGAAAATGCAACCATAGGTGGCTAAGGATATAGAAGTTAGGGAAAACACAAAAGTATATTCTGAAAATCAACTGACTATATGAAATCTAAATTAAAAATATATATTATTACTTATAAAATATGTGCTATACTTACAGCATTCTTATAGCATTTTGACACTACACACATATACACACATACCCCTTCTACCTGGAGAGTCCACTGTTAAAACATTTACAACCATATCACTGCTAGTATGAACATATAAAATATAACAAAGCAAAATATAAGCTAAAAGTATGTGCTCGATAAAACAGGCATACAAATGTCATCAGAAATGAGATTTGTGACAAGAACAAGAATTTGACAAAAATTATCAAAGCCTACCTAGTTTCTGTGAATAGCCTAAATTTGCTCTAAACTTCCTAGTAGTGAATGTGAAAAGCAAGACCCCAAAGGATTACTAATTCATAATTGTTTATTAGATGAAATCATGTCAGTTACTTAGTAGAAACTGTTTTTTGATCCTTCCTGTGTTTGTAGGGAACTTGGATAAAAAAAATTTTACAATTTTAAGAAGCATTCAGAATAACTTGACTATAAGTATAATGATTAATTCAAATTATTCTTGCCCTAAATGTGGGGCCTTAAAGACATGTTTCATATCACTAGTCTGTTTCAATCTTTGCCTATCCTGTTTCATCTTGTATCATCATATCTCTTATGAACCTACTGCAGGAGAATAAAGTTGATGTGGAAGAGAAATTAATTTCTAATGATTATTTGAATTATCCAGGAAGGATGGATGATGAGTCTCTTGAACATATGCTTGATCCACTGGGATTTAAAGCAGTGCATTGGGGTTTGGATGAAACATTCTTCTCCAAAAAGCAAAAAGATATATCAACAAGATTATACCTTTGGCAAATTCCATGAAATTGTTTTGACTCTGTGGGCTGAAAATGTCAATATTTATTAAATTATGCATTGAAATTTATTAAGAATATAATGGCTGATGCCCTGTAATCCTTTCTAACAATAGCAATGAAGTGGCAGTTGAGCATTCCCTTCTTTGGTGTAACAGAGTCACTATTGGTTATGAATTAAAACAAAAAACCGAAACCAACAGAACATGGAGAAACTGTCTTGAATCCTAATAATACTGTCCAGGAATTTTAGTGCAGGTAAATTCCATCCATATGCTCACCTCTGACTTACAGAGACATGTTACTGAATTTTCAAGAATTTCAAAGTCCATTGGATACTTTTTTGGAGCAAAAAAAAAAAAAAGGACTATACATTTGATTAGGGATTGCTTGTGAAATTTGGAGCTGCCACAAGAAAAGCATGAGTTAAATATTTCACCACAAATATCTCTTTTCCATATGTTTAAAAATACCACAGCAAGAAAAAAATACTATGTGCCAGCAGATTTATAGTCCTTATTATCATGATAATTATCATGCAGTTTGCAAGTAAGGGATTCCAGCCTTCCAATTTTTGATCAGAAATAACACACCCATTGTTGAACAAATGCTTTATTTTTACCAAGTCATAAAGGACAGCACTTCTGATAGGCAAACCATTAAGGCCACAAATCAAATGGAATAATTCAATATCTAGCTAGATAAACAGGAGATGAAAAAAAAGGAACCTCAAGTTTTTGCTCGAAACTTCTCTTTTAAACAAAGAACAAGTGATGGTGTCCACCTGCTCATCTGAGCTTGGTGGGAGGAAAGTAGGGCAGATGACAGTGGAGACATGATTTTGAGAGTAAGGGACACACAGCCTGGTTCCTAAAAGTTAATATTAAAAAAGCAAAGACTCACTTTTCTAGAACACATGCTCTCCAGTACCATCTAGTATTTACATGTTCTTTAACAATGTCAGCTTAAGATAGAGGAGACCTCCTGACCAGCTGACCCGATGTTTTACATCATAAAAAAATAATTGATTTCATGCATACGATTCATATATTAACCAGAAAGGTTTCCTGTTTTGTGTAAAATTCTAAATAGATTAGTAACAACCTCCAAGCATTACTTTTCTGATATATATATATATTTTTTAAATTGGAGGGTAATTACTTTACAGTATTGTGATAGTTTTTGCCATACTTCAGCATAAATTGGCCATAGATACATATGTCCCCTCCCTCTTGATTCCCTCTGCCACCTCCCTCCTCAGCCCATCCCTCTAGGTTGTCATAGAGAATCAGTTTTGGGTTCCCTGCATCATACATCGACAATCCAAGTATTATTTTTGACTTGAAAGAAGGCAGTAAATTGCTCCCCACCATTCCTTTATGTGGAATGAAACCTTAGAACTCCTCAAGATTCAAAGGTTTCAGTGAGGTGTGGTGGGTAATTAATTTTCCCCCCCAACTTTGTATATGGAGAACGTCAAACATACTAAAAAGCTGAAAGAACTTTATGTTGAACACCATGTACACGTCAGCTAGATTCTACCATTAACCTTTTACTGTTTAGTCACTAAGTCCTATCAGACTCTTGTGACCCCATAGACTGTAGCCCACCAGGCTCCTCTGTCCATGGGATTTCCCAGGAAAGAATACTGAGAGTGGGTTGCCATGTCCTTCTCCAGGGGATCTTCCTGACTCAGGGATTGAACCCATGTATCCTGCATTGGCAGGCAGATTCTTTACCTCTGAGCCACCAGTTCAGTTCAGTTGCTCAGTCATGTCTGACTCTTTGTGGCCCCATGAACCTCAGCATGCCAGGCCTCCCTGTCCATTACCAACTTCCGGACCCACACCCATGTTCATTGAGTCTGTGATGCCATCCAACCATCTCATCCTCTGTTGTCCCCTTCTCCTGCTGCCCTCAATCTTTCCCAGCATCAGGGTCTTTTCAAATGAGTCAGCTCTTTGCATCAGCTGGCCAAAGTACTGGAGTTGCAGCTTCAACATCAGTCCTACCAGTGAACACCCAGGACTGATCTGCTTTAGGATGGACTGGTTGGATCTCCTTGTAGTCCAAGGGACTCTCAAGAGTCTTTTCCAACACCACAGTTCAAAAGCATCAATTCTTTGGTGCTCAGCTTTCTTTATAGTCCAACTCTCACATCCATACATGACCAGTGGAAAAACCATAGCCTTGACTAGACAGGCCTTTGTTGACAAAGTAATGTCTCTGCTTTTCAATATGCTATCTAGGTTGGTCATAACTTTCCTTCCAAGGAGTAAGCGTCTTTTAATTTCATGGCTGCAGTCACCATCTGGAGCCCAGAAAAATAAAGTCTTCCACTCTTTCCCCATCTATTTGCCATGAAGTGATGGGACTGGAAGCCATGATCTTAGTTTTATGAATGTTGAGCTTTAAGCCAACTTTTTCACTCTCCTCTTTCACTGTCATCAAGAGGCTCTTTAGTTCTTCACTTTCTGCCATAAGGGTGATCAGTTTTCATTCCAATCCCAAAGAAATGTAATGCCAAAGAATGCTCAAACTACTGCACAATTGCACTCATCTCATAGGCTAGTAAAGTAATGCTCAAAATTCTCCAAGCCAGGCTTCAGCAATATATGAACTGTGAACTTCCAGATGTTCAAGCTGGTTTTAGAAAAGGCAGAGAAACCAGAGATCAAATTGCCAACATCCATTGGATCATCAAAAAAGCAAGAGAGTTCCAGAAAAAAAAAAACAAAAACATTTATTTGTGCTTTATTGACTATGCCAAAGCCTTTGACTGTATGGATCACAATAAACTGTGGAAAATTCTGAAAGAGATGGGAATACCAGACCACCTGACCTGCCTCTTGAGAAATCTGTATGCAGGTCAGGAAGCAACAGTTAGAACTGGACATGGAACAACAGACTGGTTCCAAATAGGAAAAGGAGTACATCAAGGCTATATGTTGTCACCCTGCTTATTTAACTTCTATGCAGAGTACATCATGAGAAATGCTGGGCTGGAGGAAGCACAAGCTGGAATCAAGATTGCCGGGAGAAATATCAATAACCTCAGATATGCAGATGACACCACCCTTATGGCATAAAGTGAACATTTTATAATGCTTACTTATGCACATACCATAATATCTCTCCAGTCCTTTATCTGTGCACTAATGTCTCTACATTTTTTGATGCATTTCAATGTAAGTTGCAGATATGGACATACTTCCTTGAAGTAATAATGCATATTACTGAATAGAATTCAGTACTATGTGTTTCCAACTAGGTATCTTTTAAGACTGCTAGTCAAGAGATGGTTGGCTGAATAAAGTAGTTGTAGAGGGGAAAAGGTGCCAAAAATACAAATGGTTGAGATTTGACTAAAAAAGAACAGTTTTATTAAATTAATAATTGCTTTCAGTTATTCTTACCATGCTAAGCACTAATATTTACTATTTGATTTGACCAATACAACAGCCTCATAAGTTTGTTTTATTAGCTTCACATTCTTTGTGAGAAAATGGAGGTTTATAGAGGTTAATCACTTGTCCATAGTATACAGCAAGGCTGGGATTTACACACATGTGTTGGACTTTGACTTGCATTTCTTTTTTCTCAACCAGCATCTTGACATTAGAAAACAAATTGAGATATTCCCCTGTTTATTTAAAAATATACCTAAAATATATATCATGCTTTCAAAATTACCTGAGAAGAACGTTTGTTTTTTTCCAGTTGTGGATATGACACTTAGACAAGGTTTTCTGCACACTCCTCCTTCATCTTGCAGTGTGTGTGTGTGTGCTAAGTTGCTTTAGTCGTGTCTGTCTCTGTGTGACCCTATGGACCGTAGCCCATCAGACTCCTCTGTCCATGGGGATTCTCCATGCAAGAATACTGGAGTGGGTTGCCATTTCCTCCTCCAGGGAATCTTTCTGACCCAGGGATAGAACTCGTATCTGTTACATCTCCCACATTGGTAGGTGGGTTTTTGACAACTAGCACCACCTGGGTAGCATAGGTAAAAATAATACCACTCTCAATTTGTGCAACCTGTTTTCTTCTGTTCTTTATAGACTGATACCAAAGTATTTGATATTAAATAAAAGCTAATATCTTCTTTCACTGGATTATAGTTGATTTCTGGTATACAGCAGAGTGATTTGAATATATATATATATACACATACATATTCCTTCCCTCTTTTTTTCCATTATGGTTTATTACAGGATACTGAATATAGTTCATGTGCTGTACCTTGTTGCTGTACCTTTTTGGACCTTGTTGTTTAGAAACCTAGTTCCTACTATTAGTATTGAAACCTAACAGCTGTCTCTTAAAGCGATTATTTCTAGTATAAAATCTATTGTTCAGAATATCCTAATTTTTCTCTCAATTTGTAATATCTTAATTTTTCTCTCAATTATGTGTGCATGCACACACAAAGTAGTTATATCTGCTTTTTTCTTTTTTTAAAATTTTAAATAAATTTATTTATTTTAATTGGAGGTTAATTACTTTACAATAAAGCTGTTTAAACCTGAGGTTAGGATTGACGAGTTAAATTATTATTATAAACATTACCATCCCTTTTTAGCTATAAATTTTCCTAAGAGAAACACTGCTTATATTAACCTTGGAAAAGTACTTTTTCTTTAGATCATTAAATTTTGTTACCAACATTTCCTTTAGTTGATTCTGAGATTCAAGAGGAGGAGAAACAATGTAATTTCCACTGAGGAAATTCATTTCAGACATAAGCTTTCTTTCATTGAATTCTAGCAAAGAGATTTCTACCACAGCTTGAAATCTTTTTTTTTTTTAGCCTGGGCAGGAGACTAACCCTTAACATATGAATATATAATTATGATTATTGAGCTAATGTCCTTGAATATGTTATGAATTAAGTTGCCACATAGAGTTATGTCAGTTAAATCTTACCTGAAGAGATGCCATATACAGTTGAATAATCCAAGAACAGCATTTTAAAAATATTTTGTGAAGAATAAATGAGCATGTGTTTTTTGTTGTGTGTTTAGAGAAGGTACATTCCTTCATTCTCAGGTTTGTGCTGTGTTATAACTTATGCCCATGATTTACATTCCCTTGCAGATTTGTGTATAATTCTGGAAGTAACTCAGTAGGCTATGGAGTCATAAAAGAAAGAGTTGCATGTTTTGAAGTAATTAAGATATTCTTGATTTAAAGGAGTGCTCAAGTGTAAGGGGAAGAAACCCAGAAAGATTCCCTTTTCTCTGTCGTTGAGTATGTTAGCCTTGAGAAGAAGACCCTTAAACAACAACAGAATCAGTTTTGAAAAACTTCTTAGTCCTCCCCACCTACCCCCACCCTTCCTTTATAACAACCAAAAATGGAACTTGAAAAGGCTTTTCATGATTCATCTCTCCAACAGCTTGCCTTTCTCCTTTGTCACCAAAGTAAGCAGTTCTTTCCAGATCTAATCTTCTGCCAGAAGCCACAAAGTTGGCTTCTTGAAATCTCGGAAGTGCTCGATTCTCAAATAATTAATTGAAAACAAATAAATAAAATGTGTAAGCCTTTAAGTTTCTGTCGATGAGTCATGTTCTTCCAAAATAGTCTGTCAACAGTTGCAGTGTTCCTAATGATAATTGTGAGAGGAATAAATTAACTTCAGGAATTATGCTTCATGTAAATTTTTATTTTAAAGTGCTCTTAGGAATAGGGACGGTTTATTACTTTTGACAGCTTGGTCCGTATGAATAAACAGGGGAGCCATGTTTAGAGGCAGTCTGCTAAATTGGAAGGAGCAATGTTTCCGAAGAGGATACTGAGAAAATAAATATAGTGATAATTATAATGAGACCTAAACACCCTAGGTAGCTATTTTCATTTTATACACCTCCATCAGATCAAGCTTCTGGAAACACTTAGATTGTGTCATAAATATTGGATTCAGAGCCCATAATTCTACCCACTACAATTACTGCCTCCAGTGAGCCCCTGATTACTTATTTTTCCTTTCTTCCCTTTCTTTCTTTTTCTCTCCCCGCTTCCTCCCTGCTGTCCTTCCTTCTTTTCTTTCTCTCTGTATATTTCTTTCTCTCTCCCTTCTTCCATTCTTCTTTTCTTTCTTTCGTGCTTTTTTTATATTTTTAGTACACACCATAGTTCTTGACACTTAATAGTTCAGTTCAACTCAGTCATGTCTGACTCTTTGCAACCCCATAGACCACAGCACGCCAGGCCTCCCTGTCCATCACCAACTTCCAGTATTTACTCAAACTCATGCCCATTGAATCGGTGATGCCATCCAACCATCTCATCCTCTGTTGTCCCCTTTTCTCCTCCCACCTTCAATCTTTCCCAGCATCAGGGTCTTTTCAAATGAGTCAGCTCTTCACATCAGGTAGCCAAAGTATTGGAGTTTCAGCTTCAACATCAGTCCTTCTAATGAACACCCAGGGCTGATCTCCTTCAGAATGGACTGGTTGGATCTCCTTGCAGTCCAAGGGACTCTCAAGAGTCTTCTCCAACACCACAGTTCAAAAGCATCAATTCTTCGGCACTCAGCTTTCTTTATAGTCCAACTCTCACATCCATACATGACTACTGGAAAAACCATAGCCTTGACTAGATGGACCTTTGTTGGCAAAGTAATGTCTCTGCTTTTGAATATGCTGTCTAGTGTCTTATTGACACTCAATAAAAGCTCAATAAATGTTGGATGTAGTTCTCACTATTAAAAATTGCCTGCAAATGTACTATGTAAATGTTGATTGTAACTGTAAAATTTTCCAGGAAAGAACAGTTTACATCTAAATATACTACTTATTTTGAAGTATAATTTAAGTGACATTTCTCCTTCTTGGTTATCAGAGCAAATTTTAATGGAATAATTATATATTATAAAATCCTTATAAACACCAGGAAAATATCAATATTTGGAGGGGCTGTGTTTTAGTATTATTAATACGAATATAAAAAGTTCTTCTTTTTATGACTCTCAAATCATTTCCAGGTCCAAATTTTGGCCTATGAATTTTTGCCTAGGCTTTTGGTTAGTTGAAAAGTCAGCCTTTTGATTTTTCTCATGTATTTTCTTCACTATCTTCATAAAAGAGCTGGAACTAATTACAGTCCTTTGAAAATGTTTGCTTGTGAATTTTCAACATTTACTAAAACTCCTAGTTTCTCATGGCCAGTTTTTTTTTTTACCTATACTCTTATTTGGAAGAATGACAGTTAGCTGAGTTTGACCTCTGATTTTTCAGGTGATATGGCAGTACTTCTTCGGAGAAATAGTTGAATCCTTCTTTCTGTTCCTTCTAAGTATTCTTCGTTCTTAAAAAGTTTTAAGTCTTCTCTTAAGGTAACTGACACAGTTAACAGAAGTTGTAAAACACTGAAAATGGCACTTTTGCTTTATTAGAAGTATATCAAATACTGTGTGCTGTAGGTTTATTGTAGTAATTCCTAATGGATGCCTCTGTTTTTATGGGCATAATGTGATTGTATTGCCACCATTCTCCTCCTTGATCCATGCCAAAGTTCATATATATATTTCTACTTAAATTCCTTTCCATTTGTTTTCCTGTGATATGAAATTTTTTCGTTTGGCAACAGGGCTGGCAATAAAGATGAGTTCATTTGTCCATGAAGTTCTTTCTCTTGCTTTCTGGCCTCATTTTAATAGCTGTTAGGCTAAATACCCTACTATCTTTGAAGAGAACATGCATTTTGGGTCTTCTTGGAGATGTGTTGGTTGCCAACCAATAAGATGAATTTGGCAATTAGTGTTTCTGCTGTAAAATGATGCAGTTAATTGTAGAAAACTACAGGGTAGAAAGCCAAGTCAAAGCAATTGAACATCTTGCTTGAATGGTATTTGTTAGCTATGTAACAAAAGCCCTATGACTTCAAGTCTTTTAAAGTTATTTACTCAACTTCTTTATCAGTCACATAATAGAGCATCCAGGATTGAAAAGTATTCCACTTAGGGATGAACTGCCGTTTATATTAGGTCTGGTGTAATTTGATATGACCAATTATGTCTTCTAAAAGTTATTTCTCAAAGAACTAAGAGTATTTGCAAAGTTAACAGAATTTATTATTAAAGAAATGACTTGACTAATTGCAAGGCTATTAGGAATTAATTTCTGTAACTTGGTCTATTGACCATTTTTGTCTCATGGAAAATTTTCCTCTAAATATTTGTTTTAGATTGCATAACTTCTCTCTTTTTTTTTTAAGCATCAATTTACCCAGAAGCTATTCCAGTCAGCTTTAAAACCATAGGAGAAAAGAAAAGAGAGGACTATTTGTGAATAACATTTCCCACCATATTCTTACAAAGATAAGTTTTAGGGGGAGAAAATAACCAAAGGAAACTATTGAAAGAAAACTAGCACCAACAGGGAAGACGGAACACCATTCAAGCTATGAAATGAAACCATAGGGGAAATTTTCTTCAGACCTCTCCCTAATCAGCTTACATAACTAGTCTGTGCTCTCCAGTCTCTGTTGAAAATAAAACCTGATGCTCATCAGCTGTTCCCAAACCTACGCTTGCTGCTCCAGCAAGTGTGTTTGTTCCCACCTATACTTACTACTGTAATCACATAATTTAATTAAAAGTATATTAACTATTGAAATATAAACAAAAAATAGTTGCTATTTTTATTAAAAACGTTAAATACTTTTTTTGAAAAACTTGATGAAGGCCAAATGGATATAGCTTGTATATTGAATTAGATGTCATCATCATCCTAGTGGTAGTCAGTCATGTCTGATTCTTTGTGATGCCACAGACTGTAGCCCACCAGGCTCCTCTGTCCATGGGATTCTCTAGGTGAGAATGCTTGAATGGGTTGCCACTTTCCACTCCAGGGGAACTTCCCTGCATTGGCAGGTTGATTCTTTACCACTGAGCCACCAGGGAATTCCAAATTAGGTGTAGGTGATATAATTGTGAAATACTTGGAGAACCGTAAAGATCAAATAACCTTGTTGCATTATAGATGTTTAGGTTATCTTTTTAAAGATGACTTGGGATACCAGATAGGAGACCTATACCTTGTATTCCTGTCCTTTATAAAAGATTAGTAAATAAGTGTATGAATAAAGAATATTTCAAGTTAAAACCAAATATATATTATATGTACATTGAATTTGGTTAAATGATTTCCTGCTCTACATAACTCAACTGCATTAACTGATTTTGTTGTTGTTGTTAACCAGCTACCAGTCCTGGTCACTTGCATAATAAGATATTCACTGTATTAAGTCTATGGGATCCCCATGGACTGTATAGCCCACCAGGCTCCTCTGTCCATGGGAGTCTCCGAGCAAGAATACTGGAGTGGGTTGCCATGCCCTCCTCCAGTGGATCTTCCCGACTCAGGGACTGAACCTGAGTCTGATGCTTTGCAAGTGGGTTATTTACCATCCAAGCCACCAGGGAAACCTGTAATAAATCTAAGCCTAACCAAATCTAACTCTGAGATGAGTTTTTTCCAGTTATGTATAAAGTGGCACAATGAAGCAGCTTGCAAAAAATAAATATATATAGTGTATCTTTATTTGTATCTTTTTAAAACATTAAGATGCATCCCTTTTATTACTCATAGCATCTCTTCTCAAATTCCCCAAACTCTACCCACATTCTTGGCTTAATCAGTTGACTAAGAAACTCCAGAGAAGTGACCTGGTAAATATATACTTTTAACATGCTCTCCAAATGACTTTTTTTTCTGGAAAGTATGGAAAGCACAACATTATTACTCCTGGTTGCTCTGAGTGTTATGACTATATAACTGATCAAAAACAAAAAAAATATTTTGTTAAACTCCAATAAATTGGCCACCTGAGGCAAAGAGCTGACTCATCGTAAAAGATCTTGATGCTGGGAAAGATTGAAGGCAGGAGTAGAAGGGGATGACAACAGAGGATGAGATGGTTGGATGGCATCACTGACTCAATGGACATGGGTTTGGGTGGACTCCGTGAGTTGGTGATGGAAAGGGAGGCCTGGCGTGCTGCGGTTCATGGGGTCTCAAAGAGTTGGACAGGACTGAGCGACTGAACTAAATGACTAAATTTATACATTGCACGTCTGTTCTTTTTTCCTGTGTGTTAATTGTTTAGTCATGTCTGATTCTTTGTGATCCCATGGACTGTAGCCTGCCAGACTCCTCTGTCCATTCAGTTCTCCAGGCAAGAATACTGGAGTGGGTAGCCATTCCCTTCTCCAGGGGCTCTTCTCGAGTGAGGGATCAAACCCAGGCCTCTGACATTGCAGGCAGTTCTTTACTGTCTGAGCCACCAGGGAAGCTCTAAAATATCCTGATATAGAAGAGTATTTCTAACCCATACAGAAGCACAAATCCTTTTGTTTCAAGATGACAGGACAACCATGCCATAGAGAAATTCCCTCTTCTTGTAAGTCTATATTTTCTGAAATGAGCAGATCATGCTTTACTTTGGAGAATATGGGAAAGAAAAAAGCAAGTACAAGTTAAGGATGAGAAAACTGAGTTTTAGATTTTAGTTTTAGAAGCAGATTCTGACACTCAGAGTTGAAAAATGCAAAATATTAGAACTCAATTACACATACTCAAGCTGGCCTGGATATTACTCACATTAAAATAAAATAATTGTTTCTCAGAGAACAAAATGGGAGCTAAGTGAGTATTTCAGAGATAAGCACTTCTCAACTTTCTGTGTAAAAGAAGAAGCTGGTGTTTACATCGAAGAATCTATATAAAAGCCATATGGAGCTGTATCTAATAAATATCCATTTAATCAAATGTCACTTTTTTTTTAATGTTTTGTCATTTGATGCAGAGAACGTACTTTTATTTCTTCAACAGCTGCTCTTTTTAAATGGGTGCAGCTGTACTACAGTTTAATTGGCAACAATTGCTTAATTTTTAGTCGGTTGCTTCCAGTCTTTCAAAAGCGATATTTCTGTGGAAGGGAAAGGCTTGATTTCTTTTTCCTAGAAAGTGCAAAGTATGATATGAAGTAGAAATTAGGCAAACAAAAGTTTTTGCTTGATTTTTTTTTTTAAGCATGAGTGATGTGTCCTATCTTTCTGGCCTAACCATCCTTTTCATATCACATTGATGAAAAGATTTGATGCCCAGACAAGAGTCTGTTATTTCAAATCTCCCAAAACACTGTAAGCTAGAGCAGATTCTGACAAATGACTTAAAAATGAGAAAAAAATGATACCCATTCATTTTAAAATAGTATTTGCTTTGAATGTTAACCAGCATCATATATTTATGGTTTAAATTAAAACTTGGACTTTTCAATATATAGGAATACTTTTATCTTAATGTGTTCAATTAAATTAAAATTTAAAAATATGTGTTGTCCTCTTCTATCTCCCTGTATTTTATTCTGTTTCTCCTATATCATTTAAAAATCTACTTTCTGGCTTAGTTGCTATGGATAATTTATCCTTTTCCATGCTTTAAAATTCAATCTCCTTTAAACTAAAACAACAACAACAACAACAACAAACAAACAAAAACTAGAGGAATGATAAACATCTAAGATTTATCTCAGTTTTGTAGGAATTCACTGGCCCAGTGGTTAAGACTTCTTCCAATGCAGGGGTTGCAAGTTCAATCTCTGGTTGGGGAGCTATGATCCTACATACCTCCTGGCACCAAAATACAAAAATATAAAACAGAAGCAATAATGTAACAAATTCAGTAAAGACTTAAAAAAACAAAACAAAACAAAAATAACAAATTTTTTTTCTTAGTTTCAACATCTTTTAGTTCTCAGAGCTTTTCATCCTGTGAATAGAACTGTGAATGCATAGGTGTAGAGGTAATCTTAATTTCTTAAACCTTGATCTAAAAAGGATGTAACACTGTTAATCTTTCATGTAAGTCTTGTCTAGAGAGCTCTGAATGTTTAGGTTTGTTGAATAAAACCTCCTAGACTGTTTCTTTACTATTCACATACCCATTTGACTCACTGTTTAACTATGAGGTGTTCTTTATTAAAGTTATGCTTTCTATATGATGTATTTTCAAAGATCTTGTGTGTGTTGCTGCTGCTGCTGCTAAGTCACTTCAGTTGTGTCCAACTCTGTGTGACCCCATGGACAGCAGCCCACCAGGCTCCTCTGTCTATGGGATTCTCCAGGCAAGAATACTGGAGTGGGTTGCCATTTCCTTCTCCAGTGTGTGTGTGTGTTAGAATCTTGTTAAATGTTACCTAGGTATTTCTTAATTTCTTTGTATAGTTGATAATACAGACAGAATACTATAATAGATGTGAATTTATATTTCCCCACTTCCTTTTAGTTATTGAGTTACTACCCAGATTTAAAGCTAGCAAAGAGCTAGTTACTGTGATTCCCTTGAAACTTCTCATTTCTCAAAGGTATTTTATGCTTAATAGTTATACTGTGCTGTATTGACATAATATCTAACTCAGCGAAGTCTCTTCTTATTTTTATTAATATATAATATCTTCTTTAATATTTTAATTTTTGTTTATAAAACACTAAGTTAGTTATAGTAAACTGAAGTAGATTCAGATGTGTGTGTGTGTTCATTCACATCTGACTTTTTGTGACCCTGTGGACTGTAGCCCATGAGGCTCCTCTGTCCATGGGATTTCCCAGGCAAGAGTACTGGAGCAGGTTGCCATTTCCTTCTTCAGGGAATCTTTCCTATCTAGGGATCAAACCCAGTCTCTGTCTCTTGCATTGGCCAGGGGGATTCTTTACCACCACATCACTTGGGAAGCCTAGCTATGGCTCTATATGTTTTTCCCAAATCAATGACACTTTTATTTATAGTTTCCAGTCTTTGGGGGTAAGGGAAAATGTGATTTTTTATCTCTGATCTTTGCAAGAAAGGGGTTTCTCAATAGAAATCACCATGCTTGTTCTTTCTCATTTTAATGTTGATATCTGTTAATGGATAATGAGCACCGTTAGATTTAATAAACATTTCAGAAAACTTTTGATTTACTTTTGTTTTAACTCTCTGCCTTGTCTTTAACCATTCTTTATTTCATTGTCCCAATTTTATTTTCTTATGATACCTAAGCTAAAACATAAATTTTGAAATGTTCTTAATATTTAAAAGTGTGGTAGTAAATGTGAAACAATTAGCATTAATGAACATCATTAATAATAATAATTGATGGTACCAGTTTACAACCAGTCAGTTGTAAGTTGTGTTTAAAAAAAGTATTGTTTATTCAAAGATATTTGCTCTCTTTTCCTAGAGTGTGTGTGTGTGTGTGTGTGTGTGTGTGTGTGTGTGTGTGTGTGTGTGTTGGTAGAGGTTGATTTGGGAAGAAAGGACTGAATCTTAAGAAAATCTCTTGCTCAGTCATTATTAGTGTGCTTAAGCAATAGCAAGTGAAAGTGTTAGTCACTCAGTAGTGTCTGACTCTTTGTGACCCCATGGACTGTGGCCCATCAAGCTCCTCTGTCCATGGAATTCTCCAGACAGGAGTACTGGAATGGGTTGCCATTTCCTTCTTCAGGGGATCTTCTCAACCCAGGGACCAAACCCGGGACTCCTGCATTGTAGACAGATTCTTTACCATCTGAACTATTAGGGAAGCCCTTCAAGCAATAGCAAAAAATCATCATATTCTATTGAGATCAAACTTAATCTTTAGTGGCTCAGATGGCAAAGAATCAGCCCACAATGCAGGAAACACAGGTTCAATTCCTGGGTCGGAAAGATGGCCTGGAGAAGGGAATGTCGACCCACTCCACTATTCTTGCCAGGGAAATTCCATGGACAGAGGAGCCTGGCGGGCTATGGACGGGCTGACAAGGAGGGCCTGGCATGCTGCAGTCCATGGGGTCGCCAAGAGTTGGACACCACTTGGTGAATGAACAAACAAATTGAGATCATAAGAAGCATGTGAAATTAGACAAATGTCAATTCTTGTATTCGTTTCCTGGGACTCTGTAACAAAGTACCACAGACTGGCTTAAACAGCAGAAAGCTATCGTCTCTCAGTTCTGCAAGATAGAATATTTTTTAGTTAATTTATTTTTAACGGAAAGATGATTGCTTTAAAATATTGTCTTGGTCTCTGCCATACATTAGGGGCTTCCCTGGTGGCTCAGATGGTAAAGCGTCTGCCTGCAGTGTGGGAGACCTGGGTTCAATCCCTGGTTCAGGAAGATCCTCTGGAGAAGGAAATGGCAACCCACTCCAGTATTCATGCCTGGAAAATCCCATGGATAGGGCCTGGTAGGCTACAGTCCCTGGGGTCGCAAAGAGTTGGACACAGCTGAGCGACTTCACTTCACTTCTGCCATACATTAACATGAGTCAGCCATAAGTATATATATGTCCCCTCCCTGTTGAACCTCCCACCCTTCTAGGTTGTCACAGAGCACCTGATTTGAGCTCCCTGCATCATACAACAAATTTCCGCTGGCTGTCTATTTTACATATGGTAATGTATATGTTTCCACGATGCTCTCTCAATTCATCCCACCCTCTCCTTCCGCCACTAGTGTCTGCAGAACTGGTCCCTTGGAAGAATTTTGAAGGCAGAGACTGTTCTATGTCTGCCTCCTAGGTTTTTGCAGTCTCAGGCATCCCTTGACTTGTAGGCAGTGGTCTGCTTATGTTTTCACATCACCTTCACTCTGTGTGTCTGTTCCTGAGTCCAAATGTTTTCTATGTATAAGGATGCAGTCACATTGGATTCTGCATGATGTGTGTTCAGTTGCTCAGTTGTGTCCGACTCTTTGTGACCCCATGGATTGCAGCCTGCCAGGCTCCTCTGTCCATGGAATTTTCCAGGCAAGAATACTGAAGTGGGTAGCCATTTCCTCCTCCAGGGGATCTTCCCAACCCAAGGATTGAACCCACAAATCCTGGCTCCCCTTTTTTGGCAGGCATGTTCTTTACCACTGAGTCACCTAGGGCCCACCCTAATGATCTCATCTTGACTGTATCATTTGCAAAGACCCTATTTCCAAATAAGATCGTATTCACAGTGCTGGGATTAGGACTTCAGTATCTTTTCGGGGGACAGGATGGGCCCAATGTAACCCATAATAGTTCTTGAATCATTACTTTGCTCCTTTGTGATAAATTTTTAATTTTCTGAATGCATTCTATTTCTGTTATAAGTGCTCAGAGTAAGACGAAAAGTCCACTCGAATGATTGACTTATTTAGTGAGAAAATGGGTTGACGTTTCATGATGATTAAAAAATGAAGTTTCCTATTTTTTCATGCATGTGCTGATATTGATATTTTATGAAAGCTACTGAACTATAAGGATTTGCTTTTCTGCCTTTGCTATGAAATCTGTGTCTTCAGAATCTATTATATTTATTTTCCTTTGTATGCTTTTTTTTAAAAAAAATTTTTACCATTAAGAATTATTGCTCATTACTATCCTCATTTCAGGGCTTCCCGGGTGGCTTAGTGGTAAAGAATCTGCCTGCAATGCAAGAGATTCAGGTTCAGTCCCTGGGTGGGGAAGATCCCCTGGAGGAGAAAATGGCAACCCACTCCGGTATTCTTGCCTGGAAAATCCCATAAACAGAGGAGGTTGGCAGGCTACAGTCCATAGTGTCACAAAGGGTCAGACATGACTGAAGTGACTTAGCATGCATGCATCCTAATTTCAGTACATTTGTCTCTTTTGTAATATGGCAGGCTACGGAGTGCAAAGATTTATTTTTTTCTGGGTTAGCAAGAAATAAATAATCTAATAAATTTTGATGAGCACTCTGAAACAACTGAGGCAGTTGTGGCCTGAACAACCAGATGAAGGACTTCACCCCACTAATACCCAGATACTCCTGTGGTTCTTATTGGTATTTCATCATTTCTCTAAATAAAATCCAAGGTATAGTTTTTTTTTTTTAAATATCACAACTGTAAATTCTAACTTTACCCAGTTTCTGTCAAGCCTTTAAAGTACATTTTCCCTGATATTTATATTGATATAATGATATATATTTACTGGGATTAGCAATTCTAGGTTCCTGGTACATATGTATATCTTGTTCTTAAAAGTGAAAATATGATCATATAGTGTTTTAGGAACTGGCTGCTTTTGAGGGTCACCTAATCACAGATATTAAAAGCATGTTTGTTTAAGATCAAGCTGTAGGTTTAGAAACTCTCAGAGGATTATTTTAGGTTTTAGGATGTTTACTTTTTTTTTTTTTATAATACCTTTTCTGATTGTTGAAGTAATCCATGCTTATTAAACAAATTTTGGAAAATGCAGAAAAGTATATTGGGGAAAGTACTTGCAATTCAACCATAATGTAGTTGCTCTTAAATATTATTGGTGATGTACATGTCTGTTAATGTGAGCACACATGCCTATGTATAGATTTAAAGGATTTTTTTTATAAAAAATATGTCATGACTCATACAAATATAAAATGAATACCTGCCAAATATTCCATTTATCTGATTAAGGAGGGAACAGATAAGATATGGCAATTGATTCGTAGGAGAAGTCAAAGTGTCCCACATTCATTGTCAGATAAAGTATGATGGAATCAATTTTTTCAAAATGGAAAACTGATCACTGTATATAGGGCAAGAATCAGCTGCATTCCAATGGGCAGAGCATGCATTTCTCTTAGGATCAGTTTTCGGACAGTAACTTGCACGGTTATCAGTTTTCTGTTACTTAGGATTTATAATATGGCTTCAAGACAATGAAAGCCAGAGGTATTCAGATGTGTGAGCTGAGCTGGTCATGAACCCACTCATTTATTTCGTTTTGCTTGGTTTCCTCCCCTCCATTTAATAGTGTTTCACAATTTTTCCATGCAGCTTGTGTTAGTATTTATTTTCATCAATTGGAATGACTGTTTTTGCATTTTTCCATTTTTTCAACTGATGTAATTGACAATCAACCATGTGTATTTTTCTTCCTATTGACATCACAATTGTCCACATAGTTACCAATGAGCATTATGAGATGCATAAACAAACACAAAAACAAGGAAACAAAAGGAAATCAAAACCAGTCTTCCCCTTCCATCCCTTTCTTTACTCTGGGAGAGGACACCATATCCCTTCTTCACTGTCTTGTGTCCCAGGCACCCTTACTTTCTGTTATGCACTTTTCCTCCACTCCCCAAACACACAGCCACCCTGATTAGTCCAATCTTGACTCTGAAGTTTGCAGTTTTTCTTGCTTCGATTGATGAGACTAGCCACACAATCTGAGCAATGCCTGCAACAGTGTTCATTGTCTGTGAACAAGAATTCTTAGCATTTACCTTTATAGCTTCTATTTCACTGCAATTACAGAGCTTTGCCAAAGTAGCGTAATCTTCAAAAAATTTTCAAAATTCATCTCTGTTTTTATTCCCATGAGACAATTCTCTCTTTTTAGAGGAACTGGCTATTCACTGCCAGAAGTAACATTCTCAGTATTTAATCATATTATTTTGTCTGAAGTGTCTAGGGTCAAACTGATATTTTATATTTTAGTAGCCACTTTTAGCTAATAATTCTTCAGGAGCTAATCAATTCTTTGGGAATTTCTGATGAATACAGTATTCCAAATTCATTTACACATTCTGAATTTTTTTTACACATTTTGAATTTAATCATGGCTATCTAAAAGTGAACTCATTTTTAGGAGAGAGAGCTCATTTAGGGGAGAGAGAGGGATGGACTGGTAGTTTGGGGTTAGTAGATGCAACCTGGGGCTTCCAACGTGAACGTGAAGTTGCTCAGTCGTGTCCGACTCTTTGCGACCCCATGGACTGTAGCCTACCAGGCTCCTCTGTCCATGGGATTTTCCAGGCAATAGTACTATTGCCTGGGCTTCCAAGGTGATGCTAATTTTGAAGAATCTGTCTGCCAATGCAGGAGACACAGAAAACAAGGGATCGATCATGAATTGGGAAGAGTCCTTGGAGGAGGAAATGGCAACCCACTCCAGTATTCTTGCCTGGAGAATTCCATGGACTGAGGACCCTGGTGGGCTACAGTCCATAGGGTTTCAAAGAGTCGGATACAACTGAGCACACCCTACAAATGCAAGCTATTACATTTAGAATAGATTATCAGCTAGATCCTACTGTATATAGAACTGTGAACTATATCCAATCTCCTGGGATAAATGGAAAAGAATATATAAAATGTATGTATGTATATATATAACTGAGTTACTTTGTTACACGCAGAAATTAGCACAACATTGTAAATCAACTATGCTTTAATAAAAAATGAAGTTACTGCCTGTTTCCTTTTAAGTGTAATTTTTTATTAACAATTATTTTCCTGGTAATTTTTTCCTTTGTTAATGCCTTTTGTATTTTATTTTCATTTTAGTGCATAGGCAAGAGAAGAGAAAAACAGATTCCTTTTTGTCTTTTCTAGTAGTTAATACTAAATTATTAATGGGAATCCCCTACTTAACTTTTCGTTTGGCTGTGATCTATAGTCAGAGTAACATAGCTACTGAGCTTAGCAGTCAGCACCTGAAAATATGAGCAGACCTTGAGGTGGACATGAAAAAGATGGTTGTCCCTGTGCCAGGACATCATTACCATTTTTTTTTCCTGACAGCAGGTTTTATCTTTATTAGTTATTTTGGGTACATATATAGAAATACATGAGAGTTAAAGGAGCAGTGTGGACAAAGAATGTTGCCTGCCATCAGCCACTGTAGCATCCAGGACAGTGTACCCTAAGGGGGATTCAGGATGGAAAAAAATAGGATACTGACCCTAGACAGTTAAGATATATATCAAAGGAATAATTTTGGTAAACCCAGACTCTTGAATTTTCCTACACATTGAAAAGCACTAAAATCATCAACTTGAGATGTCTGTTGTGATAAGCAATAACTTTTTGATTTTTTTTTTTTTACAGCAAAAACTCCTGTAAATGCTGGCTGCTCCCTTACCTCTTTTGAATAGTTCCTCAGAGCAATCTGAGATGCTGTCTCTCCCTTATTGTCATTTTTGATTAAAAAAATGTATTAAGTATAAGTAAATGTCTATAGCCATGAAAATAAGACAAATGGACCATTTGCTTTAACTAACATATATTGCATATAATTGTAAGAATGAATGTAAAGTTAATGTGTAGCTCTCCACCAGTCTCTACAGAGGAGGGGAAATAATTCATGCCTAGGTATATTAATGTTTAACTGAATTGTTTTGTATACAATTGTATGTGATCTTGAGTTACAGCATTTACGTAAGATTTATAGTTTAATTCCAAGTTCTGCCTCACCTATAGCCAGCACAGTTTTTATTCTAGTGAGAAAAAGTCTGAGAGTAATGTTCATTGATTTAGATTTTGATGACAGATGGGTCTTAGGGCAGAATAACGTCCACAGCTTGGAGACATTGATTGTTAACATTTACGCTCTAATAATGAATGACCTGGATTTTTTCCACGTTTGAGGTCTTGACGTCATGGAGGCTAAAGGATTAGAGGCTGTGGCATATTTCCCGCTGCAGTCATTCATTACTAAATCCCTTGTAGGAGAGTTGGATTTGAATGACATCTGGAGGTTTCATGTACCTAGATGTGGGGGGCTTCTGGATTTACATTTTTTCTGTTAAGCTAAATTTGCCTTTTAGGAATTATCACAAGTGCAACTGATGGATTTCACATTTCACGTTAAGAAGGGCTGAAAGATGGGAAGAATTGAAGGAGAAATATTGGTCTTTTATGATGTCTTTAATTGAATAGATTTAGTTAATTTGATGTTAGGTACTCATATCAAGCATTGCTTGAGCTCCATAGATTTCAGGAAGACGTATTTGTTATTATGATTTAAACGTGAAGATTGAATTTTTTTTAATGTATCAGAATATAGCAGTTATCTTTGAACGTTCAGAAAGGAAGTATTCTGAAGTGTCTAGCAATGGGGCAAAACGGTTAGAAATTGAATCCCATTTTCTTTCTAAAGCCCTTTGTTCTGCAGGAAACTCTCCATGAGCGTCAAAAAAGTGATGTGGGGATGTGGCATTTGTAGCATGTAAGAGGGACATAGAAGACTTCTCTGCATTGTGACTAGGTAGAGAGGTGCGTGTGTACATTGAGCTTGAAATGTGACTTTAGACTCCAGTTCTCTATAAAATATTGTTTATATAGTCTGATCATACAGGTGTGATGAAATCGGAAGCATGCTTACTCTATTATACATTAATAATGCCCCAAAGGAAGCTATAAGATTCCATCATTATTAAATTCTGGAGTATTAAAAGTGTAATATTAAATGTTTCTCTTTTTTGGTTCTCATCTCATCAGAAAAGCCAATTCTCAGCATCTCTTTGGCACATTACCAAATATGAGAAATAATAATGTTCTATTTTCCTATTCAAGAATTTTTTTTTTTTTTGCAACCCAAGAGTAACAGTGCATAGCGTATTGTCTGGACCTCTATGCTAGAGAACAATTTTCCATAATATTATAAAAAAGCCTGTAGTCAAAATTTTAACTTTGAAGTGGGTATCCATCCTTGGAGGGTTACTCTACAGATTTCTTTAAGTAATACTCAGTAGGCAGACGCTTTACCATCTGAGCCACCAGGGAAGTCTAGTCAGTAGTAATAAGTGGTATCAAATCCTTTTGTCATCTCATTAGTGGTTATTATATAACACTCTATTGCATATTTATTGGAAAAATATAAAGTAAAATTTAAATATTGTAGAACTATAAAATAGAGAAGTTTATGCTCCCCTGTAATCCTACTTCCCAGATAAAACTCCTATCAATATTTTAGTGCACAATCTTTTAATACTACAAAAGACACACATACTACCTTACTGAGGAGGCAGGATTGCATGGTAGATAGAGGTGGAGCACAGATTCTGGAATAAAATTGCCTGAATTTGAATCCTGTCTGACCCCCTGGAAAAGAAAATGGTAACCCAGTCTGATATTCTTGCCTGGGAAATCCTGTGGACAGAGGAGTCTGGCGGGCTACAGTCCGTGGGGTTGTAAAGAATCAGACACAACTGAGTGACTAACACTTACTTCTACTCTGTGAACCAGGGTTCTGACGGGAAAGACCCAATCAAAGTGACTGAAGACTCTGAGGAAGTGACTAGTTATAGAGATGTGAAGGGAAACAAGGAATGGTGAGGCAACCTGGGTTAGTGGAAGGGGAATGCCCTACCGCACCCCCTACCCTACCTCCGCTCCCCTGGGCCAGAAAGCACAGGGAGAGAGGAAGCTCTTATTGTAATTCAGTAGCTGTAGGAAAGGAGTTACAGAGTAGAAACTGTGGTCTCAAGGAGAGGAGAGCAGACCCTGTTGGATCACTACATGGCAGTGAGCAGAAGAAGGGAAGGCACTGGAGGTGGGTATGAAGCTCCCGCTTTTACCACCTTTTTCCACCTCACCTTTGAGGGTCACTCTCATCGGCTAAATCCATAGACTCAGGAGACCAAGCATAGCCATGGGTAGAAATCAGCTTCTTTTTTTCTTCTTTTAAATCTTTGTTGCATTTGTTACAATATTGCTTCTGTTTTATGTGTTTTGATTTTTTGCCTGCAAGGTATGTGGGATCTCAGCTCTCTGGCCAGGGATCC
The DNA here is from genome assembly GCF_014754425.2 of Oryx dammah. Classification (NCBI taxonomy): domain Eukaryota; kingdom Metazoa; phylum Chordata; class Mammalia; order Artiodactyla; family Bovidae; genus Oryx; species Oryx dammah. The sequence goes on from NW_024070213.1 coordinate 29,463,712, forward strand.
AACCTACACCCCCTTCACTGGAAGGTGAAGTCTTAACCACTGGACTGCCAGGGAAGTCCCTAAAATCAGAGGAGGAAGATGAGATGGGAATGAGGGGCAGATGGAGTATCCCAGACAAAAGTACTTACTAACTGTATGACTTGAGAAGAAGTATTGGCAGGTTACTCTGCTTCAGTTTCCTTATCAGTTCAATGGGGAAAATAATAGAACCAATAATTCAGGGTTATTATGAGAGATAAATGAGTTATTATGAATGAACTGTATAGATGAGTACTCCCTGGGTAGACATGGGTTAAGCAAGTATTATTAATTGCACCATCATTACTTTATGAATTCATTTTACATGGACTATTCAGAAAAATTGATTTTTTGCTTTAGCAGTATATCTTGATCATCTCTCTCTGTATGTGTATATAAATATATATACATGAAGACAATACATATACATTACACATACATATACGTAAATGACCATACATAAAATACAGCCACTTCTCTCTATATACACACATGCACTCACTTTCACTCACACATTCCTGAACTCTACTTATTGTTTGCTTCAGAGTATTCCATTTGTTGCTGTTGTTTAGTCACACAGCCGTGTCTGATTCTCTGCAACCCCGTGGACTGCAGCACACCAGGCTTCCCTGTCCATCATCTCCTGAAGTTTGCTCAAACTCATGTCCATTGAGTCGGTGCCATCCAACCATCTCATCCTCTGTCGCCCTCTTCTCTGACTATACCATGATATGTATCAATTTTGCTGTTTTGATGGAGATTTGGACAATTTTTTTATTTCACTATTATGCATATAATACTGTAGGAGCATTTCACCTTTTAACTGCTAATTTTAGATTCAAAAGAAGCAAGTGTGTTTTGTGCAATTGAACCATCTACATAAAATCATCTTCAGGCCACTCTGATGAGAAGGAATGTGAATGAGTGACATGAGTACAGCTGTTCCGGAAGTGGCTGAAGCCTTTCATTTTCCTAGGTCCTCACCCCATTCAACTCTATAGAGAAAGAAAAGCCTTATAGCTTTTCATGACCTGTAACTTTTCTGAAGAATGACTTTTAAAATATTCTTTTCTTGATAGTATAATACACTATAGTACACTCAGGCCTCATATATTTTATCAAAATGTTGATAATTGTGTACACAAATTCAAAGGCAAATTTTAAATTTTGTTGATTTCACTGGATTTAGGTCAGAGAAACACAATTGTGGGTGGCAGCCTGAAATCTAATGCTGTGTATATACATTTTTAATGCAATAATATGTCTTATGACTGTGATACACACACACACACTATATATATGTATATATACTCTATGTATATATATATATACTCTATCTATATATATATGTATATATATATATACTCTATCTATATATATATATGTGTATATATATATATATTTAAAGAGAGAAAGAGAGTTTTGACCTAGAACTTTTTTATCCTTACATGACAAATAAACATTCCCTTTACAATGGAGTACATTTTCTAAAATTCAGTTAACCAAGTATGAAGAAAAAGTGACATTTATTTACTTTTCTGCTTCTAAGTGGATAGCAATACATATCATTCTGCATTGCAGTCCTTAAGAATATTTTGCCCTGTAGTGGAAAATTTAGAATGAGAAAAAAATTTTTCCACTCAGTGTTTATTAAGGATGAACTGAAGATAATTAGAACAAATGAGATTATAAACAGCTCTGCATAAAATGTGTGTTTTAGTGGTTCTGGTGGCAAGCTGTCCTCAATACAGTCCCACTCAGTTTCATCACGTAAGTGATTTAGGATGCATGAGATTGTTGTAAATAAACAAATTGTACAGTATGTATTTATTCAGATACATCTTTGGTCTAAAATATTCAATGTGAGAAAAATGGACAGAGGAGAATGTTTGATGAATTTCCATGCTGTATCTTTTGCCCTAACTCTGCCTGATAGAAAATGTTTGCATGCTCAGTTGTTCAGTCATGTCTGATTCTTTGTGACCCCATGGACTGGAGCCTGACAGGCTCCTCTGTTGATGGGGTTCTCCAGGCAAGAATATTGGAGTGGGTTGCCATGCCCTCCCCCATGGGATCTTCATGACCCAGGGATTGAACCGGCATCTCTGGCATCTCCTGTATTAGCAGGCAGATTTTTTTACCGACTGTGCCACCTACTCCACGCTTACACGAGATTCTGCTCTCCTCTCCCTGCCTTCCTGCCCGTTTTGCAGCTCTTCTGTGGTCTTTAACACATACTCTGATAGTCTATGTCTCTGAATTCAGATTTGAACCTTTACTTTCCTTTTTAAAATTGTTTTTTAATTTTGGTAAAAGTCACATAATATAAAACATACTCTTCTAACCATTTTTAACCCTACACTTCAGTGGCACTAAGTACATCCACACTGTGCAACTCTCACCATCATCCATCTCCTTGAAAGGAGATGGCACGATCTGTTTGTAGGACATATATTAAGTCAGTCTTAAAAATGCATTCCAATATACATTGCTTTGATTTCACTTATATGAGGTACTTAGAATAGTCAAATTCATACAGTCAGAAAGTACATTGGTAGATGCTTGGACCAGGAGATGCGGTGGTAGGGAGTGTGGATAAAGAGTCAGGCTTGAACCTTTATCCCTAGAATCTAGCATAATATCCAGCCAAACTTGAAATACTTTTGGATTTTAGATTACTTCCCTTTGTAACCACAAGCTCAGTGATTAGAAAGTTAGGGTAATACAAAGAAGTAAAAGAAAAAATTCATTATAATCGTATGCTCTGAGATAATTAATGTCTTATGTACCTTCAATCATTTGTTGTATTTTACATAGAGGTGCAACAATACAGAATGTTTAATTTTGAATATTCCTTTTAAGTTTATTTCACAGGCTCTTTTTTCAGGTATTAAGTGTTCAAAAGCATCTCTGATGCTCGTGTGCCAGTTTACGGCTATGATATAACTTACTCTTTTAGACATTTTGTGGTGTTACCTAATTTTCCTTATTACAAATAATAGTGAGGTTTTTTTAAAAAAATCTTAAGTTGTAGATCTTTTTATAAAAATATTCCTAGAAGTGGAATTATTAAGCCAAACGGTATGAACATTTTAAAACTTTCCATACATATTGCCAGATTGCTTTTCAAGAAGGTTGTACCAATTTACACTCCCACGAGAAGGGTAGGAGAGTGCCTGCTGTTTTTAATTGGATTTCTTTGCTAAGAAACCAAATGGACAACATTTATCTGATCATTAAAACAAAAATGAGAGCATAACTCTTTAGGCATTTCACTGTCAAGATGAAAATGTTGGTCTGTTGGGTTTCTGATATGAATGGAAGGAATTCTGCATGTTAAACTATGTTGCTTTTATCCTCATTAGATCATCAGACTACAAGAATAGCTTGAATTTGATTAATATTTTGCTGCTGTTTGTCACTCTTGATGTCTATAAAAATCAACAGAGGTTAAAAAATACTGTGCCAGGGTTTTGACCCCTTTCCTTGGGACTGGAGTCGGTGGTGAGAAGTGGGAACTGATTAAGTTACAGAAAACAGCTGTGCTGGACTGGCTTACGGTGCCTGCCTTGTCTGTGGGGAAGGAAGCAGGAACTATCTGACACTGGGTGCTTGATATTCTTAACTGGTGGATGGGTGCATAATGGAAGAATAAATGAAGGGAGGAAGTGATAAACACACAAACCTGCTGATATACAAAGTCGTCCACTCACAGTTGTAGTGTAGAGGGGCAGCCCTCTTTACCATGGATGAAGGTGTGTTTGGCTTATTAGAATGATACTTGTTAAAATGTCTTGGCTTTCCAGGTCACTATAATGGAACCAACCCCTTCCCCTTGTGTGAGCATGTGGGCATGTGTGTGCGTGTGCGTGCACACACACACACACACACACACACAAAGCTAATCCTCAGAAATCTGACATGGTGGCTGTGATTCCTATTGTCCTTAGGTCACGTGGTGCCCTCCAGATTACCTCTGTCATCTCATGGGCCAAGTCCTTTTAGAGCCATACAGATACTTTACTTTGATTCTTTCTTTTCAGTCAGGTATCTGTATTCAGTTGTTGGAATTCATCCAAACTTGTGTACCTGACTTTAGGAATTAAGAAATATACTTTGTTTCAAAAAACACAATTTTTGATTTGCTTTGCTGTATTGACAAAAGAAATATTGCTTCTGAACTTAAATTTCTGTCTCTCATTGAGTTGGGCTATATACTCAAGGAAAGCATTCTTCAACCACAGCTGCCAGACTTTGTATATAGGATATGTGTGTGTGCATGTATATGTATGAATGTGACATATATATATATATGTGTGTGTGTGTGTGTGTGAATGTGACATGGGAGGTCAGAAGGTTTCCAGAAGATAATCATTTATCTTGCTGTCTATATCCTTAATACCATCCTTGCCACATATAAGGGGATCGGCCCAGGAAATGTAAGAGAAGTTCCATGAAGAAGAATTATCCTTGGATTTTGTTCTCCATGTTGTCTGAAAGTTTCAGTGTTATCATAGTTGTTTATTTTATGTGTTGAGACAGCATCTGTTATATAATGGAAACTATAGTGTTAGATCCTTCTTCGCAGGAGGCCAACCAGGCTGCTGCAATGAAAGCTGCCAGTGATAGTTCCCTAAAGAAAATACTTATTTAGAAAACATCTTGATAAGAAGTAAAATAAAGTAAAAATAAAAATTTTAAAACATACTTTAATGTGATTTTAGTATAATTGATAAAGTACTTTATACCTTTCAATCCTAGAAACATAACTTGTCTTGATTTAAATCTATATATCTATATGTGTGTCTATATATACATGATTATTTGAAATGTAATGAATTCTTTATAGTCTCTTAAATGGATGTATTTTAAGAGGCTTCTATACTTTAGTATTCCTCGTTGACAAGTTAAAATCTTGGGCAGGTATTTCTACTATCATGCTATATATGAAACCTAGGTTTTGCAAACTGTACCCCAGAAACTAAACAGATAACAAAACAAAATCCAAAAACCCCAACAATAAACAACAAAAAAAAATATGACCATGAGAAAAAGAGGTGGAACAGACCACTTAGAACTTGGGCAACTTTGTAACCAGAAAGCTAACAGAAAAATAGTAAATCTAAACAAATCCCTAGATGCATTAGAACCACAAGGTAGTACAAATAAAGGAAGAAATAGTATATTAAGCATAAAACTTTACTTCAATAAAAAAAAAAGGTAAGATTGTTGGACAGAAATGAAAAGTTGTGCCTTCTTAGAAGTGGAGGCAAGGGCAAAATACATCAAGATCAGGGAAACACACATTGCTAAATTCCAAGACAGACCCATGAATCAAAGTGAACAAAGAATGGAGTGGGAGTAAATGGGTGAGAATGTGTCTTGTTCTGCTCATTGTGCTGATAAACTTTGTGTTCTGCCCCTGTAAATTGGTGGCTAAACTTTAACCAGCCGGAGAAAACTTCACATAAGTCATTCATCTGCTACCCTACTACTTACTAATTCATTGAATATGAGTCAGTGGACTATACAGAACCATGTGATGTAGCAGAAAAGACTTACTAGGGTTGTATGCTAAACTAAAAGAAACTGAACACAAGAAATATAACTTATGTCCTATAGTTTTCCCATTAATCCATAGTAAGCATTTTCCACACTCTCCATTACATAGAGTGATAACTTTGCCTGTTCTATTGAAAGTTACCCTAACATCAAATAATAAAAAATCCCAAGTCTCCTAGGTTGGTGGGTACCATGGAGTTTGTGAATTAAAATATGAGGTATTCCTGATGGAAGGATATACTCTGGGACATCTAAATTTATTTCAAAATCAAGTTATAAGGCTTTTACTTGATTTCATCAAGTTTTATTTTTCTTTATCTGTTGGACTTTGAACCAATAGGACGGAACTTTGTTTATTTGTATATCTGATACAGAATATCATGATGGAAAACAATGTCTCTTTCCTTTTCTTCCTCTCTTCCTTTTAAATACAGATATGTAAAAGCAACAGCAGTAAAAAGCAAGAATTAAAAGTAAATGGTTGCCCCTTTGCATTGAGACATGCAAAAGATGGATCAAAACTCACACTTCTGTTAGATGTCTGGGTAGAAAATTGGCACACAGTTGTGTTTTGCACTTCTGGCCCTTTGGAAAGTAGTGATTAAAATCCAGCTGATGGAATTGGACATGCGTTCCAGTCTATGCGCTGATACCAGGAAACCTTGGACATTGTCCTCAGTCTAACTGTTCCACAGACCATATTTGTTGATAAGTTGCAGAATCTACTTCTGTAGAATTTCTGGTAAGATTATAAGAAAATGTATATCAGATGCTTGGCACTATGCTTGATGTACAGTAGCTTCTCACTGGCTGCCATGCACTTGTTTGAGATTATTCTGTCATCTTTGTTACTATACTGTTCAATGAATCCTTACAAAATTCTTGCTGGTAAGCAATAAAAGTAAAGACTTTCATAGGCAATTACAGATTGACTATGGAATATTCCTGAAATTGTTCCTATGACTATTTCAGAATCTATATAATTTTGAAAAATGAGATTAACTTATTTTTGAATATATAAGATAGATATGAGTCAATGGTAGTATTTGTATAGCTTAGACTAATGCAAAAACGTACAGTTTCATGCAAATGACTTTTGTTAAACTTGTTCAGTTTAATAGAATCAAGTGGTCTATATCTTTTCTCTCTCCCTGTTTTCCTACCTTTATGTGTGTTCTTTTTCTTTAGTTATTTTACTGAGATATGATCTATATGCAGTGAAGTACACAGATCCTAAGTGTACTTTTCAATGAGTGTGACAAATGCATACAACCTGCATATCTTCTTTCTGTTCATATCATTGTTTCCTTTACCATCATTATTTTGGCACCCCACTCCAGTACTCTTGCCTGGAAAATCCCATGGACGGGAGAGCCTGGTGGGCTGCCGTCTATGGAGTCGCACAGAGTCGGACACGACTGAGCGCCTTCACCATCATTATTAACACATTGTCAAGTATCTATGGAACATTTTATCCACGTATTCATCAGTCCTCCCAACAATCCTACCTGTTTCAAACTATTGTTCTTCCCATTTCACAGATGAGAACTGAGTTTAACATGAAGTCACTAAGGTCACTTGCTTTGCCTAAGTCACGGAGAGCTACCTTAGAACCTAAGCTTTGCCCCTGACTAGCATCTCTCTGTCACTTCTGTAGAAGCCAGATGACAATTTCTTTTCACTCTAATGAAACTGCATGTACAGGCTTCTCATTGTGGTGACTTCTCTTGTTGCAGAGCATGGGCTCAAGGGTGGGTGGGCTCAGTAGTTACGGCTGCCATGTTCTAAAGCACAGGCTCAGCAGTTGTGGTGCACAGTCTTAGTAGCTCTGGGTCATGTGGGATCTTCCCAGACCAGAGATTGAACTGCTGTCCCTTACGTTGCAAGGCAGATTCTTTACCACTGAGCCCCCTGGGAAGCCCTGGCACAAATTCTTTTAGTCAAACATTTCTCAGTCATTCTGTTTTGTGAGTATATTTTAATCAAAATGAAATCCAGTATATAGAGAGACATTGAAGTGTTTTCCTCTAAGTCAAAGGACCTGTTGAAAACAGAAACTATGTGTTTGTATATGTTATATAGTGGAATGCAGCATGAACAGAATAATTAAAGTTTAGTCCAATTTACTTCACTTGGAATATGTATCATCTGTTATTTTTGACTGAAGGCAAATTGCCATTGACTAGTGACAATGTATTTTGATACTCAATAATAAGGAGCAATCTTTAATATATTGTTTAAAAGAAGAAAATTATTAATCTATTATATTTTGAAATTTAAAATATTTGCCCATATTGTTAAAAAAAAACTGGCCCACAATCTAAAATTGATCTAAAATTGGTCCCCTCACCAGTTTTTACTCAGACTTTGAATATTTTTCTATTTGATATGATCTAAAATTCTTTTTACCTTTCTTCTTTCAGAATTATTTTCTATATTTGTAATTTGGACTGTTCTTCAGTCAGTTTGCTAAGCAGAAGAATATAACACAATATTCATTCAAATGGATTTCCTCAAAGTCTTTAAAAAGACACATATTGTATCTTACTTGGAGGGCTTCTCTAATTTTTAAAAGTAAGATAGAATAATTAAGTAAGAAATGAGAAAATATTCATTGAGTCAAACATATTTTCTTTATCCATTGAATGCCTATAGTACTATAATCTATGTAAACTCAGTGCCAAGCCTGTGGTTTATTGTTTGGAAAGTGAAACTACCTTAATGAAGGAATATGTGATTTAGTATTTAAACCAGCTATGAACAATATCACTCCTCTAATTATGTATAAAGTTATCTCAACATTTTTATATCAACTTTGGGGTTTTTAAATGGAATAAAATTTTCTATTTAGTTCAGTCAGTGGAAGTGGTTGGAAGTTATTCATAGAATTAAGAAGTTAAATTTTACTATTCTTATTTTCCTAGAAAAGTATACCAAAGGAGCATTTATAAAAATGAAACTATTTTGCAGTGATCTTAAATATTCTAAATGATTATTCCAGACTGTTTTTCAATATCTATGTTAGTTCGATGCAATGTTAATAAAATTGAAAAGGTTGTTAGATTTTTGAGAACATAATGGTAATGGAAATGACGGTATTATTGCTTTTGACGTAACAGATTTAGCATATTAAGCTGACGTTATTCCGGTCTTATACTAAGTAATTTGCCTAACTTTAAGCGGCTCATCCTCTTACAGTATTAGAGCCTCCATTATGACTTCAGTAACCTCCGTATTTGTTACATTTTGCAATTTGTATGGAATGAACTTTAAAAAATTATGGAATACAAATTATTTTTCATCTGTTTGTAAATGAAACTTTACAAAATAAATTAACCTAAGCATATGCTCATCTATATATTATGAGTGTGTGTGTGTGTATATATATATGTGTGTGTGTGTATATATATGTGTGTGTGTGTGTATATATGTGTGTGTGTATATATGTGTGTGTGTATATATATGTGTGTGTGTGTATGTATGTATGTATATATATATATATATGTATATATATATATGTATGTATGTATGTGTGTATATATACATGGGCTTCCCAGTGGTTCAGACGGTAAAGAATCTGCCTGCAGTGCAAGAGATCGGGGTTCCATCCCTGGGTCAAAAAGATCCCCTGGAGGAGGTCATGGCAACCCACTCCAGTATTCTTGCCTGGATAATCCATGAACCGAGGAGCTTGGCGAGCTATAGTCCATAGTGTTCTAAAGACTTGGACACAACTGAAGGGACTTAGCATGCACGCATGTACATGTGTATGTACACTTATATATATTCATATACATATAGCTTCTGTGCATATACACATACATGTATGTGTGTATACATATAGTATGTGTATATGCATGTGTGTATATGTGTATATATATGCTTGCATGCTCAGTTCCTTCAGTCATGTCTGACTCTTTGCAACCCTGTGGACTGTGCCCCACTAGGCTCCTCTGTCCATGGAATTCTTCAGGCAAGAATACTGGAATGGGTTGCCATGACCTCCTCCAGGGGATCTTCCCAACCCAGGGATCAAACCCACATCTCCTGTACCTCCTACATTGCAGGTGGATTCTTTACCATTGAGCTACCAGAGAAGCCCATGTATATATATACATACATGTATATATGTGTATATATATATATATATATATATATAATATCTATCTCATGTATTTTTGTAGGAATTATTATTAGGGGTTTGGCACTTGGTACTGACTAACATGACTTACTCCATCCCTCATGTGTTTTCAGTCTATAAATGGAAGTGTCTAGGAAACAGTAAGGATCAGCTAAATTCTAATAATCACTTATATGTTTTTTTTAACAATCATTTTAAAGTTTTTAGTTAAGATTGAGAGTCCAGAAATCACACAGAACACATATCTAGTTGAAAGGATGACCTAGCTAGTTAAGTTTTGAAGGGGCCATTAGAATGGGTCCTCCTGCCTAGAAAGCCATTACCATGGATGGGGCTGTGGCTTAATTTCTCATTTTATTCTGGTGTCAATTCAAAGATCCCTTATGAACAGCACCTTCTCTGAAGCAGCATGCCCAAAAGTGTTTGTCTATTTTCTGTCTTCCTTATCCGAGTCAGATCAGTCAGGGCCTTTTTCTGCTGTGTTCACTGAAATGTTTTCCATACCTAGAGGAGGTCTGACCAAAAGAAGACTATAGAATGTGTCTATGGAGTGCATGAATGAATAAATTACAGAACTATAAAACAACTTTTGACATCATCTCTAATTTTTCTAACTTCTATAAAGTAACTAAGCCTGAGATTGATTGCTTAGTTGATTTCCTCTGTATTCTTTATTCTTCCTCAGGGATTGAGGAAGCACCAGAATCCTAACTCATTACTTCATTCCGTGACATTCCCTTCTGCCTGTAATAGGCAGGGTAACAAAGGGTAAAAAACTGATGTTTAAGAGAAGGCATGGGTAATGTTCTAGACATAGGTAAGTTAAATAGATACATTTGGATCATTCTCTATCTTAATGTGTCATCTAGTTTGAATTTGTATTTTTGAACCTCAAGTCATATGGAATAATTGATATTATTAAGAAACTAAGTTTTTCAGATGTATGTTTTTGAAGTGTCATAATTTTTATATTAATACATTTCCATGTGTGGTAGCTTATTTTGGATTCTAATTTTATAATAGACATAATTTTTTACCATTCTTTAGAATTTATAGACCATTGTGAGGTTCATTATCTTTAAATTGCAGTTTTTCAAATGTAATAGAGTCTGTAATAATTTATAGTTACTATTAGAAAAGATAAAATAGTTCCTTAGCTTGAAAATTTTGGGTTAAGAAGAAAATGCTAAGACAGCTGATTGTCTTCAGAAGGCTCCTTGATTGATTCACAGTTGAAATTTAGGGATTGTTCGTATCAGAATCTTAAGAGAAAGTCTTTAACTTCCACATTATTAGCTAAGCAAAAGAAGTGCTAGTTGGAAATGAGAAAGTATTAATAGATGCCAAACTTTATAGCCCAACTGAACTATGGTTTCCTTGTTAGCTTATATAATTGGCTTACAGTGGTTTCTAAAATCTCCTCTTTTTCTTAGTTACTCTGTTGCCATACACATACATATAAATGTTTGTGTACCCACAGTAACATGTGCATATACAAGCCAATTCATATACATGCAAAAACTATTCACTTCCAACTGTAGAGAGTACATCTCAGTCTTTTAATCCCTGGTTCCTCAGCCTGTCACATCTTAGACTTTCAGTAAATGCTTCAAAAATAAATTTTAAAATATCTCTTTACTTATAAAGAAAACATATCCTTTAAGCTAATTGTATACATTTTCTATTGCTGCAAATTACTACAAACTTGAAAGCCATTAATATCCATTTATTATTTTACAATTCAGTAGGTCAAAATCTGCTGCTGATCACACTGGGCTAAAATCCTGGTGTTGCCCAGAACTGCATACCTTTCTCTGGGTTCTGGGTAGAATCCATGCCCTTCTTTTCTAGTTGCTAGAATCTGCCGTTTTCTTGGCCAATGACCCTCTTTCTCCACTTTCAAAACTAACAAAGATAAATCGAATCCTTCTTACATCACATCGCTCTCACCTCTTCCATCTTACATCTCCTACTAGTAACTGATCCTTCTGCCTCCCTTTTTTAAGGACCCTGGTGATGACATTGGGTCTTTCATATAATCTTTCTTTCCCAAGTTCCTTCATCACATCTTCAAAGTTGCTTTTCTAAAAGTTAACACCTTCACTGTGAAGTATATATTTTATATACTTAAAAAATACAAGGGAAGGAATGTAGTAAACTTTTAAAGCCAAGTGATTAAGATAGAATTTTACAATTAAAAATATGATATCAAATGAATAAGGTATTCTTTTTATAGTCTGTTTTGAAAAAAACAGATTACTTTTGTTTCATATATCTGTACACAGTTTGGGCTCATGGTGGCATATTAAAATAGAGTGACTTGTGAGAAACTGATGACTTTTCAAGAAGACAATTTACTTATTTAAGAAACAAAACTAAAATGTTTTAAACATTTTGATTCAAATCCTGAAATAATTTGTGTATTTTTATTCTTTCTTTACAAAGGATTATTAAACTTAATTTTAAGCTGAATTCACATTATTAAGGGTGTTTATTATGATACTGGTGGTGGTTTACTTGCTAAGTCATATCTGACTCTTTGAAACCCCATGGACTTTTTAGCCTGCCATGCTCCTCTGTCCATGGGATTTTCCAGACTACTGGAGTGCGTTGCCAAAGATCCACTGGAGAAGGGATTGGATGCCCACTCCAGTGTTCTTGGGCTTCCGTTGTGGCTCAGCTAGTAAAGATCTGCCTGTAATACGGGAGACCTGGCTTCAATCCCTGGGTTGGGAAGGTCCCCTGGAAAAGGGAAAGGCTACCCACTCCAGTATTCTGGCCTGGAGAATTCCATGGACAGAGGAGCCTGGTGGGCCACAGTCCATGGGGTCACAGAGTCTGAAATGACTGAGTGACTTTTGGGGCTTCCCTGGTAGCTCAGTTGGTAAAGAATCTGTCTGCACTGCCGGAGATCCAGGTTCAGTTCCTGGTAGGGAAGACCCCCTGGAGAAGGAAATGGCAACCCACTCTAGTATTCTTGTCTGGAAAATCCCATGGACAGAGGAGCCTGGCAGGCTACAGTCCATGGTGTTGCAAAGAGTCAGATATGACTTAGTGCCTAAACCACCACATTATGATACTAGCGTGTATTTCTCCACAGTTCTGCATCTCCTTTTTGTATTCCTTTTTTCCTTTATTACAGCTAGAATGTTAGATACATTTCTGTCCATATTGGGCCTTTAAGAGGTTATATAGCTAATGGAAATGCATTTATATGAATTCAAGTTCTGCCTCTTCCAAAATTAATTGCCGTAAGGAAAGTTGGTTAGTCTCGTAGGGTTTGCTTAGACTTTTTCAATTTAATTTACTAGCCTGTAAAATGGTCTAGTCTGAAGACCAGGGGAGTTACAAGAATTCAATGACATAAGGAATGTGAAAGTTTATGGTATAGGGCCTGGTCTATGTTAAGTGACCAATGAGTGCTTTGCTTTTCTTGTTCTGTTAACTAGAAATTAAGTTTCAGACTTACAGCTTCTAAATTTATATTTCCAGCTTGGATGCCTCTGTTGAATTCCAGACTTATACATCCCACAGCAATAAATGATCTCTTGACTTAGATATCTAAACAAATCTCAAATTCCATGTGTCCCAAATAAAACTCCTAATAGTCTCCTTTAAATTTGCCCCATCTTCAGCCTTCCTAATCCCAGCCTTCCAGGGCTTCCCAGGTGGCACTAGTGGTAAAGAACCCGCATGCCAATGCAGGAGACATAAGAGACCTGGGTTCAATCCCTGGGTCAGGAAGATCCCCTGGGGGAGGGGATGGCAACCCACTCCCGTATTCTTGCCTGGAGAATTTCATGGACAGAGGAGCCTGGAGGGCTATAGTCTATTGGGTCACAAAGAGTCAGGCATGACTGAAGCTATTTGCGTGCACACATGCACACCAGTCTTCCAGGTGCTCTGTCAAAGATCCTGGGGACGTGGGGAGGGGCTCTTTGACTCATCTTACACTCGTATACATCAGTCCCAATCTACTACCAAGTCCAGTTGCTGAAGAATCCAGAATCTGACTACTTGTCACCACCTTTTCTGCTGCAATGATTGTGTAGCCAGTATCATTCCTACTACTACAGAAGCCTCAGCACCGCTGTCTGCTTCTTTACTTATTGTGGATTCACGGTAGAGTATCAATCAGTCAGTCAATGTTGCTCCTCTATGTGAAGCCCTTCAACAATAATTCCTCATCTCAGAGTAAAAGTTTTAGATCTTACAACCACACTCAAGGTCCTAGGCAGTTGGTCTTCTTTATCTTTGTCATTACATCATCTCTTATTATCACGGTTTCCCTGGTGGCTCAGATGGTAAAGCATCTCCCTCCAATGCAGGAGACTCAGGTTCAGTCCCTGGGTTGGGAAGATCCCCTGGAGAAGGAAATGGCAACCCACTCCAGTACTCTTGCCTGGAAAATTCCATGGATGGAAGAGCTTCGTTGGCTACAGTCCATGTAGTCGCAAAGAGTCAGACACGACTGAGCGACTTCACTTTCACTGTCTTTTCACTTTCATCTCTTATTACCTTTCTCCCCACTTACTCTGCTTGAGCTACGCTTGTTCTTACTATTCTTTATGCATCCCCACTGAGGGTATTTGCGTGAACTCTTTTCTCAGCGGCACCACTTGCTTTTTATTTTATATTGCAGTGTAGCCAATTAACAATGTTGTGATACTTTCACGTGGACAGCAAAGGGACTCAAGGGATACATACACATGTATCCACTCTTTCCCAAACTCCCCTCTCATCTAGTGTCGAGTTACAATGAGCAGACTTCCCTGTGCTGTACACTGGGGCCTTGCTTTTTGAGATATCCTCAAAGCTCATTTCCTCCATGCCTGGGTCTTCAAGTCATGAATCCAGCGTTGCCTTTCCAACAAACAGTTTAGCCTGACCAGGCCCTCCATTTCAAATTGAAGCCTTCACCACTTGTACTGCCAATCCTCTTCATCCTATTCTCTCTTTCTGCAAGAGCACCTATCATCTTTACTTACATGGTAAAATTTATTTATTACATTCATTCTTTACTCTCTGTCCCTTTGACTGGAAAGCATGATTGTGGAGCTGCTTTTTTTTAAATTTTGTTCACTGATATTTCTCAAGATTCTAGAATGGCGTCTGACACATAATAGATGCTCAATAAATACAGGTGGAATGAATTGGGTAAACAATAATTAGATCAGAAAAATGCAGAGTTGTTTACATTTTATTCCATACTGTTTATTTTAAAAGAACCCATTTAGACTGAAGAGCAGTGTGAGTATTCTATTTGCAGTTTGGAAAACACTTGGAAAGCCGCATAGATTAAGTAGTTAAGATAATGGTGGTGCTTTTGAAATTGCACTGCCTTGGAATGATTGCTGTTACTGCCACATAAAAAGCTCATTGGGATCATCAGCTTTCTGATTCTTCTGTCAATCTCAGTTCAGTCCAGTTGCTCAGTCATGTTCGACTCTTTGCGACCCCATGGACTGAAGGATGCCAGGCCTCCCTGTCCATCACCAACTCCCAGAGTTTACTCAGACTCATGTCCATGGAGCCAGTGATGCCATCCAACCATCTCATCCTCTGTCATCCCCTTTTCCTCCTGCTCTCAATCTTTTCCAGCATCAGAGTCTTTTCAAATGAGTCAGTTCTTTGCATCAGGTGGCCAAAGTATTGCAGTTTCAGCCTCAGCATCAGTCCTTCCAATGAATATTCAGGACTGATTTCCTTTAGGATGGACTGGTTGGATCTCCTTGCAGTCCAAGGGACTCTCAAGAGTCTTCTCCAGCACCACAGTTCAAAAGCATCAATTCTCCAGCACTCAGCTTTCTTTATAGTCCAACTCTCATATCCATACATGACTACTGGAAAAATCGTAACTTTAATTATATGGATCTTTGTTGGCAAAGTAATGTCTCTGCTTTTTAATATGCTGTTTAGGTTGGTCATAACTTTTCTTCCAAGGAGCAAGCATCTTTTAATTTCATGGCTGCAGTCACCAACTGCAGTGATTTTGGAGCCCCCAAAAAAAGTCTGTCACTGTTTCCATTGTTTCCCCATCTATTTGCCATGAAGTGATGGGACCAGTTGCCATGATTTTAGTTTTCTGAATGTTGAATTTTTAACACTTTTTCATTCTCCTCTTTAACTTTCATCAAGAGGCTCTTTAGTTCTTCACTTTCTGCTGTAAGGGTGGTGTAATCTGCATGTCTGAGGTTATTGATATTTCTCCTGCAATCTTGATTCCAACTTGTGCTTCCTCCAGCTCAGCGTTTCTCATGATGTACTCTGCATATAAGTTAAATAAGCAGGGTGACGATATATAGCCTTGATGTACTCCTTTCCCAATTTGGAACCAGTCTGTTGTTCCATGTCCATTTCTAACTGTTCCTTCCTAATCTGCATACAGATTTCTCAAGAGGCAGATCAGGTGGTCTGATATTCCCGTCTCTTGAAGAATTTTCCAGCTTTTGTTGTGGTCCACACAGTCAAAGGCTTCGGCATAGTCAATAAAGCAGAAGAAGATATTTTTCTGAAACTCTCTTGCTGTTTTGATGACCCAACTGATGTTGACAATTTGACTTCTGAAATCTGTATCAACCTGAATAACTTCAAATACTTAGCCAGGTAGTTGGTGCTGCTAAGTCACTTCAGTCGTGTCCGACTCTGTGCAACCCCATAGACAGCAGCCCACCAGGCTCCCCCGTCCCTGGGATTCTCCAGGCAACAACACTGGAGTGGGTTGCCATTTCCTTCTCCAATGCATGAAAGTGAAAAGTGAAAGTGAAGTTGGTCAGTCGTGTCCGACCCTCAGCGACCCCATGGACTGCTGCCTTCCAGGCTCCTCCATCCATGGGATTCCCCCCCACCAAAAAAAATCTTGATTTAAAAAATATTTTTCCCTTATTTTTTTTTCTAAGCATCCCCAATTCATAAATGTAGACATTCAGTTGAAGCCATCTTTTCAAGATAAGGAAATATAGCTCCAACTGAAAACATAAAGTTCCATCATAATTTATCTCCATATGTCTTTCTCCTATATACCCAGCATTTTTTATTCATTTCATGTTAGTACATATGTATTCTGTCACCAGATCTTGAATTGCCCATCTTATGTTGGATTTGTGACATTGTGCGTCATCAAGAGCTGTTCTCAAAAACACAGATTCAATTACATCTAACAAACAGGCCAAATATCTAATCTGCCACCATTAAAGCTATATTAACCTGCTTTTATCCAGTGGGGGTTGACTAACAGAGTAAAGCCACATCTGTGTCCACAGCTGCTTCCTTTTAGGCAAGAACCATAGCATAATATTCAGGACAAGGGCCTTTGAAAGAGTCTGTACGTAAAGCATAATTTTAGGTATCAGGCAAAGCCTGTGTTTACTGTTCTGGGCCTCGAGTTATCCATCTGTTTCCCCACTCACAGAGAGTCCACTTTGTCTTTTTTGGGTTCCTGCTGCATTCCCTTCTGTTTCAGTCATTAAAAACCTATTTTCCAGAGGTTTTCATTTATGTCTTAGTGTGAAGTATTTATCCCGGAAGTAATTGCTTTTATAGCTTAATTTTCAACTAAATGAATAGGTGTTTTTTTTTTCCATTAAAAAGTTGGATATGAGTAAGTTGGTAGAACTATTATAAGAGGGAATTGTGATAATTTCAGGAGGTATTTCAGCCTAATCCATTGTTTTATAGTGTCTGATCCTGAACTTACAATTTTATATCTTCTGGTTATTTTGTTACTAGATGGCACTTAATGTTTTCCTTGGTTGTAAAATGTCTTGACTTTTTTTGGTGCAGCTTCAAAAATCTAGAAATGAATGAAATGATCAAATTTATATATAACAACAGCTTTTCTAGCAGCCACTAGTATAACGTTGCTCTTAAGTCATAGTTACTAGAGTTGGAAGCTGTGTTTGAATTACTTACAAATTTGATAGGTAAAGAAAGAATAGTTCATTTATTTAATTCATATTTATGACTTTTATAGCTTAACATTTTGTTTAAACAGCCATTTCTTGTTTCTTTCTTGTGAAATATGTTCTCATTAACATTTTAAATATTAATAATATTTACTTATTCTGTGTGATTATAGAATAGTGCTTGCCTTATACATTTATTTAATGTATTTTTGAAATATAAATGTTTTACCACTTTATATTTAGACATTATCCTTCTATTTTAAAAATTCTTAAAGAGCTCTTCATTCAGACAACAATGAATTAATTATCATTTTCTTCTAAATTTTTGGGTTTGATTTGAAATAGGGGTTTAGAACATTTTTGGAATTCAGTTATGTGAATGGTAATTTCCATTTAAATAAGTGAATTGTGGGTTTTTTCTAAGTTGTAATACAGAATTTTCAGCAAATTTAGTTGAATAATGTATATGCCTTTTCTGTTGGTTTATTATATTAGATTAATTAAATGATGATCAGTTAATATAAAGAACACATTGGAATTAGAAGACTAGGTAGAAATTATACTGTATGAGTGATAGAAGCCAGATAATAGTGGAGAGAGAAGTAGATTGGAAGTGAGGACATGGAGAAATACACTTTAGATTGCTTTTTTCCAAGGTGCTGGATAATGAGAAATACAAAAATAAAAATAGCTAAGGAACGTGATTTGGAGAGAAAAATCTAAATTTATGAATAGAAGGGAGAGACTTGAGCATATTTGCCAAAGGGAAAGTTGAGATGGAAAGATTTATAGCATAGGATGGTTCAGTCAAAGCACTGGTAGAATTAGACCTGAAGAAGCAGGAGGAGGGACTCTAACCCCTAGATGGATCTGTTAACAGTGGCTGAAGACAGGCACTGTTTCCACTGAGTTAGGAACTAGACAATAGAGCTGGATATGCTGCGTGTGTAGTGGTAGGAAGAAGGGTCTGAAATTGAGGCAGTTTCTATAGTATGACTTTTATATATGTTCCATAAAATAAGAAGGAAAGCATGCTCAGAGTATGAAGAGGAGGGTGATAGATGTTATTTATGTCTGAATTTTTTCATGCATTTATTTAGTAAATACTTATTCAATGTTGCCACATGTAAAGCCCTGGGCTAAGACCAAGAAATCCTTTAATGACTCTAATTATGGAATATAGTATCTGGGAGATTAGAGCATATTTTAAGCTGAGCAAAATGACTGTCCAGAAATTTCTGAGTCCATTAGGCCCACATCTACCATTATCAGTGCTTAGTAAATGAGGGTGCTGCTGCTGCTAAGTCACTTCAGTCATGTCCAACTCTGTGCAATCCTATAGACGGAAGCCCACCAGGCTCCCCCATCCCTGGGATTCTCCAGGCAAGAACCCTGGAGTGGGTTGCCATTTCCTTCTCCAATGCATGAAAGTGAAAAGTGAAAGTGAAGTTGCTCAGTCGTGTCCAACTCTCAGTGACCGCATGGACTGCAGCCCACCAGGTTCCTCCATCCATGGGATTTTTCCAGGCAAGAGTACTGGAGTGGGATGCCATTGCCTTTTCTGAGTAAATGAGGATATTGCTTTGTAAATTTCAATTCCATCATATTAGGTGGTGATCTGCTGTCCTAAGAGTGAGTAATGGAAAATTCAGAAGTGCCAGATTCCAAATAAATTGTTTAGGAGAGAAAAAATATTCTTTATCATTATTTAGGAAACATCTATCATGATATAAAAATATCCATTCAATAATACAGCATTATTCATAGTAAGGGTCACCAGATTCTTATTCATTTTTAGTTTTTAAAGTTTTTCTGGAATAAATATGGTGTGTTTTTTCCCCAGAATTAATTATATAGGGTCATTTCCATCCTACCAAAGGATATTTTTGAAGGTCTGTTCATCTCCTACTTATTAATTTCTCTTTTAATATGTATGCCTTTGAGCAGTGATTTTGTAATCTTCCATGTTTTACATTTTACAGTGTAATATATTAAAAAATCTGGGCCTCACTATCATAAAATCAAACAATTTTTATAGTCCTCCTGTAAAAACATATTTATATTTAGAACATAAATCTATGCAATTTTAGGAATAAAGTATGTTAACATACTATGTTAGAAATATTTGAGGGAGCTAAGACCAGATAAAATAGGGGATTTAGTGAAATGTTTAATGTCTACCAACCAATATGAATATGGAAAGGACAGGAAAAAGAAAGTATAAGACATGTAAAGGATTGAGAAAAAATTACTTGAGTAATACTTATGAGAATCTCTTTTATGTCACTTTCATTACCTCTGTGTCACTCTGATGGTGATAATGTTTGTGGGGAAGATTTAGGATAATATCTCTTCCATTTATCAATTTACTAGTTGTTTGGGGGATGTTACTTGATAATGCTCATGTGAAGAGTTGACTCACTGGAAAAGACCCTGATGCTGGGAGGGATTGGGGGCAGGAGGAGAAGGGGACGACAGAGGATGAGATGGCTGGATGGCATCACTGACTCAATGGACGTGAATCTGAGTGAACCCCGGGAGTTGGTGATGGACAGGGAGGCCTGGCGTGCTGCGATTCATGGGGTCGCAAAGAGCCGGACACGACTGAGTGACTGAACTGAACTGAACTGAACTTGATAATGACAACAGAAGAGCCTTTACAGTAAGAATATTGGCATTGTTAAGTGATAAACACTTATATAATTTTTCTTTCTGATTTTTGTTATAAAATGTCAAGGCAGGAATCTAAAAGAGATGCAAGCTTATATAGTGTTTGCACTATTGAAATGTATTTTCTGTGCTTAAATATTTAGTTGAGGTGAACTCAAATATGTGTAACAGATTTTAAAATTTGTAGTAGTTTTTGAATTTTGTCTTCAAGGAGTTCATAGTTCCATAAGTCACTGGAAACCCATTCAGGTTAATTACAATGGATTTTTTTTAGTGTGATAATAAAAGTAAGTTTGAATAGTTGCATGAATAGTTGTTTGAATAGTTGCATCCTTGAAATAGGCAAGGGCCTAGAAAACTGTTTAAGGAAGTATAAGGAATAATGCTTTGAACTGTATTTTTAAGAAGATAGCCAGAAGGTGGAAATTGGGGATCGAGGAAAGGCAGCAAAAAATATTCAAGGCAGAAAGAACCAAGAATATTTGATCCTACCCTGTTGTTTGTTGCTGGAGCATCAATTTGAAGGCTCATGTGATCGGAAGTGAGGCTGCAGAGGAAACAAGGCCAGATGGTGGAGGGTCATTATTTCATGTTCAGGATCCTTTATTCTGTCAGGGAAAGCCAACCCACATAGCCAGAGTCAAAGCTATATTTCTGATCTAAGAAATCTTTCCTTCTCAGTGATCCATGTGGACCACAAAATTGAGATGGAGAGACTGGCTGTGGAGAAATCTTTTGGAACATAATTGACATAAACCATGGAACTGGTGATGAGTCCTTGACTACTGGAGTGGGAATGGGAATAGGGTTCTAACTCTTGATAAGATGACTGACAGTGGAGCTGCAGAAAGGATTTAGCTTGTTATTTAGAGACTGGATGGCTAGAGGGAAATGCAAGAAATAATGTAGAGAAGAGACAAGTTTGACAGGAGTGACTAGAGGGTTTGATGAGATGAATTCATTTGAATTTTAGCTTGCAGTTATGAGGGACATTTGGGTAGAGAATCCCAACAGAAAGTATGAAGTTCAGAGTAAAGGCTTTTTAGCTTTAGAAAATAAGTATAAATAGGGAGGACAACATCAACCTTATCAATAGAGTTCTGGATTCTATTTTAACCCATCATTGTGTGCTTTGTTCTAATAAATTACCAGGTACTGATATTAAGTTAACAAGTGAAGATCTAACAGGGTTCTTACTGTTTGCTAAAAACAAACAAAATAATAACAAAAAAAACTGAATCACAAAAGTGGTTGAAGAGTTAGTGTTTGTAGTTTAATTTTTATCAACCTGAAATTCAAAAAGAAAATCTGAAATAATACATGACTTTTTTTTATAGTAATCTCACACCAAAAAGAAATAATCAAATATTCATGATAGAATGAATTTTATTATTTATTCCCATTGAAACATAACTATGGACTCTAGAGACCATTTTTCCTATGTTAAAGTATAATTTTCACAGTAATAAAATCATGAAACATAAAATGAACATAAGTCAAAGATTATATTTAACTCATTAATTAATGAGGCAATCAGGAAGGTATTAAACCCAGTTCAAATGAGAATTTAACTTTCAGGAATTTATGTTCTCAACCAGACAAAATTAATTTGCATTGTTATGAACAGGATCCTTTACGTTGCTATGGACAGAAAGCTTCCGCATTGCTATTGATTTCCTTGGACTTGGACTTCCCTGGTGACTCAGACGTTAAAGAATCCTCCTGCAATGCAGAAGACCCAGGTTCCATCCCTGGGTAGGGAAGATCCCCTGGAGAAGGGAAAGGCTACCCAGTCCAGTATTCTGGCCTAGAGAATCCCATGGACAAAGGAGCCTGGCAGGCCACAGTCCATGGGGTCACAAAGAGTCTGAAATGACTGAGTGACTGATACTTCCTCTAACTTCAGATCTATTTCTAGAGCTGTCAAATAGTCTGGTCTGAAGCAGTCAGAGATGCATATGCAGATTTTTATATTTATAAAGTTAGTAATATCCCCTAGTCTTGCTCAATGTGAGATCCCTTCGTGAGCTGTTGGTGAAATTAATTTGTTTCCTATTTAGTAGAGTAGCACTGAAAATAAGTGGAAGTGTAAAAGTAAACTGGGATTCACTTAACTGTAGTTTTCAGAGTGCTAGTGAAGTAATCAAGTAATGTACATGGCCAGTTCTGCTTCCAGTATAGTGATAAAGAATCCACCAGCCAATGCAGGAGACACAGGAAGACACAAGTTCAATCCCTCGTTGGGAAGATCCGCTGGAGGAGGAAGTGACAACCTGCTCCAGTATTCTTGCCTGGAGAATGCCATGGACAGAAGAGCCTGGTGGGCTATAGTCTATGGAGTTGCAAGGAGTCAGACACAACTGAACAACTGAGCATGCATACTAAAAATCAACATAGTTATTACCCAGAGAGAACACGGGATTTGTCTGGTGTCTCAGAGGCAGTTAGTCAGTGGCAAGGCTGTAAGTTTGTCTCCATCAACATGAGTTCTTTCTTCTGTTTCATACATCACAATGCAGGACGAGGAATAGCGAGTAGTTTTGAAAATTGTTTGAGCTCTTTCAGAGCATTGGGTGCCATTTATTATCCCTGTTTATCATTGAGACATTCATCCATCCATCCAACAAGTTCACTCTAATAGTTAAAATGATCCGGGAATAAAACAGAACTAACAAAATAAGATTTAGCCCTGGTTCCTGACCAGTAGATACGAAGGTGGGATTGGAGGCTGGAGATTACAGTAGCTCTTTTAACAGTGGGGAAAGGAGGGTAAACTTGCCCTTGGGATGTGTCTGGATTGCTTGGTTATACAAATGTGTGACTATAAGAACTCATATGTGTGGTGCTTTTCTTGATTGTATAATAGGTACCATGGTGACATAAATAAACTTCTTTACTGATTTTCTGTTCTTTTTCTTATTAGCTTCTCACTGCAGAAAACTATTGATTATGCCCTAATTCTACTGGATATCCTTGGGGGGAAAAAATATATATATATATAGTACTTGTTTCCATATATGATAATTGGGATGTGATCCCACAGGTCTGCTGTTGCAAACCTCTGCAACTACCTTAAGTATCAGATTCTTCATTCTTTAAGCTCAGTAAGTTGGGGACATATCGTACAGAGTCCTTTTCTATGGCAATGGTTGTCATGCTGGAATGTGTACCCAAGTCTCCTGCCAACTTGTCAAATGCAGAGTCCTAGGCCCCAAACTTTGTGTTATAACTTAATAAACCTGGGATCCTAGGTAGTGGTCCACAAGGTGGCTGTATTTAGTTACACCCTCCTGATCAGAGGACCCCTAACATGATTGGTCCAAGACCACACTTTAAGAAACATCAGCTCTGGTTTTCTGAAGATAGATGAGAGCTTTCTATCATTGGCATGGGCAATTCCTGTACATTATTTGAATAGCTAAACATTGAGTTGGCCCAAAGAGTTACCAGAGTAAATGGAAAACCCGAATGAACTTTTTTGCCAACCCAATATTTACATCTCCCTAAGAATTGAGAGATACAGTAAATTTGCTCCACAAGGGTAAATTTTAGGCAAAATCTTCCAGTGTTTCAGCTCTCAGAAAAGACTGATTGTTTATTCATCAGAAGACTGCTTACAAAGAGAGATCTATCTTGAGACTATTCAGATGTATTACAGGCACAGAAATTTTTAATGGGCAAAGATTAAGTATAAATTGATCTTTACAGGACACTTTTTAAAAGTTCTTTAATCCTTGCAATGATAATGACTGAACTCATAGAGCTGAAACTTAAAACTTCCATGGATATTTAACACTGACAAAAATGGGGATCTATTTGGGAGAAGATTTTGAAATATTCAATATAACCACCTTCAGCCTTTTCCTTAATCCTATGAAAATATTCCCTTGTGGCTCAGACAGGGAAGAATCTGTCTGTAATGCAGGAGATCCAGGTTCAGTCCCTGGGTTAGGGAACCCAGGTTCAGTCCCCGGGTTCAGATCCCCTGGAGAAGGTAATGGCAACCCACTCCAGTATTCTTGTCTGGAGAATCCCTTGGACAGAGGAGCTTGACGCACTACAGTCCATGGGGTTGCAAAGAGTCAGATACAACTGAGCAACTAACATGAAAATATTAGCTTTAAAACAAAAGGAAAAGCAACAGAGATCATGTGAAGAGGACTCTTTTTAAAATCCAACAAACTGCTACCATAAAGAAAAAAAATCTAATAGTGTATTGGAGTGTTTCTATGTTTGTAAATAAAAATTACCAGATGTTTCAGATCTGAATTTTTTTTCATTTTCCATGTAAAAGATAATAGTTATCAGTTGCTTTAAAACCAATTAATAAGGGATTAAGAGAACAGAAGGGCATAATCAGATTTTTAAGAAACAGATTTCCATTTTAATTCTCTAGGTGCAACACAGTTCTGTTGAACTTTTCTCTGATAATAAAAGTGTTTTATAACTATGTTCAGTCTGGAAAACACTAGTTTTATGTGGTTATTGAAGACATGAAATGTAGCTAATGCAACTGAGAAGTTAAATTTGAAACTTTATTTTATTTATTTTAATATAAATTACCACATTTGACAAATAGCTATTGTATTGGACTGTCTTGCTCTAGAAGAAAATGCAATATGCACTTTTCACAACTGAAGGAGTGCTCACTGACTTCATGAGCACAGAAAGCTTTATAAATATTTAGCATTGGAATTTATAAAAGTAGCTTCTTAGGGAGCAGTTCTTTGACTTTCTCATAGTTGGTTTGTCTGTTATTTAGTCACTAAGTCAACGTCTGACTATTTTGTGATCCTGTGGACTGTAGCCCACCAGACTTTTCTGTCCTTGGGATTTTCCAGGCAAGAATACTGGAGTGGGTTGCCAAGCCCTACTCCAGGGGTTATTCCTGGCCCAGGGATCGAGCCTGCATCTCCTGCACCGGCAGGTGGATTCTTTACCATCTGAGCCACCAGGGAAGCCTGAGAGATAGTTATTATTTCTCTCCCTGCTTTTATTTTGAAAGTCCCTTTCTTAAAGCAAGTAAATATTAGAGAGTGGATCAGGAGGTTTGTGTTACACAACACTGGGAGTAACCAAATTCTGAGAGCTGCCCCTGGAATTTTGAACACACTATCCCTAGCCATCCTGTAAGCTGTCACTGTCTGAAGAAATGTCTTATTGTCTCTGGTATCTACAGTGCCCAGCATGCATTTGGTTCCTGATAAATCTTTATGCAAGTAAATCAGGAACATATATTTCAATTTTAAGTATGTCCAGTAATGATAAGACAGTGATATACTATATAAAACTCATCTTTTACTATGTACTAATAGAACCCATTGTATGAATTTGCCCTTTGATCTCTACAGCTATTGATTTGCTCTGCATGTACTGAGAACTTACTTTGTAGCTACAGTCCATGGGGTCACAAAGAATTGGACATGACTGAGTGACTAACACTACTTTGTAGCAAGTATTAATTTTAAGTATTTGGAGCACAAATATTATGTGGACATATGTGTCTTTTTAAATCTACTATTAATGAATAAAGATGAGAATAAAATAAATGTGCTGTATTGTCAAAAAGAAATAGTGCAGTAATTGAGGGTAATACAGTGTGGCTTTGAAGAGCAGAGGAAGAAGTGACTTTTTTCTGGCTGAGGCCAAGATGAAGAGGCTATATGCAGAGAAGGCTGAGCTAGGGAAATGACAGTTGAGGCAGACTTTGAAAGATGAGCAGAAGCAGGCCTGGTGGTAAGTCAGGAAGATGAGTCCTGATGTGCTCCAGACTTTGTTAAGAACTGTAGAGACTTCATCCTCACTTCAGTTCTCCCGGTGTGCCATGAGGTAGGTGTCCTTAAACACATTTGAGTGACAACATAGCTAAGACTCAAAATTTAAGAATCCTGCTCAAGATAATTTCATTATTCAGTGAGGGAGCCAAGCTTTGAACCCAAGTTTGTTTAGCACCAGATCCCATGCATTGCACCATAAGTCATTAGTATCAGCAATGAACAGCACAGCACAGATGTTTGGAGAAGTCACTAAAGTAGTGAGATATCACTGAAGCACAGAATATAAGAAGTGACTAAAGAGGTAGAGACAGGAAATCTGAAAATCCCTCAGTGTCCTGACAAAAACATTGGAATTTTTTTTCCCCTGTAAGTTATGTGGAGGCTTTTGAAAGCATTAGTTTTGACTAGGCAATGACATCATTTTGTTATTGTTTAGTCCTTAAGTCATATCCAGCTCTTGAGACCCTATGGACTGTAGCCCATCAGTGTCTTCTGTCCATGGGATTTCCCAGGCACGAATACTGAAGTGGGTTCCCATTTCCTGTGGTTCTTGTTGTTCAGTCTCTCAGTCATGTCTAACTCTGCGACTCCATGGAATACAGCACTCCAGGCTTCCCTGTCCTTCACCATCACCCAGAGTTAGCTCAAATTCATGTCCATTGAGTCAGTGATGCCATCCTACCATCTCATCCTCTGTGTCCCCTTCTCCTCCTGCCTTCAGTCTTTCCTAGCATCAGGGCCTTTTCCAATGAGTTGGCTCTTCTCATCACGTGGCCAAAGTATTGCACCTTCAGCTTCAGCATCAGTCCTTCCAGTGAATTTTTCAGGGTTTATTTCTTTTAGGATTGACTGGTTTGATCTTCTTGCAGCCCAAGGGACTCTCAAGAGTTCTCCAGCACCACAGTTCAAAGGCATCAATTTTTTGGTGCTCAGCATTTTTTATTGTCCAGCTCTCACATCTGTACATGTCATATCCTACTCCAGGGGAACTTCCCAACCCTGCACTGGCAAAAAGGTTCTTTACCACTAGTGCTACCAGAGAAGCCCAATGACTTCCTGTGTGTGTGGCGTGTCTAACTCTTTGCAATACTATGTACCATAGACCACCAAGCTCCTCTGTCCACAGAATTCTCCAGTCAGGAATACTGGAATGGGTTACCATGCCCTCCTCCAGGGAGTCTTCCTGACCCAGGGATTGAACTCACATCTCTTACATCTCCTACACTGGCAAGCAGGTTTTTTATTTTTATTATTATTTTTTTTTTTACCACTAGTGCTACCTGGCAAGCCCCCAAGACATCATAGTTTGTCCCCAGATTCAGAAGCTATAGTCAACATTAGATCTCTAGAACCAATTAGTTCGATTGGTTTTTATTGTTTCCTGAATGGACAGTTGCTGGGAAGTAGTTGAATTCTACTCTGGTGTGTGCTGGCTATCAGCCTACATAGAAGTCAAAGTTCACCATAAACAGTCAGCCAAGAGACACACCTGCATGTCTAAGAAATAATTTTGATTGCTTTTCGTATGTATGCCAATAGGATGGAAAGATTTTTCTATGTTGTGTTTTTGATTGTTGGTTTGTTTTAATGTATGTTTGTGAAAACCTAAGGTAACAGGACAACAGTTGTTGAGTCATTGTTTCAAGGTTTGATGATCTCTCTGCTGCTTCCTGGGCTTCCCTGGTGTCTTAATGGTAAAGGATTTGCCTGCCATTGCCGGAGATGTGGGTTTGATCCCTGGGTCAGGAAGATTCCCTGGAGAAGGAAGTAGCAGCCCACTCTAGTATTCTTGCCTGGGAAATACCATGTGCAGAGGAGCTGGTGGACTGCAGCCCATGGGGTTGCAAAAGAGTCAGATACAACTCAGTGACTGCACAACAGTAACTGCTGCTTCCTGTCTTCACGTGCTCAGGAGCACCTACTTCACCTCACAGCCCTGTGGCAAAATGAACAACGTCATCGGAATCAGGCAAGCAGAAACCAGAGCCAAGTGTTGTTCTGATAAGTCCTAGCATGTGTTTTGTGGGGTGAGGGTGAGGAGTTCTCTGCTTTGTTCCTGGCAACCGTGAAACTCATGCCACATTGAGACTGAGGGAGAGCAGCCAGCAAGGGGATCTTGTCTCATGATGCATCTCTTTCCCATCTCTCTGATGGAACATTCTTCATGTGTTCCCATGGCTGGGACTCAAGCAAGGCCCCTGCTTCTTGTGCACATGAGAATATACTTTGTCCCAAGCATAGAGGTATGTTTTTCCTTCTTTTTTTGTTTGGTATATTTGGTATATTTCTTCTCCTTCTGCTTCAAATCCATTCCTCGACCCACTCCTGGCTGTCACTCTAGGACCCTTCATTATTGAATGTGTATCACTGTCTTAATTATCAGTGTGTTTCATAATGTTTGGTAATGCCTAGATTTCCAGTTTGATGAACAGATTATTTTGAAAAGATATACATGTGTATTTATACTTCATTTTGTTTTAGGAATGTTTTGATATAAATTGTTTAGGATTGGTTGTCCATGGAAGTGTCTGTTACCTTGAAACAGGTTTATTCTAGAATTAGTCATTCATTGGTTCAAAAAGTGCTGTTGAGCATCACCCATACATATATACATACTAGGTGAGATGCTCTCCCATGTGCTGGGAATAAGTGTCGATCCCTTCTATAAAATGTCATGGCACCATTTTGGTCTGCGATAAATGCAACTTTCACAGTTCTTACAGAAGGTTGGAAGGACCCAGACCTTGAAAGTATAATGTCTTATTTTCACTGTTTTTTTTTTTGCTTTGTCTTATTTTATCTTAATAATCTATATAAAGTTTGTAAATTAAATAGAATAAATTTCTTAAACAACAACAACAACAAACATCCACTAAAACGTAATGGCCCTGCTTTCAAGGAGCTCACATTGTGTAAGGCAGTGTTTTTCAAAATGTGATCCATGGACCAGTAGTATCAGCATTACCTGGGAATCGTTAGAAATAGAGCTTCTCAGGCCCCACTAGAACTACTAAATCTGAAACTCTTTGCAGGAGGGTGGGGCCCAGTTATCTGCCTTTTCATAAACCTTCCTGGTGATTGTGAGAGTTTGAGAAATGCAGCAAAATACAGATAAGAAACATGATTAAGTACACAAGAAAGTGTTGAGTTCTTTGAAGGGAAGAAAGCTGGGGAAGAGGACAGAGTATAAATGGGTACAGTTTTCCCTGCTGTGGTCAGGGGCTGTATAAGCACTGGAAGGATGAGAGAAAGCAAACTGTGAGAATATCTGAGCACAGGCTTTGCAGTAATCCAGGTAGAGGATTTGGTGAGTTGTGTGGTTGAAACTGTGATGTGTTGAATGTAGAGATTCCAGAATTTACTGTTGAATTCATTGGAGATGAGTGTGGGTTTGCAGGATGACATGAAGGTGGTTGGCCTAAGCAGCTGATGATTCATTGGCAGTGCCTCATGGTAAAATGGGAGACAAGGCAATGGGGAGGGGCAGCGAAAAGCAGATTTGGGGGAGGAATAGCACATTTGATTTCAGAAATGTTGAGTTTCAATGGCACATTCGTGATCCTTGAAGCTGTAGATGAGCCTACTATTCCAGGAGCTGGAAATACTAACTGGAAAAATCAACATCATAGGAATGGTATTTAAAGAAATCAGCTACCATGAGGTCTGCAAGAGAACGAATGTACATGGAGAAGGAAAGTGGTCTGAAAAGCAAGTCCTGGGGTACAGCTAACACTGGGAAAAAGCGTTAGTAGAGGAGAGTGAAGATTTAATGAATGAAAAGTAAAAACTTGTCAGAACTTATTTATCCATTCTCTATATGAAAGCTTACATCTGGTAACCCCAACCTCCTATCCCTCCCCCCAGCTCATGTCTCTGATTCTGTTTCTGTTTCATACATAGTTTCATTTGTGTCATATTTTAGATTCCACATATAAGTGTTATATGGCATTTTGTCTTTCTGTTTCTGACTGACTTCACTTGGTATGGTAATCTCTAGTCCCATCCACGTTGTTGCCAGTGGAATTATCTTGCTCTTTTTATGGCTGAATAGTATTCTTTGTGTGTATGTTTTTATATATGTGCCACATCTTCTTTATCCATTCAGCTGTCGACAGACATTCAGATTGTTTCCATGTCTTGGCTGTTGTGAATAGTGCTGCTATGAACATAGGGGCATATTGAATTATAATTTTGTCCAGATATATGCCCAGGAATGAGATTGCTGGGTCAAGTTTAATTTTATGTATTAGTGTTGCCAACCATATGGAGTTTGAAGCACTACGAATTGGTTTTTAGAGTAATAATTTTATTATTCCTTTTTCAACTCATTCAGAGTGGAAATATCCTGATTTCTCTGGGGTCTTTTTGATATTATCTCTTTCACTTTGTCACTGAGAACTTTCAAAATACCTTCCTAAGATTCTTCTATTGAAGCACCATGGAACTTAAAAAAAAAAAGATTTTTCAGTGTCAGGGTCACTATTTCAAAACATAACACTGTCACTGGCCTATAAGATTTAGTCTTAACAGGATGTTCCTCTTCAATTAAGTAATATTAGTGCTTACTGGTTACATTTGAATACAGTGAAGGGTGATATTAAAACTTGACAGACTTTGCAAAATATAACTTTGGTCTATTTTGGAGGGGTTGGGGCCTCTGTTAAGTTCACTAAAAGGTACTTCTCAGACTCAGAGAGAATAAATGATTGGAAGAGAGACAAGAAGAGACTTGGCAACTGTAAAAGAAGAAAATGAATTACTAAAAATTGCTACCTTATCAGTATAAGGAGCCTAAGAAAATTTCCCACTTGGAGATTTTTGCTTTTGTTCTGAGTATTTATAAATAATAAAAAGAAAATCCCCAAGTAAAAGAAAACAGCCTTCTACTTTAACAGTTGATTCACTGGTATGATGTTAGTAACTCTTGATACCACTTTTCCTTGAACAATTGTTTCCAGAACAATCTCTGATACCTGCAGAGATTGTTGTCTGAGGTGTTTGTTGTGAAATGAACATCACACTTGATACTTGATTCACACCTTAACTGCCATGACACATTGCTTAGGCACCTTGTGGAAATTTCTTACCTTCTATTTAGTTGATGCTATTTTTCCCCAGTAAGATTACTTTTCTCCCTAAGGTGCTTATTATTCTCAAGTTGACTTTTAGTCAGCAACACCGTAGGCACCTGTCTGTTGGCTTTCAGATTCTGTATTTTAATAAGCCAGTATTTCCTTTTTATTAAGACTGCATTGTGTTTGATTTCAAAGAATTCATTTCTTTTTGATTAAATTTTAAAACTGTATCCCATATCTAAAAGTTCACTCCAAATGTGCTTTCCTATCAAACTTGCTAAGGAAAAAGTATTACCTTTAAATTGAGTCACCATAAGAAAGTAATATGAGCATGTATCATGTCTTTCTAAACCTCAGAGCATCTGGCAAAGAGATCTCTGTTTTATGAATGATCCCACACATCTACTTAATGAGTTCACAGCAAGGCACTTGGTACTTAAGGCAGTGAACTCTCGGAAAAAGCTATCATCCATTTACTTTCTGAAAACATTAAGTGCCAGTCTCAAACTGATTTTTTTTTTCACTTGTTGCATCTCATTTCATGTCAACATGAGTTTATTAGATAATGTAGCATTTTTAATTAATGATGTATCCAGGTCCCCCAGTGAAGTAAATTATGAACCTAATAAGATCTTCATGTTTTAAGGCCATTAAGCAACATCTTTTTCTTTGTATTTTTTAACATGATGAATGCAACAGCAGGAGCATAATTAAATAGCCACCCAACATCTGAAACAGCTAATGTATCCCCCCCTTTCTAAATTAGATAGTCAGGAGGGAGATCGTTAAACATTTCTAATCTTATATTTGATGATAATGTTTATCCAACCTAATAGTTGCCCCCTTTTTCTCTCTTTTTTTCTTCCTTAATAATGAAAACATTGCTTCTGGCATTAAATGAGGGCAAGATAAATAGAAAGGCTGTGAGCTTGATGCGCCATTTCCTTTCTGTTTTCTGGGTCCTCCCTCCTCCCAACCTACATTTCTTGGAACCTTTCCCCTTTCTGTTTGTTAGAGAGCTCCGACTCTGACGTAAAGAACTCACAGCGAGTGACCCCCGTGGCAAACCTGTAAAACATTATACAACATGAATAAGAACTTTCTTATTAGATCTGCAGCTGGCTGGGTGCAGACATATGGCAGCGAGGATGTTTTGGAAGAAAGGCATTGCTTGACAAAGAAGCCAGTCTTTTGAATAAAGGTTTACACTGGCACTCCTTGATGTTTATAATACCTGATGCCAGGGGCAAGACTGCCCCCCTTCATTACATTGTTATTTTACTGTTTCAACCCCATCGTTTCATATGTTTAGGTGGCTAAAATGTCAAAGCAGATATTTTATGTGTGTCTGTGTAACTTTAAAAGCAAAAAAAAGAAAAAGAACCAACCTTGGAAAACTTTCTCAGGCTCTGTCTGCGCAGCTGGAAGCACTCTATTCTCCAAGGCCCAGGCTCTGATGGAAAGTAGGGGAATTTGTGAGAAAGGACCAATAAGTCCTTCTGAGCAGAGTGAAACCCAACCATCAAAGGGTCTGTAGGCTTTGGAATGCCCTGACAACTGCAATAGTTTCCTTTGGTTACTGTTGTTATTCTTTTCATTGGGGCTAGCAAATCTCAGTAGCTGAAAATTGAGGTTGGGAATGGTTGGCAACCCAGGAGGTTGTCACACTGATTTTCATTGGATTTGCTCTGTCTCTGTCTTTTCATTAGCTGTCCTGCTTTCATTTCATTCCCTCTCTCAACCACCAGCTACTAGCATGAAAAACATGCTCATGTTTTGTGATCTGCATGTGTGCACACACACATACACACACACACAGACACACACTGGTGTTGAATAATATATTGTGAGATTTTCTCATAGTGGCAGTTGTACAGTTGCCCCAGAAGGCATGATGACAGTTTGAATTACATGCACTGGAACAGATAAGTTCTAGCTAGTGACTTACCAAGGTAAATAAATGAAGCTGGAGAAGGAAATGGCAGCCCACTCCAGCGTTCTTGCCTGGAGAATCCCAGGGATGGGGGAGCCTGGTGGGCTGCCGTCTGTGGGGTCGCACAGAGTCAGACACGACTGAAGTGACTTAGCAGCAGCTGCTCCTTCTTGCAGGGTGGACTGTCTCCTTGGCAACCTTGATGCTATTGATCATGTTCAAAATCTTTGCTGTGGTTATTATCTTCCTAGTCCTTATTGTATCTGTAATAACTTAGTAATTACTGGTGGCTACAGTTCATGGGGTCACAAAGAGTCAGACATGACTGAGTGACTCACACTTTCACTTCAAACCAATATGGTTTCCTTGGTAGCTCAGTGGTAAATAACTGCCTGCCAAAAAGAAGACATGGGTTCGATCCTTGGGTTGGGAAGATCCCCTGGAGAAGGAAATGGCAACCCACTCCAGTATTCTTGCCTGGAGAATCCCATGGACAGAGGAGCCTGGTGGGCTACAGTCCAGGGATCACAAAAGATTTGGACACACTCAGTGACTGTGATTCATGGGGTTGCAAAGAGTCTTACACGACTGAGCAACTGAACTGAACTGAACTGACTGAGTGACTAAACTACAGCAAAGAATCCAGTATGACAGGTGTCCTTATAAAAAATAGGAATTTGGACACAGAGACAGAAACACAAAGAGGGAAGACAGCCATGTGAAAACAGAGGACTGAAATGATGCACCTACAAGCCAAGGAATATAAGCGATTGCTAGTAAACTGCCAGAACTAGGAAGAGGCAAAGGATTCTTTCAATATAGATTGCAGAGAGTGTTGCCCCTCTGACACCTTGATTTCATACTTTCAGCCTTCAGAACTCTGAGATAATAAATTTCTCTTATCCTAAGCCACTCAAGTTGTGACACTTTGTTTAGAGTGACCCTAGGAAAGCAATACATCCTATGTATTACTGGTATGGTCTTATAGGGTATCAGTTAGTAAGGTAGTCCAGTCAGGAACCCATTCTCTCTGTATCCCAGGTTGAGTGTCTAGTGCCTGCCTTTAGAAATAATCCATTTCATTTATTTTCCTGTAAAATTAAATGCATCATATTTAACAAATTGTTGGGAGGGACTATCATTTTATTATTGCCATTTTTAGTTACTTTTGTGCATAAATGATTTTATTTATAACAGATTCCTGAAATCTAATAATTTCAGTCTCAGCCTACATCTATGAAAATTGAAAAATTAAACTTGAGGTACAAGGTTTTCAGCCATTCCTTTCATTTCTTACAATGATCAGTGAAATCTAGAGAATGCTCTTATTATCATATCTTTTCCTTAATGTGAACACTGAAGCCATAGTTTCTAAAATATATCAAAGTCCATAGTAGTTAAGAAATTAGAGAATCAGAGAAACTTGACTTACTATATCTCATGGGCATACCCTTCTCCAGAAAGTGAATGTAAGACTCAGAGTATACATTTTGTGAGATTATGAATCTAATGTGAGTGCCAAATAGTAGATTCGAATATAATTTTTCGAAGATTGGATGAGTCTACCAATCAATATGAATGACTCTAAAAATACATTCTATTAAGAATCAGTATTATGGAAAAATCCCATTTAATCTCCCCCCTTCTTTTCAAGTTAAAATTAATTAGTAGATTAAAAAGAGAAATGTCCATGCCTCACTGAGTTTAACAAATTGAAAAACAGAACGTGAATCAATCAAGTTCTCCCCCAGGCCTTTTCATCTTGTGTATATTAATTAGAATAAGGCTCTGTTCATTTTGTAGAAAGTGACCATGTTTTTAAACACCTCCATTCAGTCTAGGTTCTGATTGGGTTTAATTAAAACCTTATAGTATCAGAATCGAGATCTGGAGAAAGAAGAGATTTATTGTTGTCTCATTCAGATTTCAGCCAAGAAAAGCACTCTCTCTTGTGATAATCCAGAGGTCTGATCCTTGGAAATGTCACTCACACTAGGCCACTTGAAGTTCCCAAAGGCTAACAGAGTTTTTCCTTATCAGGACATATTTCTGATGCCCATACACAATTCCCCTCTTAGCTTCATCCTATTAGACCTGTTTCTGTTTATTCTAACATTCCAGAACAGAAGTGCTCCAATATTCATTCCACCAATCTCAGCAAAAGGGCTTCCCTGATGGCTCAACGGTAAAGATTCTGCCTGCAATGCAGGAAATGTGTGTTCAATCCCTGGGTCAGGAAGATACCCTGGAGGAGGACATGGCAACCCACTCCAGTATTCTTACATGAGAAATCCATAGACAGAGGAGCTTGCAGGCTACAGTCTATGGGGTCACAGAGAGTCAGACACCACTGAGGGACTAAACAACAACAAAGAAAAAAATTTCAGCAAAATCACTGTCCCTTATGTTCAAAAACATCATCTATGTGAACATATTTCTCATTTATTTGTTCCTACAGGATAATTTATAACATGTTATAAACAATTATCTCTGTATTCCATTATTTTAGGGCAAAATAATGTTTATTTGATTTGAAGAGGAGTAATTTTAAAGATCACCTTATATTTCTGATGCTAGACCACATATTACATTTACAAAACATGTAATCAATTGTTTTAGGAATTGCTTCACTATTTTAAGTAGATTTTTTTTTGACTCACAGCCATTACATTGGATAAGAAAGCACTTTTGTGTTTATTCTCTCCTTTACTCTGTCATAGAATCCCTTTGAGATGAGTAAGTAGTACCCCCCATTTACTTAGGAATTGAAGTTAAGAGAAATTGAATGGATTTCAGAAGGCCACTCATATCGTAAAGCTTAGTTGTTTTTGTTTAGTCACTCAGTCACGTCAAACTCTTTGCAACCCCATGGACTGTAGCCCACCAGGATCCCCTGTCCATGGAATTTTCCAGGGAAGAATACTGGAGTGGGTTGCTATTTCCTCTTCCACGGAATCTTCCTGACCCAGGTATTGAACCCATCGCCCTCAAGTCTCCTGCATTGTCTTCAGATTCTTTACCTCTAAGCCACCAGGGAAGCCCCATGGTAAATCTTAAAGGATAATGTGAAGTTTATCCTGTTGGAAAAAAATCCACTGTAACAATTTATTTGAACCTTAAATTGTATAGCTTTATTAGGGAATTATTGACAGTTACGATATTAGGCCATTATTAAATAAATGATGCCACAATTTTGACAGGAATAGGAATTTCTAAAACACCTAAGAAGTTAATTGAATATTCAGAGAGACTATTATTAGAGGATTTTTTTTATATCAAAAATGTGAATAATCATTAAATTGTTTTTTCTCTGTCTTAGGGTTCTATTTTTATCCAGTTTTTAAAACTATGGAATAAGAGCTTGTTTAAAAAATTTATGTCCCATGCCTGATAGATTTGTATTCTGTGATTGCTAAATGGATAAATTTATACCTTAAAGTTCTAGGCTCTGCTCTCAGAGATACAAGTAGCAAACAACAAAATATGAAGGAAATCCACTGAACACCTTAACTAACTTTGTTTTTAACTAGTTTTTGTTTATTTGCTAATATACTTTCTGAACAACAACATAGTTATATATCTAGAGACAGACAAAGCTTTATGAAGTACTATAAATGAAAGTAATAATAGATGCTTTGGCCAAGAAGGCAAATTCTGACAAAATCCGTGATAAGGACTATGTAGTTTAGGATGCCAGGCCTTAGTCACATTCTCACTTAACACTGAGTAGTTAGTAGGTGTGCTGTATAGATATTTGAAAATTTTTGACTTTCATTTTGGAAAGTATTTTAAATAGCTATAATTACCAACATTCAATAAGAGCTAGCTGTGCTGTTTTATGTATAAAATGAGTTAGACAAAATCTCTGATCTCTTGAGTTTACAAATTTGAACTGACAGCACTGATGTGGTTAGAAATGACAGGCAAATAACTAACGTTCCATGTGAATATGAGCAGTACTGACATGTGAGACAAACAGTGGGGTTAAACAGGCACATTGAGGTCAGATTTCTGTGTATCAGTTTCTTCTTTATAGAAACTTCCTGAAATCAACCTGTAAAACTGAATTAGGTGTCCCACGCTGTATTGAGAAAACTTCCAAACACAATACAATTAGGGTATTCACTTGATATTAGAACTCAGACTATACCACTGTATTATTATTACCCTTTTGTCTATGTTGTATTGTTAATTGATATTTCAGCATTTAAGTAAAGATATAATTTATTAGTTCTGGAACATATCCTAAGTGCCAAGCACAGTGTTAGGCTCAGTGGATAACATATAGACTTGCCATCAAGGAGTTTGCATTTTTTAAGACAGATGTTTTGAACACAGTGTAGAAAGTACATAGAATATGAGTAATATATTCCCTTTTCTATTGCTGTCTTTATTTGCATTTTTTAAAATTAGGGTATAGTTGCTTTCCAATGTTGTGTGGTTTCTGTTGCAAAGCAAAGTGAATCAGCTATATGTTGATTGATCCCTCCATTCTACCCGTCAAGGTTGCCACAGAGCACCAAGCTGAGCTAGCTAGCTATGCTATTTTACACATGGTAGTGTATACCAAAAAAAAAAAAAAAAAGTGTGTTAGTTGTGCAGTTGTGTTTAACTCTTAGTGACCTCATGGATTGTAGCCGACCAGGCTCCTCCACCCATGGAATTCTCCAGGCAAGAATACTAGATTGGGTAGCCATTCCCTTCTCCAGGGGATCTTCCTAACCCAGGAATTGAGCCCATGTCTCCTGTATTGCAGGCTGATTATTTCCCATCTGAGCCACCAAGGAAGTATATAAATGTTAACCAAATTCCACCTCAGAAATCTCTCTCCCTCTACCCCATCTCCTCCATTTCTGTGGCTCAGTTCCTCCTTATCTCTTGCCTAGATTATAGACTTATTTCTTAACTGGTCTTTCATGTAGGTTCCCACCTTCACCTGACCCCAAATCTGTATACACTTTCTTAGATGAACTCTGTCTCAAGACAAACCCATGGTATAAATATTCCAAGTTCTTAGCCTGCCATATTAGGCCCTTCAAAATTTGGTGCCCACCTGACTACATGCACCTCTTTTGTGTGTGTGCTTAGTCATTTCAGTTGTCTTTGCGACCCCATGGACTGTATATAGCCTACCAGGTTACCCTGTCCATGGGGATTCTCCAGGAAAGAATACTGGAATGGGTTGCCATGCCCTTCTCCAGGGGATCTTCCCAACCCAAGGATTGAACCCAGGTCTCCCGCATTGCAGGCGGATTCTTTACCACATGAGTCACCAGGGAAGCCCCAGATCTTTTGTAGTGCATCCTAAATACAGGCCATCAGTGGACTAGACCCGTTTTCCTGAACATATAATCCATGCAGTTTCACATTCTGTTCACTTGGGATGATCCTTCAAACACCTTGATCGCTCACCGTTTCTTCTTTTTATCAGAATCCTCTTAAACCTTCAAAATACATATGAAATGGTTTAATATAGTATTTCTTTGAGGAACAGATAGTTTAAGGGTTATAATATTACATTTAATTCTTTATTTACATGTTTCTTTCCCTCCAGTGAATGAGAATTCCTTTGAGGTAAACAATCATCTAGTGTTTTGTTTCTCTTATATAACCCAGCATCTGGTAGTAAGTGCTTAATAATTGTGGAATTAGTAAATAGTACATTGGTAATATAGATCTCTTCATTGAAACATGTGTATCCTTGACTCTAAAAAGTTTTGATCCTTTGTTTGAGCTACTCAATTGATAAGAGTATGATCTACCTCTAATGGGTAATGCATATCATGAGATTAACTTTTTTATTGTCTCATCCATATTCACATTCATAATTAAAGTGCAGTGGTTTGAGTGGAAAGAGCCCTTACACTAACTTGTGTAATCAAAAATGTGGAATTCTGGGTGCTTGTCAACCATACTAGATCTTGGGTATAGTTTATGGCTCAAGGGTGCTTTAAAAGTATTCAAAGTGCAGTGGAGGTACAGTTGAGATTTAAATTAACTATTTGAAGGGATAAAAGAGCAAGATTGTCCTTTTTCTCTTTGTTCTCTATTTCCTTTCTTTGGGTTTCTGATTTATTAGGCTTTGATTTTCTTTGGTTAATTGTAGCTGTTGAAACAGCTGCAACCTCAGGTGAAAATAAATGATGTGACATTTTATGGTCTCCTTCATTGGATGTGAAAGAGTCAGATACTTGTATCCTGTTTCAAATGCATGTTGAATTGAATAGAGTTCCTGTGGGGGATAAGACTGAAATTTGGGAATGGACTTGAAGTTGAAAATATTATTTTAATTCTTTGTTTAGTAGGGGTCTTCTAAGTCAAGAGTCCCCAACCCCCAGGCCATGAATTGGTACTGCTCTGTGGCCATTAGGAACCAGGCGGCACAGCAGGAGGTGAGCAGCAGGCAAGGGAGCAAAGCTTCATCTGTATTTATAGCCTCCTCCCATTGCTCACGTTACTGCCCTAGCTCCTCCTCCTATATGGTCAGCGGAGCATTAGAGTCTCATAAGAGCACAAACCCTCCTGTGAGCTGAGACGTGAGGGATCTACTTTCAGGGCTCCTTATGAGAATCATCCTAAAACCACACCCCTACCCTGGATATGAGAGTTGGACTGTGAAGAAAGCTGAGTGCTGAAGAATTGATGCTTTTGAACTGTGGTGTTGGAGAAGACTCTTGAGAGTCCCTTGGACTGCAAGGAGATCCAACCAGTCCATTCTGAAGGAGATCAGCCCTGGGATTTCTTTGGAAGGAATGATGCTAAAGCTGAAACTCCAGTA
The DNA here is from genome assembly GCF_014754425.2 of Oryx dammah. Lineage (NCBI taxonomy): Eukaryota > Metazoa > Chordata > Mammalia > Artiodactyla > Bovidae > Oryx > Oryx dammah. The sequence continues at coordinate 29,503,570 of NW_024070213.1, forward strand.
CTTTGGCCACCTCATGCAAAGAGTTGACTCATTGGAAAGGACTCTGATGCTGGGAGGGATTGGGGGCAGGAGGAGAGGGGGACAACCGAGGATGAGATGGCTGGATGGCATCACTGACTCGATGGACATGAGTCTGAGTGAACTCCGGGAGTTAGCGATGGACAGGGAGGCCTGGCGTGCTGCGATTCATGGGGTCGCAAAGAGTCGGACAGGACTGAGCAACTGAACCGAACTCCTAAGTGATCTTGCCATTTATCTGCTTCCCACAAATTACTCCATGACACAAATAATTTGCAACTATGTTTGTAGACTTTTCTTTTTCTAAAGCACAGGAATGATCATAAAGTTGCTACTTTAATGTGTTCGATGCCTTCTTTTCCCTTTAAAATATACTCTGAACCCTTTAACTTCATGTACAAGCATCTGTATGTCTTGACCCTAACCTGTCTAGAATCCTTGGTAACTGCCTGTTTGTATCAAAAATACCCACAGATTTTGCATTCTGTCTTTAGCTCTCATCTTAGCATCTTAGCTCAGCTCTCACTATTGCTTTTGCCTCTCAAGGAAGAATTTATTGCTTCCACATTTGTGATTCCATTAGCAACTTATTCCTTTGTGATATGTGGGGTGTATAACATAGAGGATTAGAGCTAGTGCTTGACTGGTAGACCTTGCTTTATGTGTTCTTGCTGTGGTATCTTTGGCAGATTTCACATATTAAGGCACTTTCTCTGTATGTCACAGTTCCATCATTTAAACAAGAGGGGAAATTATATGACTCCAGGGGGATTATTTCAAGGACTTTACAAAATAGTGCGTAAGTTCAGTTCAGTCGCACAGTCATGTCCGACTCTTTGCGACCCATGGATAGCAGCACGCCAGGCTTCCCTGTCCATCACCAATTCCTGGAGCCTACTCAAATTCATGTCCATCGAGTCGGTGATGCCATCCAACCATCTCACCCTCTGTCAGCCCCTTCTCCTCCTGCCTTCAGTCTTTCCCACCATCAAGGACTTTTCCAGTGAGTAGGTTCTTCACATCAGATGGCCAAAGTATTGGAGTTTCAGCTTCAGCATGAAACTCCAATGAACATTCAGGACTGATTTCCTGTAGGATGGACTAGTTGAATTTCCTTGTGGTCCAAGGGACTCTCAAGAGTCTTCACTAACACCACATTTCAAAAGCGCCAATTCTTCAGCAGTCAGCTTTCTTTATAGTCCAACTTTCACATCCATACATGACTACTGGAAAAACCATAGCCTTGACTAGATGGACCTTTGTTGGTAAAGTAAAGCCTCTGCTTTTCAATATGCTATCTAGGTTGTTCATAGCTTTTCTTTCAAGGAACAAATGTCTTTTAATTTCAAGGCTGCAGTTACCATCTGCAGTAATTTTGGTGCCCCCCAAAATAAAGTCTGTCACTGTTTCCATTGTTTCCCCATCTATTTGCCATTAAATGATGGGACCAGAGGCCATGATTTTAGTTTTTTGAATGTTGAGTTTTAAGCCAACTTTTTCACTCTCCTCTTTCACTTTCTTTTTTTCTTGCGGGGGGGAGGGGGGTATTTTATTTTTTTTAATTTAAATTTATTTATTTTATTTTTTTTATTTATTTTTTATTTTACTTTACAATTCTGTATTGGCTTTGCCATACATTGTTTTTGCCATACATCAATAAGAATCTGCCACGGGTGTACACGTCTTCCCCATCCTGAACCCCCCTCTCACCTCCCTCCCCATACCAACCCTCTGGGTCATCCCAGTGCACCAGCCCCAAGCATCCTGTATCCTGCCTCAAACCTGGACTGGCGATTCATTTCTTATATGATATTATACATGTTTCAATGCCATTCTCCCAATCATCCTACCCTTTCCCTCTCCCACAGAGTCCAAAAGACTATTTTATACATCTGTGTCTCTTTTGCTGTCTCGCATACAGGGTTATCATTACCATCTTTCTAAATTCCATATCTATGCGTTAGTATACTGTATTGGTGTTTTTCTTTCTGGCTTACTTCACTCCATATAATAGGCTCCAGTTTCATCCACCTCATTAGAACTGATTCAAATGTATTCTTTTTAATGGCTGAGTAATACTCCATTGTGTATATGTACCACAGCTTTTCTTATCCATTCATCTGCTGATGGACATCTAGGTTGCTTCCATGTCCTGGCTATTATAAACAGGGCTGCAATGAACATTGGGGTACACGTGTCTCTTTCAATTCTTGTTTCCTCAGTATGTATGCCCAGGAGTGGGATTGCTGGGTCATAAGGCAGTTCTATTTCCAGTTTTTTAAGGAATCTACACATTGTTCTCCATAGTGGTTGTACTAGTTTGTATTCCCACCAACAGTGTAAGAGGGTTCCCTTTTCTCCACACCCTCTCCAGCATGTATATAGAAAACTATAAAACACTGGTGAAAGAAATCAAAAAGGACACTAATACATGGAGAAATATACCATGTTCATGGATCAGAAGAATCAATATAGTGAAAATGAGTATACTACCCAAAGCAATCTACAGATTCAATGCAATCCCTATCAAGCTACCAACCGTATTTTTCAGAGCTAGAACAAATAACTTCACAATTTGTATGGAAATACAAAAAACCTCGAATAGCCAAAGCAATCTTGAGAAAGAAGAATGGAACTGGAAGAATCAACCTGCCTGACTTCAGGCTCTACTACAAAGCCACAGTCATCAAGACAGTATGGTACTGCCACAAAGACAGAAATATAGATCAATGGAACAAAATAGAAAGCCCAGAGATAATCCATGCACCTATAGACACCTTATCTTTGACAAAGGAGGCAAGAATATACAATGGATTAAAGACAATCTCTTTAACAAGTGGTGCTGGGAAAACTTGTCAACCACTTGTAAAAGAATGAAACTAGAACACTTTCTAACACCATACACAAAAATAAACTCAAGATGGATTAAAGATCTAAACATAAGACCAGAAACTATAAAACTCCTAGAGGAGAACATAGAACACTCTCCGACATACATCACAGCAGGATCCTCTATGACCCACCTTCCAGAATATAGGAAATAAAAGCAAAAATAAATGGGACCTAATTAAAATTAAAAGCTTCTGCACAACAAAGGAAACTATAAGCAAGGTGAAAAGACAGCCTTCAGAATGGGAGAAAATAATAGCAAAAGAAGCAACTGACAAAGAACGAATCTCAAAAATATACAAGCAACTCCTGCAGCTCAATTCCAGAAAAATAAATGACCCAATCAAAAAATGTGCCAAAGAACTAAACAGACATTTCTCCAAAGAAGACATACAGATGGCTAACAAACACATGAAAAGATGCTCAACATCACTCGTTATCAGAGAAATGCAAATCAAAACCACAATGAGGTACCATTTCACCCCAGTCAGAATGGCTATGATCCAAAAGTCCTCTTTCACTTTCATCAAGAGGCTCTTTAGTTCTTCTTCACCTCTGCCATAAAGGTGGGTTCATCTGCATATTTCTCCCTGAAATCTGGATTCCAGCTTGTGTTTCATCCAGCCGGTGTTTCTTATGATGTAACCTGCATATATGTTAAATAAGCAGGGTGACAATATACAGCCTTGATGTACTCCTTTTCCTATCTGGAACCAGTCTGGTGTTCCATGTCCATTTCTAACTGTTGCTTCCTGACCTGCATACAGATTTCTCAAGAGGTAGGTCAGATGGTCTGGTATTCCCATCTCTTGAAGAATTTTCCACAGTTTGTTGCTATCCACACAGTCAAAGGCTTTGCCTTAGTCAATAAAGCAGAAATAGATGCTTTTCTGGAACTCTCTAGCTTTTTTGATGATCCAACAGATGTTGGCAATTTGATCTCTGGTTCCTCTGCCTTTTCTTAATCTAGCTTGAACACCTGGAATTTCACAGTTCATGTATTATTGAAGCCTGGCTTGGAGAATTTTCAGCAATACTTGACTAGCGTGTGAGATGAGTGCAGTTGTGTGGTAGATTGAGCATTTTTTTGGCATTGCCTTTCTTTGGGATTGGAATGAAAACTGACCTTTTCCAGTCCTGTGGTCACTGCTGAGTTTTCCAGATTTGCTGGCATATTGAGTGCAGCACTTTCACAGCATCATCTTTCAGGATTTGAAATAGCTCAACTGGAATTCCATCATCACCTCCACTAGCTTTGTTCATAGTGATGCTTCCTAAGGCCCTCTTGACTTCACATTCCAGGATGTCTGTCTCTAGGTGAGTGATCACACCATTGTGATTATCTGGGTCATGAAGATCTTTTTTTAATAGTTCTTCTGTGTATTCTTGCCACCTCTTCTTAATATCTTCTACTTCTGTTAGGTCCATACCATTTCTATCCTTTATCGAGCCCATCTTTGCATGAAATGTCCCCTTGGTATCTCTAATTTTCTTGAAGCGATCTGTAGTATTTCACATTCTATTGTTTCCCTCTATTTCTTTGCATTGATCGCTGAGGAAGGCTTTGTTATCTCTCCTTGGGTTTTTTGGAACTCTGCATTTAAATGGATATATCTTTCCTTTTCTCCTTTGCCTTTAGCATCTCTTCTTTTCTCAGCTATTTGTAAGGCCTCCTCAGACGACCATTTTGCCTCTTTGCATTTCTTTTTCTTGGGTAAGGTCTTGATCCCTGCCTCCTGTACAGTGTCACAAACCTCTGTCCATAGTTCTCAGGTACTCTGTCTATCAGATCTCATCCCTTGAATCTATTTGTCACTTCTACTATATAATCGTAAGGGATTTGATTTAGGTCATACCCAAATGGTGTAGTGGTTTTCCCTACTTTCTTCAATTTAAGTCTGAATTTGGTGATAAGGAGTTCATGAGCTGAACCACAGTCAGCTCCCAGTCTTCTTTTTGTTGACTATATAGAGTTTCTCCATCTTTGATTGCAAAGAATATAATCAGTCTGATTTTGGTATTGACCATCTGATGATGTCCATGTGTATAGAGTCTTCTCTTGTGTTGTTGAAAGAGGGTGTTTGCTATTACCAGTGCATTCTCTTGGCAAAACTGTTAGCCTGTCACCTGCTTAGAAAATACTTGTTGCATACCTGGCAACACAGTAAAGAGTCAGCCAGTAATAGGAGAAACAAATATGTGCTTATGTTTTATCTTGCTTTGCTTATATATTTTTCTCCTCTGTTAAAATGAGATGATCAGAATTCCATCTCTGTCTTCATTGTACACAAAGCATCTAACAGCTCTTGACATGTAATATTGGCTTATATGTTTATTGACGTTAGTATGTGTAGAATATCATGTGTTGGGCCAAACATTAAATATCTGAAGAATTATTATTACAAGAAGATTACTAAAATAAGTTTTAAATACCCTTGCTAATGGTGTCATGCATGCGAAGTGGTTTCAGTTGTACCCTACTCTTTTCAACCCCATGGGTTGTAGTCCACCGGGCTCCTCTGCCCACATTAGAATACTGGTGTGGGATGCCATGCCCTACTCCAGGGGATCTTCCCAACTCAGGGACTGAGCCAATGTCTCTTATGTCTCCTGCATTGGTAGGTGGGTTCTTTATCACTAGCACCACCTGGGAAGCTCCATTAATGCTGTCATTGATACTCAAATATTTTGAGAGGCATTTTGCTCACAGAAAAAAGGAAAATGAAAGTAACTGCGTAAATCACAGTTTAAAAAAGCAAATCCCCCAATGTCAGGTATTGTATCACTTTAGTGGATAATTACCCTAGAGCCAATTTAGAGACAAAAACAATGTTGGTACCTATAAAATCTCCCCTTGGTTCAGATTCTGTAGGTAGAACCAGTCTAAGTGAAAGGTTTCCTAGGTAATTCCAGAGTGACTAGTAGGAATAGCAGCCACAAGGCATATGCTTATCACTTGCTGCTGGAAACAAGTCATGCTTAAACTTATCGTTTAATACAGTTAAAATATCTTACAAATGAAGAAGTCATTTTAATTTTCTGTTCTGCAGTGTTTTCAATGATACAGTTCAGTTCAGTCGCTCAGTCGTGTCCGACTCTTTGTGACCCCATGAATCGCAGCACACCAGGCCTCCCTGTCCATCACCAACTCCCGGAGTTCACTCAGACTCCCGTCCATCGAGTCCATGATGCCATCCAGCCATCTCATTGTGGGTCATCCCCTTCTCCTCCTGCCCCCAATCCCTCCCAGCATCAAAGTCTTTTCCAATGAGTCAACTCTTCGCATGAGGTGGCCAAAGTACTGGAGCTTCAGCTTTGGCATCATTCCTTCCAAAGAAATCCCAGGGCTGATCTCCTTCAGAATGGACTTGTTGGATCTCCTTGCAGTCCAAGGGACTCTCAAGAGTCTTCTCCAACACCACAGTTCAAAAGCATCAATTCTTCGGCACTCAGCCTTCTTCATAGTCCAACTCTCACACCCATAGATGACCACAGGAAAAACCATAGCCTTGACGAGACGGACCTTAGTCAGCAAAGTAATGTCTCTGCTTTTGAATATGCTATCTAGATTGGTCATAACTTTTCTTCCAAGGAGTAAGCATCTTTTAATTTCATGGCTGCAGTCACCATCTGCAGTGATTTTGGAGCCCCCCCAAAATAAAGTCTGACACTGTTTCCACTGTTTCCCCATCTATTTCCCATGGAGTGATGGGACCGGATGCCATGATCTTCGTTTTCTGAATGTTGAGCTTTAGGCCAACTTTTTCACTCTCCTCTTTTACTTTCATCAAGAGGCTTTTTAGTTCTTCCCTCAAATTTAAATAGAGATGAATCCAATACATATAATTTTTCCTTAAGTAGTTCCTTAATGTGGAATATGTGTGTACACAGAGGTGTGTTTGCTTATTTTTTAAAAAGAAAGAAAGAGACAGTTTTATAGAGATATTTTTCAAATACCATAAATTTATCCAGTTGAAGTATAAAATTCATTGGTTTTTCATAGTTCACGGAGTCCTGCAATCCTTACCACTATCTAATTCCAGAACATTTTCAGCATCTCCAAAAGAAACTCTTTCCACATCCACAATCACCTCCCTCTCCTCTCTGCTTCCCTACAATGTCCAACCTAAGTCAACTACTAATCTATTTTGTCTATCAATTTTCCTATCCTGGACTTTTCTTACAGGACTATTTGTGGCCCTTTGTGATTAATCTCTTTCACTTAGAATAATGCTGTGAAGACTCTTCCATGTTGCAGCTTATGGCAACACTTCATTCCTTTTTATTGCCAAATTGAATTGCATGGTATGAGTAGATCACATTTTGGTTCTCCATTTATTAATGAGTGGGCATTTGAGTTGTTTTCATTTTTCAGCTATTATGAATAATGTTTGCATGGATACTCACGTTCAAATTTTTGTGTTGACATGGATTTTCATTTCTCTCAGATATATACCTTGGAGTGAAAAGACAGGAGATTGGCTGCACCACTTTACCATAAGGGCTCCCTTGTTTCTCCACATCCTCACCAGTAGTTGTTTTCTGTGTGTATGTGTGTTTTACATACCATTATACCTATCCTAGGAGGTGTAAAGTGGTATTTCAATGTGGTTTTGATTTGCTTTTCCCCAGTAGCTCACATTGTTGACTATCTTTTCATGTATACCTGTTGGGCATTCATTTATCTTCTTTGAAGAAATGTCTGTTCAGACTTTTGCCCACATTTTTAGTGGGTTAAATTCTTTTTGTTATATCAGGATTCTGTATCCTTTGCACAATTATTCTACATACAATCCCTCTATCAGATTTGTGATTTGTAAATATTTTCTGCCACCCTCTGGATTATCTTTTTACTTTCTTGATGTGATTGTTGTGTGTTTGTTTTAAAAACAAAAATCAGACAAATGACTCTAAATGCTAGATTTTGTGGTTAATCTTCCTTGCCATGACTTATCTACAAGTGTGTGTGTGTGTATATATATATATATATATATATATTCATATTTTTTATTGTTCTTCTCTGAAATTCTAAGTTTTGAATTGAAGCATTTTGAAAAAAATATTCTTCGTTTCATTATTTCCCAAACTCTGCTCTGTGGTACATATGTGCTCCATGAGAAATGAGTTCAGTTTCTGAGATAAACTATATTTGAGAAATTGAGACTATTGAAAAATTCATTTGCTTTATTGCTGACACTGAGGTCAAATTATTAAAGATGTGAAATTCTGCCTTAAAAATAGCAATATTTCTAAAGTCCTTTAAGGGGATTTTTCCACAAACAACTATTAACAACTAATGATTGTTTTACATAAAACAACTCAACTAGGTTCAGAAACATTGGCGTTGGTGTTTTTTTTGTTTTTGTATTTTATTTCAGAATCACTGTTTTAATCTGTCTTCCAGACTGGTTGTACCTGATTCTTATGATTCCAGGCATTTGTCCTTAAAGAAAAAATAGTGATTGTCATTTTTTATTCAAGAACTAGATATATGGCAACAAAGGGAACTGATATATCAATAAATCATTTCTGCCATCTTTGCTGAATTCAAATTCACAAGGTTGAATTTGATATAAGTATCATATATATAATGAGAATCAAACAAATGATTCCTCTGTATACCAATCATATAGTTAGAATGTTCTAATTTTGCTTTGGAATGAATCCAGATTCAGTTAATGAGTAGATCTGTTTCTCTTACAAGGTCTTTCCTATTCTTTGTCTGGCATTACTGCTCCTATCCCATAAGTGTATATGCACACATGTCTGTGTGTGTGTGTGTGTGTGTGTTTGCATTTGTATATGTCTCCTCAAATTGATTTCAGTGATGGCATTTTCATGGCTTCAAGATGTTGGGTCAGAAGCAATTATATTTTCTTCCTGGTCACTTTGGGTCAGATGATTATTGCTTCATCTCCAGAATCCTAAAATGCTCCCAGGCAGGAAGAGTAGAAAGGGAGAAGGCAAAAGAGATACACTAGCCAAACCTTTCCCCTTTTAAAGTATTTTCTTGGACATTTCTCATGATGACTTCTGTTTATATCTGATTGGCCAACACTGTGTCCCAAGGCTTCCTGATCTTGGTAAGGGGAGGTCATGGAATGTTTTTAAGCAAGGCACATTGTCATCTCTGCAGAAATCGTGCAGAGAAAAATAGTTTCCCATACATACACATCGTTCTTTTCTGTGAAGAAGAAAATTTTATATGTATGGGAAACTAGCAGTCTTTGACCACATGAGGCAAAGGATGAAAGAAAAATCTTAAGTTAGAAAGGGAAAGGACAAATCATCGTCACTACTTGTGTTCTCTTGTTTGCATCCTGAGTTCACGGCAACTTAAAATGTCTCCATTTCCATCAAGAGGTACCCCAGAATCTTAAAACTAAAATAGAGGGCATTTTATTCATTATAATTTAACAAACATATTTCACAAGATTTTTTTTTTAATAGCAAGAGTACTCTAGAGAGAATGAAACTGAAGACAGAGATATTTTCCCAGCTATAGAATTTTTTAATCAACTCATCATTTAAATTCCTAACTAGTTAACTTCCCTTATGCATTTACTTCTGGGTAAACTAATCAGTCATTTTTTAAACAAATATTTATTGATATTTGTCTTAACTGATGCCAAGCACAGTGCATTTAGCAAATAAGACCAAAAGATTTTTGGGGTCCTCAAACTCTCTTTCTAGAATTGGAGACAGACAGCAAACAGTGAAATAAAGACAAGATTTCAGACTGCCATAAGTGTAGGAATCAGAGGGTCATGCTGAAGAGTAATGGGGTAAGATGAAGGTAAGGCTGGCCTCTTGTTTATTCCCTAACTCCAGTGAAAGTGAACTCGCTCAGTCGTTCCCGATTCTTTGTGACCACATGGATAGTAGCCTGCACCAAGCTCCTCTATCCATGGGATTTTCAAGGCAAGAGTACTGGAGTGGGTTACCATTTCCTTCTCCAGGGAATCTTCCCAACCCAGGGATCAAACCCAGGTCTCTCACATTGTAGACAGATGCTTTACCGTCTGAGCCACCAGAGAAGTCTAACTCCAGTACCTGGTATCAAACCTGGCTGAGAGTAGCTGCTCAGTATATACTTGTTGATATTGAATGGATGGAGGCATGGATGGAAAGATGGCTTATTGGTTAGTCTTGGAAAATATCTCTGAAGCAGTACTGTTTGAAATTATACCTGAAGGATGAGAATGAGCTAACAGTGCTAAGAAATGAAAAAATTCATTCCAGGAACAATAAACAGTACTCAAGCCTTGTAGATTATAGCAGTAAGTTAAAATTTAATTCTAAGCAAAATGAGAAGCCATTGAATTGTTTTACATTGATGACCTCATCTTCATAAAATTATGAATTGGTAATTTATTATTGTCTCCATTCTACTATGTGAGAACTGGACCTAGAAATGATAAAATAACTTACCCAGATTCATGGAGCTAGTAAGAGTGAAATTGGGATTTGATTTCAAGAAATTTGACTCGAGTCTACCCTTGACCACAATGTACTGTTATAAAGACTCAATAAATACACTGTAATATGTACAGTAACTTGAATAACAGGACCTGTATTGTTAAATAAGCAAAAAGGAGAGGGACTGAAAATAAAATCTCTGCCAACTTAATGGATTCCATTTTTAAGTGTTTTTAAAACATTTCTTAGACTGACTTCCAAATTGAAGACATAGCCTAATCTCTCAGAGCCTCATCTAATTGACTTTGTTTTTCAGTCAGAATTGTGTTCTTGTGATATTTTAGAAATTATATTATTCTAAGGGGTCTATTTTGTAGTTCTAATGAGCTCTTTTGAGTATATAGAACTTGCAAAAATAAATTCTTCTCGAAGTTTAGAATAACAGCTTGAAAGAGGAAAAACATTACAAGCTCAGGCTAGAAGGTTCACTTTGGCTTCACATCTAAAGCTGTGACTGTACCTTGTATAATTTATCGATTCTGAAAAATTGAATTTGCCATCTTCTAAGAATACTATCTTGGGCATTTTGTACCTACCCTGGAGCCAGAAACCATATTGCAACAGTCATTCCTTCATGACCACTTCCAAAAAAAGAAGAAATGTAGCCTAACAGGAAAATCGTCAAGTTACTTCCATCAGTGACAATGCTTTTCAATTTTCACATGTACCTCCTCATCATTTTTAAATCCCACAATTCTAATTTTTAAATTCCTCAACAAAAGATGAGAAATTAAAGTGTTTACTGTGGTAACTTCATTAAAAACTTTGGCTGTGACCCAGCAATTATGATTATGTACAAATATTTTGTTTGTCAAAATTCATCATTTTCTCTATTTCCAGCTCATAGTTTATATTGAAACACAAACCTTGGTGAAATATTTAATAGTTCTGATCATGGCTGGAAGCAAATAAAATGTTTACTAGAAAATATTTTATTTTAAACTTCCTTTAAGATGCCTCTTTCCCACAAAAGGAAAACCAAAACAAAACACAGAAGAGTTTTCAATTTAGATAAATTTTAAAAAATGCCAGAATCCCATGCACTGTATGTTATTCATTCAAATAGACAAAGTCAGTGGTAAACTGACACATTAATCAAGCTTCCTCCTCTGCAGCCCGGAATGTTGTTATTTGTGTGTGTGTGTGTGTGTGTGTTTTGCCACATGGTATAGCTCACAGGATCTGAGTTCCCCAACCAGATTTCAAACCGAGGCTCCTGGCAATAAGAGCCCTGAGTCCTAACCACTAGACTGCCAGGGAATTCCCCAGAATCGTGATGTTTCAAAAATAGCCATTGTTAGGTAGCTGTTTATCTATTTCCTCATGTTTTGTTGGTTTGTTTGTATTTTTCTCTCCAGATTCACTTTTAAGTTCTTATTTTCTGTGTTTGCCTTTAATACAGGCTCTAGTACATAGTAGTTATTTTAAAAAAGAAAACAGTAGAAACAAAGAATGAATGAGTCCATTCTAGTACTTGAGGTGAGAGTAAAATAGAGAAGAAAATAGTAATCCCTTTTGACCTTGTAATTCTACCCACATTGGTTCATAAAGTAAGATTTTATGTCATACTCTGATCTTTTTTCTCCCCCTTCCCTTTTTCTTACCACACCATCTTATATTCCAGTTTCCTTCCCTTCATCCCTAGGGACACATGTTATGTGTCCTAAAAGAGAGTATATTTCCAGGGAAACTTCTGTCTGCAAAAGAACATTGATTGTGGTATAAACAAACCTACGAAATTAATTTCAACATATCTGATGAGTCTTGGAGTCATGAAGAATTGAGATGCTTTATCACATTCGGGGATGTGGATATACTCTTCCTTAAAACTGAGTTGAGAGACTGTCTTCAGGCTTTATTGTAAATTATTTCCAGCAGCATTTAAAGAACTAAGGACAAGATGCATATGTTTTATTAAAACTTACATATTACAGATGTGGAAATAAAATCATTTTGGCAATATTAAGTTAAGAGGAAAAGGAAGAAACCCAAGGGACATATAATGGGGTTGGCATATATTGCCCACATAATCTCTCCTTTTCGCCACAATCCCTCTAAGTGAGGCTGTTTGAGAAAGACAAGAAGCATGGAAAATGTTTGGAATTTTGTCATTTTGCTGACGTTTTCTTGGCACTGATGAAAAACATAGCTAAAGCATTGACTAAAATAAGACTTAAAGTTTTTAACAACAACAACAAAAAAAAACACTTTTGGAAAAAAGTAATTTTCACATTGAGGAAATTGCATGAAAATGAAGTCAGTACTTTATGTCATTTATCAGACTTAAAATAAGTTTCATTTTTTAAGTCCTGTGAATTTTTGAGATTTTTTAAAAGTCAGACTATTGATTTTTAAGACCATTTTTAAGGAAGACGGTTAAGTGGAAATTTTGCCCTAATTTCATTAGTTTTAATGCTTTATATAACACCTTAAAAACTAAGTAGTGACCTATCTGTATTATTATATGTCCACAAAAGTAAGTGATTTGGAGATCAAAGTAATTTTCCCATTTTTCAGCATGTTATTAATTTTAATGTTACAATTTAAGAAATTACATGTTGTTTACACCACAAGCAATATGAGAATGCTTGATTAAGAAAAAAGAAAAAAAAGCCTTAAAGCCACCCAAATGTGAGAGCTTTTGAGTTAATGTTTAAGCCACAACTAAGGTATAATATCTAGGTTTCATTATTTTCTCTAGGATTTCCAATTTTTTCTTCTAAGGAAAGATCAAGTTTGTATTAATAGATTAATCTCATTAAGTTGCCCTCATGTCATGAGGTTTGACTGAGTTTTAATAATTTTCTGGGGAAAATAGCCTTGAATGCAACATTATATAAATGGAATCTGAATATATAGGGTAACAGAAATACTAGCAAGATCCATTCTAAAGACCACAGGTGAAGAGCTAGAAATAATGAGTGAAATTGGTTTTGGTATGATTTCTGATCAATTACCCAAATTGGCAGAGGTAGTACAAGTGGTAGTTGAACAAACTCTAAAATGCAGATTTATAATTACATTCAATGCTGCTCAGAGATTTGGGTTTCACCTCAAGTTGATAGAGTTAATAAATTAAAGCCTTAATGCCTTGTTTAATATTTCATAAGAAAACTACATTTTGTTTTGCTGCTCAGTACTTAAAAGCAGTTTATTGTGGTTATTTTAGAACTATTTACATGGATTTTACCTATTTGTTTGTTTAATTTTATTTGCTTTTTGTTTTTAGGCCTATCACTTGCATTGGAAATTTGTTTTCCAATTAATAAATGACCCACTTGAAGGTACTATGTTGTGCTTAGTCTCTCAGTTGTGTCTGACTCTTGTGACCCCATGGACTGTAGCCCACCAGGCTCTTCTGTCCATGGGATTCTCAAAGTAACCATATGTGTGGCTTCCCAGGTGGCTCAGTGGTAAAGAATCCGCTTGCCAAACAGGAGATGAGATTTTGATCTCTAGGTCAGGAAGAAGATCCCCTGGAGAAATACATGGCAACCCAGTCCAGTACTCTTGCTTGGGAAATCCCATGGAGAGAGGAGCCTAGCGGGCTATACTGCATGGGGTTGCAAAAGAGTAGGACGTGACTTAGCGACTAAACAACCACCACATGTATATTATTTGAACTATAGTTTTCTTAAATAATTAGAATATGATAACATCTCAATAAAATTATGTAATTCATAAAAATTATAAATTAATAGGTAACATTAGACATTATGCACTTACTACATACTAGATACTATACTAGGCAGTCATTTTTTCAAGCTTACTTTAAATTTTTAATTAGAGAATAATTGCTTTATAACATTATGTTGTTTTCTGCTGTATAACAATGCAAATCAGCTATAAGTATACATACGTCTCCTCTCTCTTGAGCCTCCCTCCCACTCACCCCATCTCACCCCTCTATGTCGTCACAGAGCACCAAGCAGAGCTTCCTATGCTATAACAGCTATTTCCCACTAGCTGTCTGTTTTACACATGGCAGTGTATATATGGCAATTTATGTAATAACAGAGCTAGATGCCATAGATGGCACTCGTGGTAAAGAACCTGCCTGCCAATGCAGAAGACAGAAGAGACTCAGGTTCGATCCCTGGGTCGGGAAGATCCCCTGGAGAAGGGCATGTCAACCCACTCCAGTTGGTTGAATAATTTCTTGCCTGAAGAATCCCATGCACAGAGGAGCCTAGCAGGCTACAGTCCATAGGGTCACACAGAGTCAGACATGACTGAAGTGACTTCGCATGCACACACTCCATATCTAAATATTAGAGATATGGAAACTGAGGGACAGAAACATTAAATAAACTAAGATCATGTATCCAGTAAAATTGACTATAGTATCAGATACAGAGTTTGAATCAGTAAATCAAGCCTCTAGAAACCACATGCCTGACCACTATACTAGAGTTTATTAATGATTCTAAATGTACGTCAAGATCCTGTGATGCCATGAGGTGTGCAGTAGCCACACTTATTATGTGTATGTAGAACACAGGGCTAGATATTGTGGGTACCCAATAAACACTTGTTGAAAGGATGTATGAATGAAAGAGTGAATAGGTGAATTCAGGGATGAATATGTACTGATAAGATTTACTAGCAGAGAATTTGGCATTACAAACTCTGGCGTATAATTTAGTATACATTTTAAGGTAATTCCATAGCCAAAGTTGAAATATATGATTGATTTTTAACATTTACATAGCCTCTTCCAAGAAATTAAATTTTTCTTTTATTCCACAGTTTTCAAAGATGTTAAAACTCAGTTTAGTCTCTCAGTCATGTCCGACTCTTTGCAACTTCATGGACTGAAGCACGCCAGGCTTCCCTATCCATCACCAACTCTCGGAGCTTGTTCAAACTCATGTCCGTCGCATTAATGATGCCATTCAACCATCTCATCCTCTGTCTTCCCCTTCTCCTTCTTCAATCTTTCCAAGCATCAAGGTCTTTTCCAGTGAGTCAGTTATTTGCATCAGGTGGCCAGAGTATTGGAGTTTTAGCTTCAGCATCAGTCCTTCCAGTGAATATATATTCAGGACTGATTTCCTTTAGGATTGATTGGCTTGATCTCCTTGCAGTCCAAAGGATGCTCAAGAGTCTTCTCCAACACCACAATTCAAAAGCATCAATTCTTCAGCACTCAGCTTTCTTTATAGTCCAACTCTCACATCCATACATGACTACTGGAAAAACCATAGCTTTGACTAGATGGACCTTTGTTGGCAAAGTAATGTCTCTGCTTTTTAGTATGCTGTCTAGGTTGGTCATAGCTTTTCTTCCAAGGAGCAAACATCTTTTAATTTCATGGCTGCAATCACCATCTGCAGTGATTTTCGAGCCCCCCTCCCAAAATAAAACTGTCACTGTTTCTATTGTTTCCCCACCTATTTCCCATGAAGTGATGAGACCAGATGCCATGGTCTTAGTGTTTTGAATGTTGAGCTTTAAGCCAACTTTTTCACTCTCCTCTTTTACTTTCATCAAGAGGCTCTTTAGTTTTTCTTCACTTTCTGACATAAGGGTGGTGTCAACTGCCTACCTGAGGTTATTGATATATCTCCCAGCAATCTTGAAAAATGGATTTTGGAGAAATAAGTCTACTGCATTAACTACTACCATGAGTCCCATGAAGACAAATCAAATCCTATGAGATTTTTTTTTTTTTCCTTACCAGTGTACTAGTTGTGGCCCCCAGGTGTCTCAGTGGTGAAGAATCTTCCTTCAATCCAGGAGACACAGTTTTGATCCCTGAACTGGGGAGATCTCCTGGAGTAGGAAATGGAAACCCATTCTAGTATTCTTGCCTGGAAAATTAATCCATGGGTCACAAAGAATCAGTCATGACTGAGCATGCATGAACATACACGTACTTAGTTGACCAAGTTAACCAAGACTGACACTTGGTTTGAACATAATAATTATTCATTGTTAAACATTTTACAGAGGAAAAGTGTATGATTCATAGTCAGCAGACCTAAATTTTGATCCATATTTAGCCACTAGCCTAGTGGTTGTGTTTTAATTTTACCTCTATTGACTCATAGCTATAAAAGAGGAGTCATACACATCCATTTTTTATAATGAAATAAAATAATGTATTAGAAAAACATTTAGAAACCTGTAAGCAATTTTTAAAAGTTTCTCAGAATGTGTTCCATGGAAAGTTGTTAATTTATTTTGAAAAAAGTGTTCTGTGATCAAGTATATTTAAAACATTAGTTGAATTGAGTTCCTTTGTTTAATACTTCACCAAACTTTAATAATGTTAATATGTCTTTGGATTATCCAAGTACTTATTATGCAAAATTTCACAAGTTTATTTTACAGTGTTGCCATTTCTTTATAAAATATTTCATAAGGAAACACTGTGTGTGTGTTAGTCACTCAGTCATGTCCAACTCTTTGCTACCCCATGGACTGTAGCTCACCAGGCTCTTCTGTCCCATGGGGATTCTCCAGAGAAGAATACTAGAATGGTTGCTATTCCCTGTTCCAGGGTATCTTTCCAACCCAGGTCTCCCACATTGCAGGCAGATTCTTTACTGTCTGAGCCACCAAGGAAGCCCATGAATACTGAGACAGTAGCCTATCACTTCTCCAGGGGATTTCCTGACTCAGAATGGAACCAGGGTCTGCTGCCTTGCAGGTGGGTTCTTTACCAGCTGAGCTACCAGAGAAGCCCTACTGGTTAAGCCCAAAACTGATGAGATTGCATTATTAGTAGTTTAGTACCCCAAATGCAAATCACTAAAAAATTCCATGTAATCAAGATATTCTGGATATATTAAATAAAAATAAAGGAAGCTTTGTAGCATTAATAGATACACATAGCTTTAGAGTAGTGATTGTAATTTTGATAACAGGGACAGAAATAGAATTATGGAAACATTCCCAATGTGTGGGAACATCGTTATCATCCTTATCAGAAAGAGATACAGGACTGACAGTCAGTAGAGAGGCTGGGATTTCAAACTCTAGAATATGTCTTTCTATTTGAAGTTTTCTCATTCCCCTATGTTTATGATATTTATACTGGCTGCTGAGTTGGAAAGCTGAGTTAGGTTCAGGGGTTTATTCTCTGCCAAGTGAATGGAATTTAGGTAGTTATCACCAACGGGGAAAAGAAAACATATCCCTTGATTTCAGTCATGTGTAGTGTTTTACTGTTTTCAGCCTCTCAGATCTTTCTAAGGGTAAATGCTAAAGAATCCTCTCTTTTTTTTTGCTAAATTGTCTGAAAAGTCAAGATGGGGAGAATAGGAGAAAGCTAAATTATTTGGGGAATAATAAAAAAGGAGATTTAGATATTGGGAAAGATCTCTGAGAAATGAAGATTAAGACTTTTAAGCCTGAAAAAAAAAAAAAGATTCATTTCTGCTCCCCAACCCAATCAATAAAAAGCAAGACATAGTAACAACCACCAAAATAAAAAAAGGTTTATGACAGCCGCTGAGATACGTGATGGATATTTTAGTGATGTAACTACATCCTGTCCCCACCTTAGACCTTCAGCAGTGTCCCCATCACTTGCTGATTCCTTGTAGAGTGGACTGAATTGGCTGTGGATGGATGTGATAAAGTGGTACTGGGTGAAGCTAGCCTGTGGTTGAGAACAGAGGTTGCTGATGGTATCTTGTTTACCCAGTGGAGGCTGATGGAGTCTCCCAGGAGGCCCATGGAAGTCTGGATTTGACTTGGGCCTTGGGCCAAAGTTGTTAAGAAAGTCCCTGAGGCTCCCACACATTGTCACCCAGCCCTCCAGGGCCCTTCGCTTGGATTTAGGGCCTCAAAAAACCTCATGCAAATGATATTGAAAAAGATTTACTCTCCTTTATAATTAAATTTACATATTTCCAGTTCCCTTACAGTAGAGCACAGCATAGCCTTGACCTTCTTACTCCACTGATAACAAGAGGCCAAGTAAAGAAACATCAAGGACTAGATAGGAATTGCTCTGCTCCACAGTATCCGTCACCCATCCTCTCATGCCTGGGATTGCCCTCCAGTGGGCCCTGCACTCAGGGGAATGAGTAGTCCAGGCCCATCTTCCCACATGGAATCCTAGAGAGCAAAAACGACTAAGGAGATTATAAAACAAATATGTCAAGGGAAGTATCCAAAGGGGACATGCCAAGGGTAAAGAAGAGCTTTAATGTGCTTATGAAATGGAAAGTCCTGGGCTTCTCATAGTAACTGCAGTTAAAAAGCAACCCCTGCTCTTATGCATTTTATGAGTCTTGAAAAAAAAAACCCACGTGTAAAGGGACAACACAATTATACTATGTACTGTGACTAATACAAGGGTGCCTTTGTGGCCTACGATATCAGTTCAGTTCAGTCACTCAGTCGTGTCCGACTCTGTGACCCCATGAATTGCAGCATGCCAGGCCTCCCTGTCCATCACCAACTCCCGGAGTTCACTCAGACTCACGTCCATCGAGTCAGTGATGCCATCCAGCCATCTCATCCTCTGTCATCCCCTTCTCCTCCTGCCCCCAATCCTTCCCAGCATCAAAGTCTTTTCCAATGAGTCAACTTTTCGCATGAGGTGGCCAAAGTACTGGAATTTCAGCTTTAGCATCATTCCTAAGAAATCCCAGGGCTGATCTCCTTTAGAATGGACTGGTTGGATCTCCTTGCAGTCCAAGGGACTCTCAAGAGTCTTCTCCAGCACACAGTTCAAAAGCATCAATTCTTCAGCGCTCAGCCTTCTTCACAGTCCAACTCTCACATCCATACATGACCACAGGAAAAACCATAGCCTTGACGAGATGGACCTTAGTCGGCAAAGTAATGTCTCTGCTTTTGAATATGCTATCTAGGTTGGTCATAACTTTTCTTCCAAGGAGTAAGCATCTTTTAATTTCATGGCTGCAGTCACCATCTGCAGTGATTTTGGAGCCCCCCCAAAATAAAGTCTGACACTGTTTCCACTGTTTCCCCATCTATTTCCCATGAAGTGATGGGACCGGATGCCATGATCTTCATTTTCTGAATGTTGAGCTTTAAGCCAACTTTTTCACTTTCCTCTTTTACTTTCATCAGAGGCTTTTTAGTTCCTCTTCACTTCCTGCCATAAGGGTGGTGTCATCTGCATATCTGAGGTTATTGATATTTCTCCCGGCAATCTTGATTCCAGCTTGTGTTTCTTCCAGTCCAGCCTTTCTCATGATGTACTCTGCATATAAGTTAAATAAGCAGGGTGACAATATACGGCCTATGGTATATGCTTCATAAATCCTGTTATAGTGAATAAAATTGAACTAGAGATTGGGGAAGGAAGAATCTCTGGTCCTTGAGTATTTCTCTAGATAGTGTACTTTGTTATTTTTAATTAATGGAGCTAATGATTAACATTTTTGGACAATTTCATACCAGAGGAAGGCAGTAACTTCCAAATAGAAACCTATGATTTCAAAGATGCTCTGTGGTGACCAAAATGGGAAGGAAATCCAAAAAGAGGGGATATATGTATACATAGGGCTGATTCACTTTGCTGTACAGTAGAAACTAACACAAAGTGGTAAAGCAACTAGACTTCTATAAATTTTTTTAAAAAATTCAATGAAATTTTAGCTGCAAGATGCTCTGCTGCTCTTCAGCTATCCCACTTCTGCTCCTGTCTCATGGTCTGGCACCTTCTGTGTCTTCTGTCTTGCTTGCCCCGCCCCTGGATGTCTGTATGTCAACTCTCCCACTTTATACAGATCTCTGATAAATCAGTGTCACTTTTTCAGAAAGGACTTCCCTGATCTTTGTTGTTGTTCAGTGGCTCAGTCATGCTTGACTCTTTGCGAACCCATGGACTGCAGCACACCAGGCTTCCTGTCCTTCACCATCTCCCAGAGCTTGCTGAAACTCATGTCCATTGAATCAGTGATGCCATCCAACCGTCTCATCCTCTGTTGTCCCCTTCTCCTACTGCCTTCAATCTTTCCCAGCATCAAGGTTTCTTCTTTTTTTTTTGCAAGGGGGGGTGGAGGGTGTGGGGCAGTTGGTGGGTCTCTTCTAATGAGTCAGCTCTTCATATCAGGTGGTCAAAATACTGGAGCTGGAGCTTCAGCTTCAGTATCAGTCCTTCTGATGAATATATAGGACTGATTTTCTTTAGGATTGACTGGTTTGGTCTCCTTGCAGTCCAAAGGACTCTCCAGAGTCATCTTCAACACCACAGTTCAAAAGCATCATTTCTTCAGTGCTCAGCCTTCTTTATGGTCCAACTCTCACATTCCTACTATCAGAAAAACCATAGTTTTGACTGTATGGACCTTTGTTGGGAAAGTAATGTCTCTGCTTTTTAATATACTGTCTAGATTTGTCATAGCTTTTCTTTCAATGAGCAAGCGTCTTTTAATTTCATGGCACGCATCTTAAATGTCACTTTTTCAGAAAGGACTTCCCTGATCTACTTACATAAAATTAGCTCCGTTGTCAGCCCCGACCTGCAGCTTCCCACCCATTCTCTATCCATTATGTTACTGTAGGCATCTTTATAGCTTTATCATCTCCTGGTTTATGTTTATTTATGTTCTATTTCTTTTCATTAAAATTGTAAGAGCCAAGAGAATACAGATGCATCTTGGTCAGTTCACTGATGATAGATTATGCCTAGAATAATTTCTTGCATATAATAGGCATGTAAGAAATATTTTTTCAGTGAATAGTATTAAATAAAAGGAGTTTTATGTTATACTTCCCTGTGTGTACTATACAGACTATATATATATATAAAATAAATATATATTATCCTATATAAATAATCTGATATAAATCATAGTGCATATATATTATTTTTATGTTTTCTAAATAGTAATTTTTTTAAATGCATTTATTTTTTACTGAAGTATAGTTGACTTAAACTGTATTAGCTTCAGGTGTACAGTAAAGTGATTCTGATATATATATATATATATATATATATATGAATAGTCCTGCAGTGAACATTGGGATGCATGTATCTTTTTGAATTATGGTTTTCTCTGGATATATTTCTTTGAGCCCCTTTTTTGGCGGGGGGAGGCAAGAATACTGGAGTGGGTTGCCATTCCCTTCTCCAGGAGACCTTCCCAACCCAGGGATTGAACCCAGGTCTCCCGCATTGTAGGCAGACGCTTTACCGTCTGAGCCACCAGGGAAGTCTGGATTTCTGCCCAGGAGTGGAGTTGTTGGATCATATGGTGTGTGCTCAGTCGTGTCCAACTCTGCAACTCCATGGACTGCAGCCCACCAGGGTCCCCTGTCCATAGTCTTTTACAAGCAGGAACACTAGCGAAGGTGATATGGTAGCTCTATTTTAGTTTTTTAAGGACCCTCCCTACTGTTCTCCATTGTGGCTGTACCAATTTACATTCCCACCCACAGTGAAGAGAAAGGTTCCATATTCTCCACACCCTCTTCAGCATTTGTTATTTGTAGACTTTTTGATGAAGGCCATTCTGACCTGTGTAACATGATACCTCATTTTAGTTTTAATTTGCATTTTGCTGATACTTACTGATGTTGAGCATCTCTTTTTGTGCCTTTTGTCCATCTGTATGTCTTCTTTGCAGAAATGTATGTTTAGGTCTTCCACCCATTTTTTGAGTTGTAGGAGCTGTTTGTATATTTTAGATATTGATCCATTGTTGGTTGTATCATTTGCAAATATTTTCTCCCATTCTGTGGGTTTTCAACAAATGACGTAAAAGAATGGTTTACTTGAGAGTAATGTGAGGATAACCGTGTGACTGTTACCCTCCATCATTATATTTTTTCATATTTGAAACCTCTTGCCTCTGAAAGACATGCAAAGAATATATATATATATATATATATGTTTTAAATTTTGCATTCAGTTTTGGTTTCCTACAGCTTTCATCCCTTTAGTAATAGCTCTGGTGATGCTTTTTCACCCAAGAAGTCCTTAAAAGGACATTCATGATTATAGTAACACACAAAAAACAATAGGAGAACGTAGCACAGGGAAAAATATAAACGAGAAAGGAAACTATTTTGCCTACAGAAACACACATTCAGCTATCTGCATTTCTCATATTATTAAAAATATCTTTGCTTGGTTGAAACCATTTTGTTTCCATGCTAACTTCTCATTTGCTTCCCCTGTGAACTTTTTAAATTCCAAGTTTGGCAGCAGTTTTGTTTTCCTTGGAACTGAGTACTGTGTAACATTCTGTTAGCTAAAGGCAGTGATGTAGAAATTGATTATTAAAAATAAAAGAGGAATTTATTTCATAAGGATGAAAATTAGTGTCAAGGAAGTTAAGATTTTCAAAATGCTTTACAAAGCAAATTATGTTTCTTGCAAGGAAGTATATTTTGTTTCCTGGGAATAAATTTAAGCATCTTCTTTTTACCCATTCTGATTAATGGGAACTGAGAATGAAGGAAAGGTATACAGTTTTAAAGAGAATTCCTTCTGTTTGCCATGTGTAGTCATAAACTTGGTGACCTGTATGTCCTCAAACATCCTGGCTAGATGTTTATTAAAATATTATTACCCAGAGAATTAAGAAGCCCTGTATTCTTTATCAAACAGAATATATTTGAATTTCCCGTTTATTATTTATGTTTTAGTCTTACTTTCTCTCTCTCTCTCTCCTGTATTTTTAGAACTTTTGTATAACAGATTATAAAATCAGAATTCCTTCTCCAAAAAGAGTATCATATCATATTAATAAACTTTCTGTCTCTTTTCCCAGAGTGGCCTAGGTATCATACTGCTGTTCACTTATCTTGAACATTTAGTCCATATAAATTCAATTGCAAAAAGAAAAAAAAAAGATTCCACAAATCTACTTCTGTTCCTCATTGTCAGTGCATGACCCATTTCTATCTTTCATCTAATCACATGATAATATCAAATGACTACGTTGGACAGCTGCACCTTAACACTGATTCTACCTGGTGATTCAAAGGAAGTTTTGACTTTCTTACTGGTGTGACATCAACATCAATTTGCACGGAATTCTGTAGTTCATTGACTTATGATGCAAGTTCTCTTCTTCAGTATTTATTATAACTATTTTTTTTTCATTTGTCTGATCATTAGTAAAGAGAGTGGGGCTAGGGAGGTATTGCTGTGCTTTCTAAAACTTATAGTCTACGGTTCTGCTTTAATGGGAATACTGATGAGCAGTCAAATGCTTCATTTTAATTTAAATAGTCTGTAGTATTAAATAAGTCAGGCAGTTTTTCATACGATGAATAGCTTTTTAAAAAATGATACTGAAAGAATGGTGTTCATTTTAGTCTTGGATCCATGATCCGAGGGCAGTGGTGTAAAATAAATAATGTAAACAGTGTAAACATTTCAGATGCTATCATCTACGAATATGAAGCTGATCCTCACTCACCCCTCACCTGTGCTGGGTATGCAATGATCTTGGGAAGGAATAGAGGCCTGATACCCTAACCAGTACCCCCACCCCCGGCCAACCTCTTTCTCAGCATTTAATAAACAAATGCAAGAAAATACTATAGTAAACCTCATACATTCAACACTGAAATAATGTTAAATTTTGGCTCAAATTACTTTAATGAAAAATAGGATTTTAATGATAAAGCCCCTTGTATGATTTCCTCAAGTCCAAAGGGACAAAAATCTTTGTTACTTTCCTTTCCCTCTCTTATTGCATGTCTTATTGAATAGAAGATATTCCAGCATCTCATTCACTACTTCCGAATTAATTATTTTAAAAAAATTTTGCATAGCATATAGATTACTGTAACTTTTAATTACCTTTAAAAAAGTAGCAGCAGTATCATTTTGAAATACTACCATCATGCTTGGTCAACTCAGATTTTTAAAAAATATTATAATAATTGTATTAATTGGAATTCCCTGGTGGCTCAGATGGTAAAGAATCTGCCTGTTATACAGGAGACCCGGGTTTAATCCCTGGGTTGGGAAGGTCTCCTGGAGAAGGGAATGACAACCCACTCCAATATTCTTGCCAGACTTCAATGGACAAAGGAGCCTGGTGGGCTACAACAGTCCATGGGGTCACAAAGAGTCAGACATGACTGAGCAACTAACAAACACACACACACAATGATAAGTATATAATGATACAATGAAATAGAATTCCTTTGGCCTAAATCTTTCTCATTAGTCTATTGCATACTGCAAGGAAATAACTCTGTCTGATATATTATTTAGTATAATTACTATTTTATAGTTTATTTTTAAAAGTCAGAGAGTGAAACTATTGGAAGTTTATAAGTTTTAGTTTATAAATTATCAAATTCTCTTCTGTTGTAAGTGAAGACCCAAATGAGTCACATTTGGAATGTTTTTATTGTTTGACTAAAAGTTATTTTTAGGAGAGTTAATGGCAGAGGGCAGTGAATCCCAAGTTTTTCTTATTTTAGTTCTGATCTTGGAGAAATGTTATGTTCTTGACTTAGCACCTGTCATCATTAAATATTCTCCCTTAAATTAGCATAAATGGATTACAAATTATGTTTGTTATTTATTTACTTCTTTTTGTTTTTATACTCATGCATAGGCACCCCACTTCAGTACTCTTGCCTGGAAAATCCTATGGATGGAGGAGCCTGGTGGGCTGCAGTCCACGGGGTCGCTAAGAGTCGGACATGACTGAGCAACTTCACTTTCACTTTTCACTTTCATGCATTGGAGAAGGAAATGGCAACCCACTCCAGAGTTCTTGCCTGGAGAATCCCAGGGATGGGGGAGCCTGGTGGGCTGCCGTCTATGGGGTCGCACAGAGTCAGACACGACTGAAGCTACTTAGTAGCAGCAGCAGCAGCAGCAGCATAGTAGAATTTACCATTACCCTGCTAGTGTAAATTCACTAGCAAGAAGATGATGGTCATAACAATGTTTTATAAACTGTTTTCTTGTGAAGACCTAGACAAAATAGTGAGAGAGGAAGAAGTAGGCCTTCTGCTTAAAAATCATTTTTCTCTTATCAGTCTAATACCCAAGTTTATCATCTCTTTATAGTTGCCAAAAACAAGCAACTCATCTCCCTATTATAAATCAAAGTCTCCCAAAATTTCAGTAAGATGACTGAAATGTGTCAATTATTTTGATGGTTCTAGTGAGTGAATCAGACTGTTTCATTGATTGCTTAACATTTAATCTTATAATTAACTTTAAATTAGCATTAATGAATATTTACTGGCAGATGTATGCCAATAAATCTACAAATTGAAAAATTAAAGCATTAAGGACAGATCACCTATGCAAGCATTCAATTTTACATGATGACTGTCTTCGTCTAATTCACCCAGGATTGTGTGCTAGCCAAACTATACTTAAATCATTACAGTAATTTCAAGGCTTATAATAATTGACTATCTTATTAAAAATGAGTAATTTAAAATTACTTAATTGTGTTTTTCACTTATTATACCATGAGCATTTCTCATGTAACTTTTAAAGCTTCTAAAAGCCAAATTTTAATTGCTATATTTTTTTCTTTTATATACTATAATGTTTTGAATAACTCCCCTTATGTTGGACAGCACAGTGTAACTACCAGATTTTTACAATTTTATTTACTGATCAGAGGGTATGGATATTTAATAGTATATAGTATGTATTAAAATTAACATATATGTTGTTTGTCTATATAAGTGTGTTGTATATATATGCATATATATCTCAGTATATATGTTTTCTATATAATAACTATATATGTACACTTATCTCCCTAAATCCTCACCTAATATTCAACGTAAGAAATTTTCAAATAAAGTAGGCAACAGTAGTTTTTTGTTATTGTTTATCCTGTTTCTTTCACTTCTAATAAAATTAGTTGTTTCCCATAAACCTCTTGACTTGATATTTATTGTGTAAATTGTCCTTATCCTTTCTTCCAGTTATCTACTAGGGTTGTATTTCTTTAAAATGTGTAGAGTTCTTAGTAGACTGAAGATGTTATTCTTTACCTACCATTTACTGTCGATATTTTACCAGTGTGACATTTGTGAAGGCACTTGAAGATTTCAGGTATCCTGATCAGTTGATCTGACTTTTTTTTTAATTTGGAAATTCTTTTTTTTTTATTCCAAGATAGTACGAGTATTTGTTTTCATTTTGTTCTAATAGTTACAGTTTAATCTTTTTAAAATAACTCTTTTTATCTACTGTTTTTAATATAGGTTCGGCTCTATATTTTTTTCTTTTTTCCATTGATTGAATAATTCATCAAAAACTCATTAATTTTTGTATTTTCTTTTTCATGTTTTGTTACTACATGTACTTGAATTTATTTCAGAACTGTCCACTACATTTCATTCATTTATATTTTGAGTCATGAAGCATTATCCTATAATTTGAATTAAATTTTAAGATTTTAATATGCTTTAA
This sequence comes from Oryx dammah, assembly GCF_014754425.2. Classification (NCBI taxonomy): domain Eukaryota; kingdom Metazoa; phylum Chordata; class Mammalia; order Artiodactyla; family Bovidae; genus Oryx; species Oryx dammah. The sequence goes on from NW_024070213.1 coordinate 29,530,304, forward strand.
TAACCACTAGGGCATATTTATCCCTTCTGATATTTTGATTCTTATTCTCTCAGATAAAATTTGGGTTCTTTTTTTTTCAATATCTTTTAAAAATGCAAGCAACTTTTGATTGAAATTGAGTTAAACCTATAAATTTATTTGGGTAGAAATGAACATAATTTTATTGAATTTTCTCAAACAGGAGCATTTTATGTTCATCAGTGAAGCTTTACCATTTTCTGTGTATGATTATCAAACATTTCTTGATAATGTTCAAAAGCATTTTACTTTTTGTTGCTATTATGAACAGTTTCTTTGTCTTTTGTTGTCAAAGTCAATGCAATTGAATAGAAAACTAATATATATAAACATGCTTTACAATATGTCTTGTTAGCATGACAGCTTCTTATTGGTAAGGAGTTCTTTCAGTGGTACACATGACTAGTGAGTGACTAGACAGAGAAATGGAATTTTATTCCTCTTAGTTGATACTTGCATTTTCTTAATATTCTTCATGGTAAATGTTATTTTTGGCAAATAAATATCATGATCTGAAGCAAAGTAGCTCAGTGCTGTTACAGTTCTGGAAATAACTTGATAATGTCTTATAGTCTGTGTTTTTATAAAAATCTATATTTGTAACTTTGGGGGTGTATTTCAGATTAAATAATTTTTGCTCCTTAGTACTCTCATATTTTTATGATTTATAAACACAGAATTTAAAATTATTGAAATATTTTGGCCTTCTGGTTCTTATCATTTCTAACAGTAGGCTCGGCTACACTAGTAGATTTCTGCAGGATGTTTTGTTAATAAACTACAAGCTTAATACCATGTAAATAAAGCTTAACATGGTTTAACATCTCTCTAGAATGTTCCTGACACAGACTAGGAAAGCTATATATTAGCAGACTTGTTTAGTCACATAGTGATATTAAAATATCTTCAAAACAACAAGTAATTGAAATATTAGCTATCAAGTCAGAAGTAGATTTTTTTTTCAGTCTGCTTGCAGGACACAAGTTAACCTTAAAAATGCATTCTAATATACAGTAGGTACAGACAAATAATTTTTGATTCCACTATACAAGGTACTTAGAATAGTTAAAATCATACAGTCAGAAAGTGCATTGTTAGATACAGGGAGTAGGGGTTAGGTTGGGGAGAACTTAGTGTTTAATGGGGACAGTTTCAGTTGAGGAAAGTGAAAGATTAGGGAGATGGCTGATGGTGAGAGTTGCACAACAATGTGAATATACTTAGTATCATATAAATATACAGTTAAATATGGTTAAAATAGTATATTATGTGGTTTTTACCATAATAAAGAAATTTTTTAAAAAGGTGTATTACTTTAGATATGTTAATTTATATTCATGTGGGCTATTTAATACCTTACTGTTAAAACATAGGTTTCAAAAAGCCTGCTGCTGCTGCTAAGGTAGACACTTCAGTTGTGTCCGACTCTGTGTGACCCCGTAGATGGAAGCCCACCAGGCTCCCCTGACTCTGGGATTCTCCAGGATAGTACACTGGAGTGGCTTGCCATTTCCTTCTCCAAGGCATGAAAGTGAAAAGTGAAAGTCACTCAGGCGTGTCTGAATCTTAGTGATCCCATGGACTACAGCCCACCAGGCTCCTACATCCATGAAAGAGTAGAAACTGTTTAATTTAATTTACTGTCAAGAATTTGCTGGCAAGATTTTAACTGGCAAGAATACACAGAAGAACTATACAAAAAAGATCTTCATGACCCAAATAATCACGATGGTGTGATCACTCACCTAGAGCCAGACATCCTGGAAAGCGAAGTCAAGTGGGTCTTAGGAAGCATCACTATGAACAAAGCTAGTGGAGGTGATGGAATTCCAGCTGAGCTATTTCAAATCCTGAAAGAGGATGCTGTGAAAGTGCTGTACTCAATATGCCAGCAAATTTGGAGAACTCAACAGTGGCCACAGAACTGGAAAAGGTCAGTTTTCATTCCAGTCCCAAAGAAAGGTAATGCCAAAGAATGTTCAAACTACTGAACAATTGCACTCATCTCACATTCTGGCAAAGTAATGCTCAAAATTCTCCAAGCCAGGCTTCAACAGTACATGAACTGTGAACTTCCATCTGTTCAAGATGGATTTAGAAAAGGCAGAGGAACGGAGGTCAAATTGCCAACATCCGCTGGATCATGGAAAAAGTAAGAGAGTTCCAGAAAAACATCTACTTCTGCTTTATTAACTACGCCAAAGCCTTTGACTGTGTAATCACAACAAACTGTGGAAAATTATCCAAGAGATGGGAATACCAGACCACCTGACCTGACTCTTGAGAAATCTGTATGCAGGTCAGGAAGCAACAGTTGGAACTGGACTTGGAACAAGAGACTAGTTCCAAATCGGGAAAGGAGTACATCAAGACTATGTATTGTCATCCTGCTAATTTAACATATATGAAGAGTACATCATGAGAAATGCTGGGCTGGATGAAGCACAAGCTGGAAGCAAGATTGCCAGGAGAAATATCAGTAACCTCAGATATGCAGATGACACCACCCTCATGACAGAAAGCAAAGAAGAACTAAAGAGCTTCTTGATGAAAGTGAAAGAGGAGAGTGAAAAAGTTGGCTTAAAACTCAACATTCCGAAAATGAAGATCATGGCATCCAGTCCCATCACTTCATTTCAAATAGATGGGGAAACAGTGGAAACAGTGACAGACTTTATTTTGCATGGCTCTAAAATCACTGCAGATGGTGACTGCAGCCATGAAATTAAAAGACGCTTGCTCTTAGAAGAAAAATTATAAACAACCTAGACAGCATATTAAAAAGCAGAGACATTACTTTGCCAACAAGGGTCCATCAAAGTTAATGGTTTTTCCAGTAGTCATGTATAGATGTGAGGGTTGGACTATAAAGAAAGCTGAGTGCCAAAGAATTGATGCTTTTGAACTGTGATGTTGAAGAAGACTCTAGAGAGTCCCTTGGAGTGCAATGAGAGCAAGCCAGTCCATCTTAAAGGAAATCAATCTTGAATATTCTTTGGAAGAACTGATGCTGAAGCTGAAACTCCAATAGTTTGGTCACCTGATGCAAAGAACTGAGTCATTTGAAAAGACCCTGATGCTGGAAAAGATTGAAGGCAGATGGAGAAGGAGATGACAGAGGATAAGATGGTTGAATGGCATCACCAACTCGATGGAAATGAGTTTAAGTAAGCTCCGGGAGTTGGTGATGAATATGGAAACCTGGTCTGCTGCAATCCATGGGGTCACAAAGAGTCAGACATGACTGACTGACCTGAACGGAATTTACTGTCATTACTATATTGTCTTGACCTCTGGGACTTTCAAGGGAACACTAGTGGTAAAGAACCCTCCTACCAGTATAGGAGTCATAAGAGAAGCAGGTTTGATCTCTGGGTTGGGAAGATTCCCTGGAGGAGGGCATGGCAACTCACTCTAGTACTCTTATCTGGAGAATCCCGTGGATAGAGGAGTCTGGCAGGCTAAAGCTATTTAATACTTTACTATTAAAACATAGGTTTCAAAAGTCTATTATTCTATAAAAGAAAGACTATAAATTGTTGACATATAAAATAGGTATCATTTAATTTACTATCATTATTATATTGTCTTACAGCTCATGGGGCATTCAGAATGGGACCACAAACGAGGGCCACGAGGATCACAGGTAAGTTTCTTTTCCTTTTTTGCATTTTGTTGCTTAACACGTGGAGCCATGACTTTTCTAAAACTCAAGAAATAAGGACAGAGAAGAGGCACAGCAGTCATGCCATTTGTTTTTATTTTACTTAGCTGTAATTAAAGTCTGATTTCAGATCCCAAGGGCAGATATCAGTATATTCCTCTGAAGGGCTTTCTAGTATCCCAGATTTGATATGTTCGTGTTCCTCTCAATAGAGATTTTATATTCATCTTGCCTCTACAGAATTTATTTTGATCAGCAACCTACTCTCTTGATTTTATTCACTTCCTTTGATAATTTTTCTATGTATTTCTTCTTGTCTCTATCTTCCTGGTTTTGGTTAAATATTTTGAAATATAATCACATTAAACCCTGAACTAATTACAGATTTTATCTCTAAATGAACTGTCTTCATCTTAGGGAAATAGAAAGATGAAAGGACCTATTGTTTAGGAAAAGAAACAAATTATAAACCTTTCTATATTACCAGACTGTTCTCATTGTCTTACTTTATGTCTTAGGCAAGGAGAAATCTTCCATGACGCATTTATGCTTTTTAATGACCTAATTAGACAATGTGGATTTGTTTTGCTTTCATAATTACTTTGCCTGACAGAATAAAGGCTGAATTTTACACTGAGAAAATTATCTTTGCTCCTAGGGTACTTTGTGAAGAAATAGAAAAATCAGTTTTCTCTTAGTTGCCTGCACTTACCTGACTGTAAACATACCAAATAAAAGATAACACTAAAAATATGGTTAAGAGAAAGAGAATTGGATGTGCAGTACTGCATATGAAAAATCATTTTGAAATATGAAATTCTCCCCAGGGTTTTACCAAGCTGACATGACCTGTGCTGTCATTAAGTTTTCATGGATAACAGCTTAATTTAGGTCACTGAGAAAGTACAACCAAGTCAGTCAGTTGTTTTTAGTGGCAAGGTTAATAGCTGTGTTTTCCTTTTTGTCTGATATCAATTTGATGAGTAGATAATATAAATCAGTCCAATTAAATCCACATTATCCAAAAGAATTTATGCCTCACTTTACCTTACTCGTACTTCTCTATTTTCTACATCAACTCGCCCTCTGTACCCATTTAATATCTTAAATCAGAATTTGCTGCCAGATTGGTAATGAATACATGGTTAATTATTTGTAATTCTAGATCTATCAAAGGTAAAGATGAGCACCAGCAAGAAACCCCAGGTTTCTGGGATAAGGGGGCTTCCCAGGTAACATAGTGGTAGAGAATCCATCTGTCAATGCAGGAGATACAAGAGACGTGGGTTTGATCCCCTGGCTCAGGAAAATCCCCTGGAGGAGAAAATGGCAACCCATTCCAGTATTCTTGCCTGAGATAGTCCATGGACAGAGGAGCCTGGTGGGCTACAGTCCATGGGATCACAAACAGTTGGACATGATTTAGCAACTAAACAACAACAATAGAGTATACCTATATCTCACCTTGATTCTCAACTCAGATAAAAATTCTCAATGTCAAAAGCAAAAACAGTACATATACATATAACTGATTCAGATTGTTGTGTGGCAAAAACCTACACAACATTGTAAAGCAATTATAAAAACCAATACAGAATTGTAAAGTAAAATAAAAAATAAATAAATAAGAAAAAAAAGTGTTTTAAAAAGCAAGAACACATACCCAAACATTAAAAAGATACCAATTACAACAGAATAGTTTATTTGGAAATTCAAGATAAGTTAAGCACAGAGTAAAACCTCTAATTCTAATTCCCCACCAGAGCGGGGAAATAAGACACTGTATTTATGTTTTAGATCATTGATCTTTTCTTATCTTGCTATTACTTCCTTGAACAATATGTCTAAAGCCTTTTAGCCATTTGAAGGGAATTGCTGACTGCATTTGAATACAGACCTCTAAGTATTTTAAAATACCACAAGGCCTCATTCAAATACCATCTCTTTAGGAAAAGATTTAGTTTAATTGAAGACAGGTTTTTGACCACTTACTACGTGGACGGCACTGTGGTAGGTCTCAGTCTGAGGTAAAACTGAGTGACAAGTTTATTGTGTTCTGAGAGCTTACAAGGTATAGTTGAAAATAGAGCAATACTTGAGTAGATAATGTGCCTATAAGGCAAAGTGGTAGATGTAAAATTAATTATATAAACAAAGTATGATAAGAGTTTATGTGGAACAGATTGTTGATTTATGCCTAGTAGAAATGGGAAAAATGGTGTCTGAGGTGAGCCTTCAAGATTGTGTTACAAGATTTTAGAAGCGTAAAGAAGGAAAGGAAAAAGCCTGAGGAAAATGTCTGAACTGGTAAAGTGTGGGGTTGTTTGGATATGTGTGAACTTTCTTTATAACTGCTTTATAAAACCTGACTGGCTAGGGACCGTTGCAGGAACCCCTGTGAAGGAATGATCCAGAGAATGTCATTTTTTATTGATTAGATGAGGAAGAAGTAAGGAGGGTCAGGAGTTTGAAATCCTGTACTTCACAGATGAGTGCCAGTAACCCAGGCCTGTTCACAGGGAAAATAATGAGGTTAGTGTTCACAATGTTGAGTGAGAAGCGAAGATGACAATCCCAAAAGGGAATTTCAGATGGATACTTGAGATGCTGTTCTGGGCTCTGTTCTCTGGTGGCTCAGCAGTAAAACATTTGCCTGCAATGCAGAAGTCCGTCTACAATGCAGGAGACACAGTTGTGATCCCTGGGTCAGGAAGATCCCTGGGAGAAGGAAATGGCAACCCACTCCAGTATTCTTGCCTGGGAAATTCCATGGACAGAGGAGCTTGGAGAGCTCCAGTCCATGGGGTCACAAGAGCTGGATATGACTTAGTAACTGAAGCACCACCACAGACAGATGAGAGCAGAAGATGTCAACTAAAGAGTACCCAGACATCCATATGATAATAGAGTTACATCAGGCAACAGATCCCAGAAGAAGAACATGAAAAGAGAAAAACAGAAGAAAGGCTGATTCTTGAGGGAGGCTCAGCATACGGGCTGAGAGGAGCCTGGGGAGGGAGTTAAAACATACACACAGGCTCAGTGGAGACAGAGGAAGGGGAGCTAATTGCAGAATTGAAAGTAGTGAGCATGCTGACAAGCTACACTCAAAAGAGGGCTGAGGCCACAAACACAGGCTCAAGAAAAAAAAAAAAAAAAAAAAAAACCATGGGAAATGCTGTTGAATGTAGCGATGAGCAGGGCATTGGTGGGCTCTGAGAATGCACTTTCAGTAAAGCAGTGATGGAAAGCAGAATACAGAAATTAAGAAGAGAATTAGTGTGAGGTGGGGCTTCCCTGGTGGCTTAGTTGGTAAAGAATCTGCCTGCAATGCAAGAGATCTAGGTGGGGTCCCTGGGTCAGGAAGATCCCCTGGGTCAGGAAGATCCCTTGGAGAAGGGAATGGCTCGCCCAGTCCAGTATTCTTTCCTGGAGAATTCTATGGACAGAGGACCCTAGCAGACTACATACAGTCCATGGGGTCGCAAAGAGTCAGACATGACTGAATGACTAACACATTCACTTAACTTTCACTTTTTGGTGTGAGATACTGGAAAGGTCTCTTGGAGGAGTTTAGTTTTAAAAGAAAAGTAGAATTAAGAAAGAGGTGAAAAATGACAAGGTCCCAGTATATGGCAGTGAACTATATTTGATATCCTTTGATTAACCATAATGGTAAAGAATATAAAAAAGAATGATGATGGTTTAGTTGCTAAGTCATGTCACACTCTTGAGACCCCATGGACCATTCAATATCCTGTGATTAACCATAATGGTAAAGAATATAAAAAAGAATGTATGTGTGTATAACTGAATCACTTTGCTGTAGAGCAGAGATTAATACAACATTGTAAATCAGCTATACTTCAGTAAAAAAAGAAATAGCAATAGAAGTGAGGAAATTTTTTCTGTGCCAAGGTGAGATATATGTCTTAATAACTGTTAATGGCAAAGAGAATCAGTGTAGAGGAGAAAACACTGGAAGTTCTCAATTGTGACCTATTTAAGGACTGAGAAAACAGTGTAGTTCAGGGCAGGGAACGCACTTTCTCTCTAAGTGGTCCTTTGACACCCATTTATGTGTTTTTCTCACACTCCACCAGTCCCTACCCTGAACTCTTCCATTTACTCTAGTTCAGAAAAACTGACCATGTTCTTAAACAAATTATTAGACAGATCCACCAATAAACACTAATGAAGAAGCTTTGGAAAGAAAGTAGAGAAATTTATACCAGAACAGGAGACAATAAATGGGGACAGGGAGTACAAAAATGAAATGTTGCTTACTCGCTAAGTCATGTCTAACTCTTGCAACCTCTGGGACTGTAACCCACCAGGTTCCTCTGTGCATGGAGTTTCCCAGGCCAGAAGACTGGAGTGGGTTGCCAATTCCTTCTCTAGGGAACCTTCTGACCCAGGGATCATACTCACGTCTCCTGCATTGCATGCAGTTTCTTTCACCCCTGGGGCTTCCCTGGTGGCTCAGCTAATAAAGAAGCTGCCTGCAGTGTGGGAGACCTGGGTTCAACCCCTGGTTTGGGAAGATTCCCTGGAGAAGGGAATGGCTACCCTCTCCAGTACTCTTGCCTGGAGAATCCCATGGACAGAGAAGCCTAGTAAGCTACAGTCCATGGGGTCACAAAGATTCAGATGTGACTGAGCGACAAATAATGTGAGCCTGATGACTTCAGTTTTCTTGGTAGAGAAAGAGCAAATCAACTTGGGGATATTACAGTGGAAAACCTTGAATGGCAGAAAATATATGAAGTACATTTGTTTTAGATTTCCAAAAATGGGGACTGACTTGATGTGTGAGCATCAATAAATACCTGGTAGATAGCAGTGGGCTGTCACACATGTGAACTTGCACTGTTTTTAACCTTCAAGAAGTCAAAAACAAACTAAACAATTTTGGCCTTCAGGAAGGAAGTATATAGTTTTATCTAAAGTTGGTATTAGCTAGGAGGAAAAAAAAAATGATCAGCTCGTATTGAGAACGTTCATCATGACCAGGATAAAGTTAAACTTCTGACTTTCCTCCTATGTGCTTTCTAGACAGAAGTTTCCCTCAAATTCAATGTTGTCTTTCAAAATTATATATGTATTATCACAAATAATAAAGTGTACCTTTCATATAAAATTCCTATAGAACAGTGAATATCTTACTTCAAGTTAAATTCAGCTCTTACTTGTATATGACTCTTCAAACTCAGCAAGAATTTAATTAACATTTATTTATTTACTCTATTCTCAATAATTCTGTGACATAATTTGTCAGCTCACTCACACATTCAGGCTGATGGTTTCTTCTTCCTTTTTTTTTTCCTTTTAGTATAAGCTCTCAAATACTAGATCATCCAAATTAGGGAAGATGCTAAATGATATATAAACTTCAGCAGTAGGCAGAACTCTTTTTCTGGCAGCATTCCCAGTAATACCAAATGAAGTCAGAGGATAAAATTCTCAGAAGGCAATTAAGTGTTTTTCTTGTTTTGTTTTCTCTTTGCTATAAATTCTTGAAGAAAAGCTTTTCAGTGGAAAGTTAAGAGAGAGAATAGAAAATTGTTCTCCTTTGAAAAGCTTACGAAAGGTAAGAGGGCATTGAAGGAACCAATAGTTTCCTTGTTACTTAGCTAAGAGTCTTTGTGGGAAAGGATCACTTTGATTTGTGAATTGTACTAGGAATTTTAATGTACTGGGAATGTATTAGGAACATTTTAACATACTAAAAACCAGTGGGCCTGTATTTATCAATAGTTAGAGACTAGCAGGTTCTTTCGTCATTTAGTGCATTTTTGATACCTTAAACTATCAGTAGAGACAAACAGATTCTGTGGTCATTTAGTGTGTGTGTATGTCTGTGTGTAGTATATATACACTAATAATATATATACTAGCAACCAAGCTTTATCAATTACACTTAAGACCACTTTTTGAAGACACAACTTATGTGTGATATGTTTAATCTTCAAATAATTGAGGTATATTTTTAGACATGAAATTCTGGTTTGTCTTTCTAAGTGATTGAATTATAGTATGTACAACACAAGAAAATATCTGAATATTCTGGTGGGAAAAAAGGTAATAGGTAGCAATAGACTTTTAGTATACTTAAAAAAGAAATGGAAATATAATACACTACAATTTATGGGATATATTAGGTTGGCCAAAAAGTTTATTCTGGTTTTCTGTAACATCATACAGTAAAACCCAAATGAATTTTTTTGGCCAACACAATAGCAAAAGCAGTTCTAAGAAAGTAGTTCCTGGAAATAAATACCTACTTCTATGAATAATTATATGCCAACAAGCTGAGCAACTTAGAAGTAATGGCTGAATTCCTAGGAGCATACAGTGTACAAAGACGGAACCAGGAAGAAACAGAAAATCTGAACAGACCAATAATTTAAAACCTTCCAACAAAGAAAAACCAAGGCCAGAAGGTTTCACGGGTGAATTCTACTAAACATCAGCACCAATTTCTGCCAATCCTTTTCAAAGTCTTCCAAAGAATGGAAGAGGTGGGAGTACTTCTGAACTCATTTTATGATGCCGGTATTATGTTGATACCAAAACCAGAAAAGGACATGAGAAGAGAAGTGTAAGTCATTACCCTTGTAAACATAGGTGCAACAGTCCTTCACAAAATATTAGTAAACTGAATTCAACAATACATTAAAATGATCATACACCATGATCAAGTAGAATTTATTCCAGGGAAGTAAGGATAGTTCAACATCTGCAGATGAGTCAGAGTGACATACCGCATTAACAGAATAGAGAATAAGATTCTTATGATCATCTCAATAAATGCAGAAAAGCAATTGACAAAATTCAACATCCATTTATGATGTATAAAAAAAACACCTCTCAACAGTGTGGTTATAGGGGTAACATGCCTCAATATCCTAAGGGCCATATGTGACAAACTCAGAGCTGACATCTCACTGCATCAGCTTTTCCTCTAAGAACAGGAATATGACAAGGATCCCCGCTCTCTCCTCTTTTATTCAACATAGTATGGAAAGTCCTAGCCAGAGCAATTAAGCAAGAAAATAAATAAAAGGCATCCAAATTGGAAAGGAAGAAGTAAAATTGTCACTATATACAGATGACATGATATCAGATCTAGAAAACCCTAAAAATGAAGTGAAGTGAAGTCGCTCAGTCGTGTCCTACTCTTTGCTACTGCATGGACTGTAGCCCACCAGGCTCCTCCATCCATGGAATTTTCTAGGCAAAAGTACTGGAGTGGGTTGCGATTTCCTTTTCCAGGGGATCTTCCTGACCCAGGGATCGAACCCAGGTCTCCTGCCTTGTGGGCAGACACTTTACCATCTGAGCCACCAGGGAATCAACCAGAAAACCCTAAAGACCTCATCAAAAAGCTGTTAGGACTAACAAACGAATTCATTGACATTTCAAAATATAAAATGAATACCAAAAATTCTGTTGTTTCTTTACAATAATAACAAAGTATCAGAAATAAAAATAAAGAAAGCAGTTCCACTGACAATGCATCAAAAATTACAAAATACCTAAAATAAATTTAACCAAGGAGGTGAAAGAACTGTGTATAGATAATTATAAGATATTAATAAAAGCAATTGAAGAAGATACAAAGAAATGGAAAGATATTCTGTGCTCATAAATTAGAAGAATTAATATTGTTAAAATGTCCATAATATCCAAATCAATCTACGTATTCAGTGCTGCTGCTAAGTCACTTTAGTCGTGTCCGACTCTGTGCGACCCCATAGACGGCAGCCCATCAGGCTCCCCATCCCTGGGATTCTCCAGGCAAGAACACTGGAGTGGGTTGCCATTTCCTTCTCCAATGCATGAAAGTGAAAAGTGAAAGTGAAGTTGCTCAGTCATGCCTGACTCTTAGCGACCCCATGGACTGCAGCCCACCAGGCTCCTCCGTCCATGGGATTTTCCAGGCAAGAGAACTGGAGTGGGGTGCCATTGCCTTGTCCCATATTCAGTGCAATCCCTATCAAAATTCCAGTGGTATTTTTTAGAGAATATAATAGACATTCCTAAAATTTGTATGTAACTAAAATATTTCAAATAGCCAAGCTATCTTGAGGAAGAAGAATAAAGCTTAGTATATCACACTCCCTTATTTCAAACTATATTACAGAGATGTAGTAATCAAAGGGCTTCTCTGGTGGCTCAGAGGTAAGGAATCTGCCTCCAATGCAGGAGCCATATGAGACACAGATTCAATCATGTGTTGGGATGATTCCCTGGAGGAGGGCATGGCAACCCTCTCTAGTATTCCTGCCTGGAGAATCCTATGGACAGAGGAGCCTAGCAGACTACAGTTCATGGGGTCGCAAAGAGTCAGACACTACTGAAGTGACTTAGCAGGCATAGTAATCAAAACACTGTATTACATTAAAACAGACACACAAATCAATGGAACAGAGTGGAGAGCCAAGAAATAAACCCTCACGTATATTTATGGCAAAGTAGCCAAGAATATTCAAAGATGATAGAACAGTCTCCTTAATAAATGGTGTTGAGAAAATTGAAGAACCACACACAAACAAATAAAACTGGACCACTCTCTTACACAACATACACACGTTGATTCAAAATGGATTAAAGACTTGAAGGTAAGACCAGAAGACATAAAACTGTAGAAGATAAGTAGCAACCTCCTTGATTTAGACTGTGGTGATGATTTTTTTAACACCCAAAGCAAAAGCAATAAAAGCAGAAATAAACAAGCAGTACTATATCAAGCTAAAAATTTTCCTCACAGCAAAAGAAATCATAAACAAAATGAAAAGGCAGCCTACTGAATAGGGAAAAATATTTACAAATCATGTATCTAATAAATGGCTAGTACCCAAAATATATAAAGAGCTTATACAACACAATAGCAAGACAAAAACAATTTGATTTTAAAATGTGTAGAATATTTGGATCGTCATTTTTTCCAAAGAAGGTATACAGATGCCCAATAGGTACATGAAAAGATGCTCAACATCACTAATCCTCAGGGAAATGTAAATCAAAACCACACTGAATTATCACCTGTTAGAATTACGTATCAAAAAAAGACAACAAGCAAATGCTGGTAAGATGTAGAGAAAAGAAAACCTTTGTACACTGTTGATGGAAATGTAAATGAGTGCAACCACTATGGAAGACAATGGGTTTTCCACAAATTAAAAATATAACCACCAAATTCCACTTCTAGGTGTTTATTCAAAGAAAATGAAAACATTTATTGAAAAAGATATATGCACTCCCGTGTTCAATGCAGCATTATTTTCCATAGCCAAGAAGTGTCTTTCAGTGGATGAATGGATAAAGATGTCGTATATCTACACAATGGAACATTACTCAGTCATAAAAAAGAATGAAATCTTGTCATCTGTGACAACATGAATGGACCTTGAAGGCACTAAACTAAGTGAAATAAGTCAAACATAACAAATACCATAGGAGCTCTCTTATATGAGGAATTAAAAAAAAAAAAACAGATACAAGGGACAGACTGATGACTGCAAGGAATGCGAAGTGTGAGAAATGAGTGAACTCTTTTTTCTAAATTTTTTTAGTTTCAATAAATTGATATCAATTTTTTAAAAATTAAAAATTATCTGTATCCTCTTTGGTAGCATGACTTTAATTATCTATCACATACTAGAAGCTCCAAACTATAAAGCTTCTAAATTAAGAAACTTCTAGGAGTATTTTTGGAGAAGGCACTGGTGACCCACTCCAGTACTCTTGCCTGGAAAATCCCATGGACGGAGGAGCCTGGTAGGCTGCAGTCCATGGGGTTGCGAAGAGTCAGACACAATTGAGCAACTTCACTTTCACTTTTCACTTTCATGCACTGGAGAAGGAAACAGCAACCCACTCCAGTGTTCTTGACTGGAGAATCCCAGGGACGGGAGCCTGGTGGGCTGTCATCTATGGGGTCGCACAGAGTCAGACACGACTGACGTGACTTAGCAGCAACAGCAGCAGGAGTATTTTACATCTCAAGGATGAATTTTGATTGGAAGTTATTATCATTCAGTATCTTGTCTACTTGGGTATTCAGGAGAATGGATCTGTTAATAATAGCTACTAAAGATGGTGAACATAAGTATTTGCATCTTAGTGAATCTAATTTGGTAATAGACCATTTCTTTCTCAGTTAAATCATTTTTTTTAATAGAGTATAAAGAGTAATTTAAATGCCTTTTAGGCATACCTGGAATAATGTTATATAAATTTATTACTATTCATTCCATATAACACATTTTAGAAAGACTGCCTTCCAGATTTCCCTATAATTTATTCCAGGAGATTAGTATGAGCAGACTGGGAGTTCATTATTACATCACCCAAATGCCTGATGTGTTACCAAGGATAATTCATGCCCTTGATGAAGCTGGCTGCCTGTGTTAGTTTTTTTTTTTTTTTCCAAACATAGTGTTTTTTTAATTTGCATTTCCTTCTCCTTTTTTTTCACTTTTCCATTTATTAATCTAATAACTATTGCCACTGGTTTAGAAATTGTTCCAATAATAGTTTTATTTTCTGGTTACCCTCCAAGAAAAGTTTTTGCTTTTATTGTTGTGTTGTGAAATTCATTTGAATTTTGTTTATATAGACAGAATCACACGCCAAATATTTGTCTGGGCCCTATGCATGTTAGGACTGGCCTTGTCATCGTGCCCGTGGGTGGCAGGGGAGGACCTGCTTGTTTAATATTTGTTGAACGACCCTTGTATCTTGAAGACTGCACATTATGTGCATGTGATATGCGTTGCCTAATGCTTGTTTTTGTTAAATCAAAACTTTCTGGTATATTATATGAGATAAAGATGAGTTTTTCACACTTATCTATTAAATCCTCCTCTAGATATTTTAAGTTTTACACCAGTAGATTATATTAACGCATATATATGGGATTTAGAAAGACGGGAATGATGACCATATATGCAAGACGGTGAAAGAGACCCAGATGTAAAGAACAGACTTTTGTCTGGACTATGTGGGAGAAGACAAGGGTGGGACGATTTGAGAGAATAGCACTGAAGCATGTATATTACCATATGTAAAATAGATGACCAGTCCAAGTTCGATAAACGAAGCAGGGCACTCAAAGCTGGTGCTCTGGGACAACCCAGATGGATGGGATGGGGAGGAAGGTGGAAGGGCGTTCAGGATGGGGAGACACACGTGCACCCATGGCTGAATTCATGTCAATGTATGGCAAAACCCCCCCACAATATTATAAAGTAGCTCAGAGTCGGACACGACTGAGCGACTTGACTTTCACTTTTCACTTTCATGCATTGGAGAAGAAATGGCAACCTACTCCAGTGTTCTTGCCTGGAAAATCCCAGGGATGGGGGAGCCTGGTGGGCTGCTGTCTATGGGGTCGCACAGAGTCAAACACGACTGAAGTGACTTAGCAGCAGCAGCAGCCTCCAATTAAACTAAATTAATTAAAAAAAATTTACCCAAGAATAAGATTTACACTGTTGGATAGTGTAAGCTGTTGGATAGTTTTACCTCAACCCTCATTCTGTGAAATTGCTTTTATCTAGTTATTTAGTGTTATGTCTTTAAGTTGCATTGAGAAACTTTATAAGATAGTCTTAGAAAATCTGTCCTGCTTAGGGTATTTTTGGAAATGTCCACAGTATCCTCGGTGTCAAAAGGATGTGGAGCCATTTTTGTTTAGAGAAGGGAAAGTGTTGTTTCTCTTTAACAACCAAACCCAGCAGTGGCAAACCCCCTACCCTCCAACTGATACAAGGAAAAATGCTTCCAGGAATTATCAGGTGTTCTTGGGAGGCAAAATTACTTCTGATTCAGAACTGTTGAAATTATGACATAATCTCTTTGCCATGTATATGGAAGAGAATATTAGTAAATAGATATTTACTGATTAGTTTCAACATGTCTTATAGAAAAATGAGAAGATCCTTCTTAATTATATATGCTTTCAAGCTTTCCAGCTTCTTTTTCTTTAATTGGAGTTGATTTACAGTGCTGTGTTAATTACTGCTATATGGCAAAGTGATTCAGTTATACATACATATTTAATATATACACATCTTTGTTATGTTCTCTTCCATTATGATTTATCATAGGATATTAAATATAGTTCTCTGTGCTACAGTAGCATTTTGTTGTTTATCCATTCTGTATATAAAAGCTTACATCTACTAACCCTAAACTTCCCAGGTTCCATATTTAAGTCTACTAAACATTGATTTTAAAGATCATAGTCATTTCATAGTAAGGTATTACTCATAGCAGAATCATGTCCTAGAAAATTAGGAAAAATGCTTTCTTTCCACTTAAGCATTCAAGTGTCAGTGGAGCAGCCTGGGAGAGATGACTCTATCTAGGCAGTGGGTTGTGCAGAGCATGTGTTTCTGCTCAACAGATGGACGACCTTGAATAGGTCACTCTTTATTAAAGTACTGGTCTCTCTCAATGGACCTCAATGAACAGGAATCAAACAAGTCAAAAAAAATAAAAGGGAAAATTGCCACTGGCATTTATGCTTTTTCCTCCCATGTTTGTAGATCAGTGGACATGTTGTTTAATGCTTATCGAATGACCCTCTTATCTTGAGGACTGTGAACATCATTCACACGTCACTTGCACTGCCTTATGCTTGTTTTTGCCAAATCAGAAACTTCTGGTACATTATATGAAACAAAACAAATGAAGTAAGCAACTGTAGATGAGAGCTATTTATCTGCTGGAGCTGTGAACAGCTTAATCAACAAACAAATTTACTGAATTATGAAAGCAAACTTTGAAAGAGATTAAATAGTACCTAATGCTATAAGCCACAGTGTTTTCAGTTGTTATATAGTGAATTTTTTAGATATCTTGGTGTAAACATTTAGAAAATTCATTAATTAATGCATGCATTTTTGCATGTGAGCTCATCCAAAGTAAATATAGACATTTTAGAAACTAATCTTGGATCTATCAAATTTTGCCTTCCATTTGCTATACTACTGGAAGAAAGATATGGAGATTTGAAAACTGTCCATTTTATCTTTGAATTGTAGTACCTCACAAAGGGAAATCACTTTATTTCATGATGGGGAATTTTATGCAATCTCTGACATAGACTAAGATCCTATTCTTTATTGATTATGAAAACATACTCTAAAAGGAAAGTTTAAGGGGAAGATTTTTAAATTTTTATTCTACTTTTTACATAAAACTAATGAAAAAAGACTGAATATCATTAGATTTTTCATAGGAGACAGAAACCTAAGACTGGTATATATTGCCTAGAGAAAACCAGGTAGAACAGGAGGTAAAGTTGAGTGAGGTGAGGAAGGTCAAATGACAGTTGGAAGGTCAGTTAACTAGAAAGGGTGAATTCAGGCAGCAGAAATAGGAAATTGTTGTGGGAAATAGTTGATCTTTTAAGGTGAATATGCACATCTAGTATTTTAGTGTACAAATAAAAAGGAAAAATTGCAGATTTTACAGTATCTCTTTGGTGCAATTTATAGAAACTTGAAGAAAATTAATGTCTTCACTTAATTTCTTAGTAGTAGCACATATCCTAGTTGTTTGTAAAAATGTGTATTTCTATACATAACAGTCTTAGACATGGCATAGGAATTTTTCCTTGCTTTCATTCTAAGAACAAACTAAATGGTTATTCAATAACATTCCTCATCTGAATTTATAATGTCTATAATGTCATCAAAAATACTTGGTTGGTTGTTTTGTTTGTTTTTGTTTGTTTGTTTTTTACAGAATTTTATACTGGAGAATGCAGTTACATGACTTTCCTCATTAGCCTTAAATGATTGTTGCACTTTGTATAAAATGCACCCATTAGACAAAATAAAGTAAATCCAAGGACCTGGTATTAATAGTTACAAAGCAAAGTCTTGAAATAACATGAGAGATGTTCATGAACTGCAATTATCTCAAAAGTCACAAACATGAAGTTTTTTGTCATGTTTGATTTTCCAGATCATTGTGGGTATTTTTGTTTGTTTTTTGTTTTGATTTTTGTTTTGTTTTGATTTTTGTTTTGTTTTGTTTTTGCTTTTGTGGTACTGCTTTGTGCAATGACCAATTCCTGGAAAACTGAGTGCTACAAGCTCAAGTTTATTCTTATTGGAAATCTGCAGGTTATCAGAATTGAATCAAAATAGTTTGTTTGCTGAATTCCGTGACCTGACGGTTAAATACTTCTGGTGACAATTCACACTTGGATTTCTACAACTGTTTCCATTTTAGAGCTTTATAATGATGTTCTTTTCTTTTCAAGTCATTTTAACTCTAAGACTACAGAAAGCTGTTTATACTGTGTCTGTGATACATACTTTAAAAAGCAGTTAGAAAAAAGTAGAGGAAGGAAAAAATAAAGAGAAGGCAATTGTGGCTGAGACCAACAGATGGAGTAGAAATTTCTAAAGTAAACCAATGTGATCAGTCAGAAAGATAAAGAAGTGCAAACAGATGTAAAAGCTCTCGTTTCCAAAGGATTGTACGCACAGAGAAAAGGAAAGAAGTTGTATATCAAATATGATACAAAGAGACCCAAGGGAACCGGGATTAGTAAATAGAGAAAAGACCATTTCATAAAGCAAGATAAGAACGTGACTTTGCAACCATGTTGAGAAGGTTAGAAACATACATAAAAGTCTTTTGATTTTGATCATGATTTGGGAGTTTGACAGTTCTCTGGTTCTTAAAAAATGTGACAGTATGATGCATGTTTATTGCATTTTTAGGCCTTTATATGACTTTTTATAAAAATATTCCAGTGTACCAAGTATGCTTATGAAATCTAATCCTAGGACAATTTTGTTTTCTTCTTGATAAGTGCTTTATGGATATTATTAGCTACTTTAAAACAATAACTATTTTTATCTAGAGTGAATTTCTGCCAAATACTAAGAAGGAAAAATAGGAATATAAGTAATACCTCTGACTTCTCAATGTTTAACGGAAATTCTTTTTACCATTTTATGTTGATCATGAAAAGTTTGATTGGTAGATGCAATATAGGAAGTGAACCATTTTCCCAGAATGAACAGTGTATCATTTAATTATGTGCATAACTAAAACATGTGAGATGCTGTGTTGCATTAAATATCAAAGTGGGTTGCCATTTCCTTCTACAAAATATCAAATAGTTGAAGCCTTTCTTTTATATTATAAAATATTTCAAGCATGCAGCAAAGTACAGTGAACAATGTACAAAAACCATATTCCCATCCATTTAAATCTATAATGTTATCTAAAGAAGATATTATTATTTCTTTTTTCAATCCTGCTTTGGATTAGTAACAGTCTGTATTGTAATAATAAGAAATGAAAAAAAGCACAAATACTTTTTAAGGAAATTTCAGTTTGGTTTGAATATTTATCATGTGAAGTTAAAATAATGCATTTTCCTCCCCTGTCTTTTTCCATAAACAAAAGCCACAGTGCCAAAACCAAAACATAAGAAATAGTAAAATTATATATTTTTCTTCTTTTTGAACAGAAATAGCAATGCCAAGTTCAGTTTGTTCCATTGGATTTAAGCCAAAAAAATGGCAAAAAATAGTGAAAAGCCTGGTCAGATCATGTGTCATAAGTTTCTATTAAAGGCCTTATATAAATTTCAGATCTCTGTGCTCCCTGAGACATGATCACTATTGCATTTTAAAAGTCCATGTTATGAGAAAAAAGGGAGAAGTGGGAGAGGAGGGAGGAGACACCCTAACTTTGAACACTATATATATATACACATACACACAGACACGATTCTAAATTTTTAATTGATAGATGATTTCTTAGAAATATTCTTATTATACCTTTTCATCATTTATATACTTTTTTTCATTACTAGATTTATATTTAGACAAATTTATTTCATAGTATTTGTGTGAGAATTTACAAAATATGGAAAGAATTAGGGTATGGGAAAGAGTTAAAGGCTATGGGAAGAAATATGGCAAGATTAGTTTTTCAGGAAGACAAGTAAGAGGCATTTTAGTTTTCAGAGTATATTGATAAAAATGTAATCAAGTATTATCTATTTTAATATCATTTGCTAGTATCTGACCACTGTATTGGACTTCCTGGTGGCTCAGACAGTAAAGAAATCTGCCTGCAATGTGGGAGAGCTAGATTTGATCCCTGGGTTGGGAAAATCCCCTGGAGAAGGGAATGGCTACCCACTCTAGTATTCTTGCCTAGAGAATTCCATGGGGCTGGAAAGAGTCAGACATGACTGAGGAACTAACACTACTTTTTTTTTTACTACCTTATTTAAATAAATATGTATCTAAAAATATGTTAACATATTGATAAATACCTAAGTATAGTCATAAGCATTCCCTGTATTAAAAATAAAATAATTATATATTTGGAGATATTAAGAAAAGAATATAAGAAATTTTATTAATATTAAATATTCTATTCCAGATAGATTCACTTTCTTGACCAGGCTTAAGTTTCTTAAAATTATCACTGTATTGGGTCACCAGTTTAACTTCTTAAAATTAACCTCCTGTACAAAAACTACAAAATTGGAAACTGATGTTATTATCTGTTGACACAATGTAGTCTAAAAGTGTTACTTTCAATACATTTCCATTAATATTTAATGGTTATTTTAGCAGCTTAAAAGGTGAATATATCCTATATAATTTTTTAAAATATAAATTTATTTATTTTAATTGGAGGTTAATTACTTTACAATATTGTATTGGTTTGCCATACATCAACATGTATCCACCACAGGTATACACGTGTTCCCCATCCTGAACCCCCCTCCCTCTTCCCTCCCTATACCATCCCTCTGGGAAACATGTATAATATCATATATGAAACGACTCAGCAGTCCAGCTTCAATGCATGATACTGGATGCTTGGGGCTGGTGCAGTGAGACAACCCTATACAATTTTATTTTAAAGCTTATTTAATCATTTATATGGAGTTAGGGTAACAGATTGTACTGAGTTTTTCTGTCTTACACCCAAATGAACTTTTTGATCAATTTAGTGTATTCATCTTTTCTACATTTGATCACAGTAGAATCAGAAATTAAAATAAGTATTGTAAAACATCCTGAAGCAACACTCGATTTTCAGATTTTTTTCAATGATTAATATAGACCAAAGAATACATTTACATTTTGGCATTAAAAAATGGGATATGTAGCTAATGTATGAATAACTTGATGAGGGTATAGAATGTATTCTTATTAAGCTCCAAAACATTTTACCCATAAATTTTAATAAAATTACAGTATGGGAAGTGCCTGCATATTTGTGTATAAACAAATGAAGCAAAAGGCTTAAAGATTTGGGTTGACTTCAAGCCCAATATCATAAGGCTTTTCTAACAGCAGTTGTAACCTTGGGCTTCATTACTGATGGTAGTTTTGGCAGACAGAGCAGAAGGATTAGTTCAATAAAATCTGTACTGGCCAGATGACACCTGCAGTGTTACATTCAGTTCTGAGTGTCAAAATTTCAATAGGGCTGTTGAAAACTGAGGCACTCACATGGAAGGAAGTTCAGAATATCTAGAAACCATGTGGGAGAAAAGATGTGTTTTCTCAAATCAGCAAAAGTGTTGGATCTAGAAGGAATTGTTTTCTTTTTATTTCTTTTTTTAAATTTTTTTTTTACTTTACAATACTGTATTGGTTTTGCCATACATTGACATGAATCACCATGGGTGTGTGTACATGAATTCCCAATCCTGAACCCCCCTCCCACCTTTCTACCCATATCGTCTATCTGGGTCATCCCAGTGTACCAGCTCCAAGCATCCTGTATCCTGTATCGAACCTAGACTGGCGATTTGTTTCTTACATGATAGTATGTTAATGGATACAAGTATATGTATGACTGAGTTCCTTTACTGTTTACTTAACCTGAAACTATCACAACATTATTAATATGCTATACCCCAATACAAAATTAAAAGTTAAAAATAGAATAAAAAGTAAAAATTTAAAGATACTATTTGGATAAATAGAGCACAAGTGAGGCAAGGTTTTTATTGAATACAAGAAAGATTTTTCAGGCAATTCAAATTGATTTAGAAATAAGGTAATGATTTTCCTGAATGTAAGTTTGGTTCAGAGATTGTTACACAGAGAATAGTTTCTATTACAGTAGATGGACTAACTTCATATGGTGTTTTTGTTTGTTTCAGTAGTGATGAATAGTCCAAGATACTAAAATCTCAGTCTTCTAAATTAGTGTGCCTCAGAAAATAATCCTATAATTATGCTGTTCATTTGGTGAAAATTTCCAAATCTAGGCATGCCCTAAGTTTTAAGCTCAGATCTGGACTGTATAGAATAAAGTAGAATGGTCACTTCCACTTGGGGGAGCAATTTTAAAGCATTTTGTCCCAAGGATTAGCAATATGCATTCAGTATAACGTGAGGAGTTTATGAGAGATTCTGTTAGACAAATTTTAGATGCACCTAGGAAGTCTTCCTTTTAGGAAATTTCCCATGTGTTATGAAGAGTGCCCATATTTCTATACTGTTGACTTAAAGGAGTTAAAATGAATGGTGAGAGGATTTCAGTGCCTAAAATAACATTTTTTGTTTCATGCCTGCCTGAAATTTGAGAATTAGAGCTAATTTTTTTTGCTGTTGCTTGCCTGTTCATCTATAGATTATGGAAGCTTACTTTTTTTAAAATTGATTTTGGTCATTTGTATGAATGAAGTATAGTGAGAGGAATATTTGATGAGATTATGTAAGGGCAAAGAAACGATGATACTTGAGTTGAAAGACAGCAAATGACACTGAGGATTGACACTGGTTTCTAAATGAACTGAGGTTGATACCAGTTTCTCTTCTGGCATGAAGACAATAATTTACAAAAATTCAAGGAGAGCCACTCATAGTGCGGTCTACATGAGCAGCACCCCCTGGGGTGTGCAGTGTACGACATCTACAGCTGCACACTTCACTCTGGTTAGCCCTTTAAGTCTACTTCTGCACTCATCACAGAATGATGATACTAAAACCTGGACTTGATTGTGTCACTTGATTAACCCTAAGAAAGAGGCTACAAGGCCTGTTATTTTCTGACTTTTAGGTCTCTCCTAACATCTTCCTTCTCTTTCCAAAACAGATCACTTTTCCTGTACCTTGGATGGCATCATGTTACTCCACTCTTCTGTGCTTTTACAAGCGTGTTTTCTCTGCCTGTAATTTAAATACCTTTTTTCTCTTTTATATTGTTAAAGCCTTCTTCAACACAGTTGAGATATTGAGCACCAACTCTTATTTAAGCATTATCTGTGCTCCCATAATACATTTTCATCCATCATGCATTTATCATAGAAAGCTATGCAGAATTTCCTGCCAGACTAAAACTTCTCATATTCAGGAACTATGTCTTGTTTGAATCCTCTGCAGTGATTGCCACTCAGAAGTTGTTCAAGAAATGTTGAGTCAGTGAATGAATGCATGAGGCTTGCAGTGTAAAATCGAAGCACACAGAACTTTCATTTAACCTAGTTCACAGTTTGGCTGTGATGTGGCCTTGCTTTAATTTGCAGATAACTGGAGTCCCAGTGAGTATTCAGGAAAGCGTATTTTGAAGAAATGCTAATTGTTGTAACAGAGGCTGCACTTTAAAATATATATATCTTATTACTGATTATACATGGTGACAATATTTACCAAATTGTAGAGCTGCTACTGTTAACAAAGTCTGAATAACTTTTTGTTCTATAAGGATTTTCAACAGAAGTTATACTAAAGAAGGAGAACAGAGATGCTTTTAAAAACAAGAAACCCAGAAAATAATGAAATCAAGCCTATGATAAACTTCTTTAACTTCTTAAGTATTTTTTAGGTTAATATTAATTTTTATTTTGAACAAAAATATGATCTGGGAGGAAAAAACTTTACAGCCAAAGTTCTAGAATGATTTCTGAGGTGTTTTAAAACTATCACAGAAGGTTAAACAGAATATTTTATTAGCTTAAAACATTTCACTAAACTCCCAAATAAAAACCCAATCTTTTCACCCAAACATAAATGATTCAAGTGTTGTGAAACTTTATAATCTTTTTATTTGGTGCTAAATCTACATTTATCTAAGATTAACAATGTCCTTCCTTCTGCATTTTCTCCTATTTTTCTTCTTCATTGATTACTTGGAGTTCTTAAGGTTCTATGTTAAAATTTATGGAAGAATATAAAAATATATAATACCTATTACCCTAGCACAGAGTAATAAATACCTTTTGAAAGAATAACTACATGAGCAGACAAGTCTCTTAAACATAAGATACGCAAGTAATTTTAGTGTTTCAGACAAAACTATTTACCACCATGACTGCTAAACTCTAATTCTGTAGTTCAAGTGTGTAATTTGTTTTTCACTTAGAAGTTATCCTGCTAAGATGCATGAAATACAGAATCCAGAGATGTCAGTATTTTAATATCTCCCCTTCACCTCTCCCATGTTATAATGATTGTTATTAATAATATTTTACCAGTCAAAATGGTGATCCTGCCTCTCTTTCCATACTTGGGTTTCAGTTCATCTTAGGTTCATGTGTTGAGCTGTAAATGCTTTGTGCCTTTTTTTTTTTCATTAATTTTGTTGGTGATTTTTTTTTCCCCTATGTGATAAGTAATTTCTCATTGCTTCCTGTTACAAAGGAGAAAAGATTTGAAATAAAATATTTAAAACATATCTTGAGTTAACCACAGGCCAAAAAAAAAAAACCTTAATAATCACTGAAGGTATTTTTTTGGCCACATCTTGTGCTAGATACTTTATTCACAAAACTTTTTTTAATCTACAAAACAGTTCTGAAAGGTCAGTCATTATTAAGCTCAGGTTTGGAGCTTCTCCTCTGTGTGGCTAGAGTGTTGCTGTTGAAGCTGTTCCATAGAAAGAGCACAAACGAATTTTGCCCCTCAGGAAGTCTGTAAGAGTTCTGGGAAACACTATACATTTATTGGGTTGACCAAAAGGTTTGTTAGGGTTTTTTCCTACCAACCTGAACAAACTTTTTGGCCAATCCAATATAAATCAGGAGATAGACAAAACAGTTTATATGACTTGCCAAAAGTCAGAGCTAGAAAGAAGTTAGGTTATATTTCATCTCACGTCTGTCTGACTCTAGAGGGCTGCTTTTGACTCTACTGTGCTATACAGACTCTCACCAAGAAATATTTAAGATCTGATTTGTTATGAGTCCATCAGAACACTACCAGATAAGGTAAAAAGTGACTTCTTTTCATACCAATACAAGTTACCATCATTTAAAATAGGTAAGTTCATTTTTATTTAAGGAA
Source organism: Oryx dammah (assembly GCF_014754425.2). Lineage (NCBI taxonomy): Eukaryota > Metazoa > Chordata > Mammalia > Artiodactyla > Bovidae > Oryx > Oryx dammah. The sequence goes on from NW_024070213.1 coordinate 29,555,288, forward strand.
TTAAGAAACCTTAATTTTCATTCGAACCATAAGCCCAGTATTGTCATGGAGGTTATAAATTTAGAGCCTCAGAAATATTTAAATAACAGCAAGGTCAACCTTTGAGTGGTGGGTTTTCCAAACAGCCTTATAAATGTGCAGGAAAATAAACATCTCAGAATTGCTTTTCTGACAAAAAAATGGTGGTTCAGCCAACAGAAATATACCACTGCATTTTCTGCTGCCAAGTCTGCCTTCCATAAATTAGATTTATTATGTACAGTGCATGAAGAAGTAATACTCCAAACCTGAACAACTCTCTAACCTTTCCACTTCACCACGTAACCAGCAGGATTGTTAAGGAGGTTAGTTTATTTATGATGGGGTAGAAATTACTTCTGAATATGAACTCTGGAAGACCTCTAAAAGGGCCACAACCTGTCATTTAACAAACAGCAGCTCACAGAGGTGAAATTTTACTATACCTCATCTTTTTAAAGCTGCACATCTGTCAAAGCAAAAGGTTAGATGAAATTTGCTTGGAATTTCACAGAACTACAACCTTTAGAGTGTAGTCCTGCAGAATTCCACCCTAACTGGAATGATGGACAAGTTGGTGTGGTGGTTGAGAGACTGACCTTTGACATCATAAAGATCCCAAGGCCACCATTAAACACATGTCACCGTAATGTGATAGTTAAGCACTAGCAGTCATAATTTTCTCCTCTGGAAAATGAGATAATATGTACTCTGTAGGGTTGTTCTGTGAATATAATACCAGACCACCTGACCTGCCTCTTGAGAAGCAGGTCAGGAAGCAACAGTTAGAACTAGACATGGAACAACAGACTGGTTCCAAATAGGAAAAGGAGTACGTCAAGACTGTATATTGTCACCCTGCTTATTTAAATTATATGCAGAATACATCATGAGAAACGCTGAGCTGGAAGAAGCACAAGCTGGAATCAAGATTGCTGAGAGAAATATCAATAACCTCAGATATGCAGATGACACCACCCTTGTGGCAGAAACTGAAGAGGAACTAAAAAGCCTCTTGATGAAAGTGAAAGAGGAGAGTGAAAAAGTTGGCTTAAAGCTCAACATTCAGAAAACAAAGATCATGGCATCTGGTCTCATCACTTCATGGGAAATAGATGGGGAAACAGTGGAAACAGTGTCAGACTTTATTTTGGGGGGCTCCAAAATCACTGCAGATGGTGACTGCAGCCATGAAATTGAAAGACGCTTACTCCTTGGAAGAAAAGTTATGAACAACCTAGATAGCATATTGAAAAGCAGAGACATTACTTTGCCAACAAAGGTCCATCTAGTCAAGGCTATGGTTTTTCCTGTGGTCATGTATGGATGTGAGAGTTGGACTGTGAAGAAAGCTGAGTGCCGAAGAATTGATGCTTTTGAACTGTGGTGTTGGAGAAGACTCTTGAGAGTCCCTTGGACTGTGAGGAGATCCAACCAGTCCATTCTAAAAGAGATCAGTCTTGGGTGTTGTTTGGAAGGAATGACGCTAAAGCTGAAGCTCCAGTACTTTGGCCATTTCATGCGAAGAGTTGACTCATTGGAAAAGACTCTGATGCCGGGAGGGATTAGGGGCAGCAGGAAAAGGGGACGACGGAAGATGAGATGGCTGGATGGCATCACCGACTCAATGGACGTGAGTTTGAGTGAACTCCGGGAGATGGTGATGGACAGGGAGGCCTGGCGTGCTGCGATTCATGGGGTAGCAAAGAGTCGAACACGACTGAGCGACAGAACTGAAAGACATTGAATCAAAAATATTGTATGGAATAAATAAGTTTAATTAAATGGTAACTTGAATTGCTATATCATCATTTGCCATCATCACTACCCACTGGAGAAGGAAATAGCAAACCACTTCAGTATTCTTGCCTTGAGAACCCCATGAACAATATGAAAAGGCAAAAAGATAGGACACTGAAAGATGAACTCCCCATGTCAGTAGATGTCCAGTATACTACTGGAGATCAGTGGAGAAATAACTCCAGAAAGAATGAAGGGATGGAGGCAAGGAAAAAACTACACCCAGTTGTGGATGGGACTGGTGATAGAAGCAAGGTTTGGTGCTATAAAGAGCAATATTGCATAGGTACCTGAATGTTAGGTCCGTGAATCAAGGCAAATTGGTAGTGGTCAAACAGGAGATGGCAAGAGTGAATATTGACATTCTAGGAATCAGCGAACTAAGATGGACTGGAATGGGTGAATTTAACTCAGATGACCACTATATCTACTACTGTGGGCAGGAATCCCTTAGAAGAAATGGAGTAGCCATCATAGTCAACAAAAGAGTCCAAAATGCAGTACTTGGATGCAATCTAAAAAACAGAATGATCTCTGTTCATTTCCAAGACAAACCATTCAATATCACGGTAATCCAAGTCTATGCCCCGACCCGTAATGCTGAAGAAGCTGAAGTTGAACGGATCTATGAAGATCTACAAGACCTTTTAGAACTAACACCCCAAATAGATGTCCTTTTCATTATAGGGGTCTGGAATGCGGATGGAGCAAGTCAAGAAATACCTGGAGTAACAGGCAGATTTGGCCTTGGAGTATAGAATGAAGCAGGGCAAAAGCTAATAGAGTTCTGCCAAGAGAACGCATTGGTCATAGCAAACACCCTCTTCCAACAACACAAGAGAACTCTATTCATGGACATCACCAAGTGGTCAACACCAATCAGATTGATTATATTCTTTGCAGCCAAAGATGGAGAAGCTCTATATAGTCAGCCAAAACAAGACCAGGAGCTGACTGTGGCTCAGATCATGAACTTCTTATTGCCAAATTCAGACTTAAATTGAAGAAAGTGGGGAAAACCACTAGACCATTCAGGTATGACCTAGATCAAATCCCTTATGACTATACAGTGGAAATGAAAAATAGATTTAAGGGACTAGATCTGATAGACAGAGTGCCTGATGAACAAGGGACAGACATTCATGACATTGTACAGGACACAGGAATCAAGACCATCCTCAAGAAAAAGAAATGGGAAAAAGCAAAATGGCTGCCTGAGGAGCCTTACAAATAGCTGTATAAAAAAGAGAGGCAAAAACCAAAGGAGGAAAGGAAAGATGTATCCATTTGAATGCAGAGTTCCAAAGAATAGCAAGGAGAGATAAGAAAGCCTTCCTTAGCGATTCAATGCAAAGAAATACAGGAAAACAATAGAATGGGAAAGAGTACAGATCGCTTCAAGAAAATTAGAGATACTAAGGGAATATTTTGTGCAAAGATGGGCTCAATAAAGGACAGAAATAGTATGGACCTAACAGAAGCAGAAGATATTAAGAAGAGATGACAAGAATACACAAAACTGTACAAAAAAGACCTTCACAATTCAGATAATCACAATGGTGTGATCACTCACACTCACCTAGAGCCAGATGTCCTGGAATGTAAAGTCAAGTGGGCCTTAGGAAGCATCACTAGGAACAAAACTAGTGGAGGTGATGGAATTCCAGTTGAGCTATTTCAAATCCTAAAAGATGATCTGTGAAAGTGCTGCACTCAATATGTCAGCAGATTTCAAAAACAGCAGTGGCCACAGGACTCGAAAAGATCAGTTTTCATTCCAATCCCAAAGAAAGGCAATGCCAAAAAATGTTCAAAGTACCGCACAATTGCACTCACCTCACATGCTAGTAAAGTAATGCTCAAAATTCTCCGAGCCAGGCTTCAGCAATACGTGAACCATGAACTTTCAGATGTTCAAGCTGGTTTTACAAAAGGCAGAGTAACTAGAGATCAAATTGCCAACATCCGCTGGATAGTCAAAAAAGTAAGAGAGTTCCAGAAAAACATCTATTTCTGCTTTATTGACTATGCCAAAGCCTTTCACTGTGTGGATCACAATAAACTGAGGAAAATTTGAAAGAGATGGGAATACCAGACCACCTGACCTGCCTATTGAGAAACCTATATGCAGATCAGGAAGCAACAGTTAGAACTGGACATGGAACAACAGACTGGTTCCAAGTAGGAAAAGGAGTACATCAAGGCTGTGTATTGTCACCCTGTTTATTTAACTTATATGCATAGTACAACATGAGAAATGCTGGACTGGAAGAAACACAAGCTGGAATCAAGATTGCTGAGAGAAATATCAATAACCTCAGATATGCAGATGGCACCACCCTTATGACAGAAAGTGAAGGGGAACTAAAAAGCCTCTTGATGAAAGTGAAAGAGGAGAGTGAAAAAGTTGGCTTAAAGGTCAACACTCAGAAAACGAAGATCATGGCATCCGGTCCCATCACTTCATGGGAAATAGATGGGGAAACAGTGGTTGATTCTATTTTGGGGGGCTCCAAAATCACTGCAGATGGTGATTGCAGTCATGAAATTAAAAGACGCTTGCTCCTTGGAGGAAAGAAATGACCAACCTAGACAGCATATTAAAAAGCAGAGACATTACTTTGCCAACAAAGGTCTATCTAGTCAAGGCTATGGTTTTTCCAGTGGTCATGTATGGACGTGAGAGTTGGACTGTGAAGAAAGCTGAGCACCAAAGAACTGACGGTTTTGAACTGTGGTGTTGGAGAAGACTCTTGAGAGTCCCTTGGACTACAAGATCCAACCTGTCCATCCTAAAGGAGATCAGTCCTGGGTGTTCTTTGGAAGAACTGATGTTGAAGCTGAAACTCCAATACTTTGGCCACCTGATGCAAAGAGCTGACTCATTTGAAACGACCCTGATGCTGGGAAAGATTGAGGGCAGGAGGAGAAGGAGATGACAGAGGACGAGATGGTTGGATGGTATCACCAACTCAGTGGACATGGGTTTGGGTGGACTCTAGGAGTTGGTGATGGACAGGGAGGCCTGGCATGCTGCATTTCATGGCCTTGCAAAGAGACGCACACAAATGAGCCACTGAATTGAACTCAACTGAACCACCTTCACCTCCACCACTTCTGTCTTCAGCTCTTTAATCACTCAACATGACATGAATGTCCCAGTCCTCCTCTCTCACCTGATCGCCTAGATTCTAGGCTCTAGAACATGTACTATCATTTTCCCTTAGGAAACAGCTTACGTAATCACATATGTCAAAAGATTCTCAATACATTGATTGGTAGCATGTTCTTTGTCCTTCTTTTCCAAAGAAAGAAAGACATCTCTCAATCATCTTTTGACACAGAGAGATGATGCTACCTTATGAACTATTCCACTGAAAAGATCATTAGCTTCTGTTTACCATTTCACAGATTTCTTTGATATATTACAAATGGCATCATAACCCAGCTCCAAAATGGAAATCATGCATGCATGATTAGTCACTCAGTCATGTCTGACTGTCTTGTGACCTCATAGACTATAGCCTGCCAGACTCCTCTTTCCATAGGATTTCTCAGACAAGAATACTAGACTGGTTAGCCATTTCCTTCTCCAGGGCATCTTCCTGACCCACAGATCAAACCTGGGTCTCCTGCATTCGCAGGCAAATTCTTTACCAGAGCCAGCAGCAAAGCTATCTTCCTTCTAAGCTTCTATAAATGTCATTTAACATATTATTTATTGAGTCACCTCTGATTGCATAGGTAAGATAATTATTTGTCTCATTTGGAATGCCTACTTCTCTAATAATTTATGATGACGTATATGATATCATCTATAAAATAGTTCTCAGATATTTTCAATGAGAATACTAAATTTGTATGTCCTATATTTTGTAGAACAAGTCAAAACTAAGTTGTCTTTGCTAAAATTGAATTTTAACTTTATAAATTGACATCCTTTTTACTTAGCATCCAACAAAAGTGAACTTACATTAAATAAATTTCAGCCTCCTTAATAGTTATCAGACCATTTCATTAGGGCTCAAATATTAAAAAATTAAGCTATAAAGTTAATTAAGATTAGCTGTAAAGAAAACCTCCTGGTTAAAATCAAGAGAGGAAAATAAAGCTCTGATTAAGTGGACAATTACCCAAAAAAGAAAAACTTTAACCAAAAAAAAAAAAAAAAAAGGCAGCTTAAAAAGTTACCCAATACTGTTTACTGGTAATTGTGTGGCCTCACAGATGTGTTTGAGAATTCTTTGTATATATTTTAGATATATAATTTCTTACATAACTTAGCCTATAATACATATTAACCTCTAAGATTGTTTGGAGTGATTTATGGACTTCCATCCTTATGAAAAGAGTTCTTTTTCTACTTTATTCTGTGTAACATCATGTTACAAGATTCTGTAAAAATTAGTAGTCTATACATTTTTCACGGAGAAGCTATTCCTTCCATTCACCCTCCTATCTTTTTCAAACCCAAAGTATTGGATTTGACCTGACAAATGAGCTCTAATTATAAATTTATCAGACAATTTCATTTAGTTTCTGTATAAGATTGATTGGATAGAAGGTTATTTTAATGTACAGCTCAATTCAAATGTACAAAAATGGTAGAAATTAAGTCATTGCTTGCATATATTCACAAATCTAAGAATTCACACCTAGAAACTACTGCCACATCTTAATTTGAGCATTTTAGTATACTAATATATTCAACAAATGTTACAGAGAAAATTGCTTAAACTTCAGCATTGCCAGTGTTTAAGTTTCTAAAATCTGGAGTTTGGAGTAAGATAGTGTCTGTCACTCTGAAGCAGGAATTTGAGAATAAAATGAGTCTATATAGTAATTGAATTGTGAGCACTATTTCATGTATTATAAATTTTACATTGTCTACCAAATGTTAGATTAACAGGAAATAGCAAAATTGACTAAAATTAAAAAGTGGACATCCGGAAATAAAGACATATACAAACTAATTAAAACCAGAGGGATGAGATGCTTGGCAGAAACCTTAAGATATCTGGAAAACAGGAAATAAGGATTGCCGTGGTCTTACATAATGTGAAAGGACTAAATCCTCTAGTAGCAATAAACAGAAAAGAGGAACTGACTCTTTGAGCATTAAGTCATTTACCAATGGAAATGAGATTAGATAGACAGTCTTCATTTTAAGTAGGCTCAATTTATGGAAATTCACAAAAATACAATTTGTCTAGCAAAAAACGGTTTTCTTGTCAGCTACATAAGGACAACAATAATGAAAATATTATATCTTCTTTCTAAGCCATGTGTTATTGTAAGAAGAGATGGACTTTCTCATATTTCAAATGGAGTTCGTCCAGTTGTTAGAATACAAGATTCAAGAACCCAGAAGGAGTAACACGGAGTTATACAAAGGAGTAAAGAAAGGATAAGTTGGTAAATACAAAGTGAATGGATGCTTTCCAGTTTCTACTTTTTGATCTTTGGATTCACAATTAGTTATTTTTTATTTTTGTTAGGCTTGTCTTTACATTACCACTATAGCACACATCCATACAGTATTCCTGTGATTTTTCACTCAGAATATAGTCTTCAAGTATCTATTTTATGTTAAGTGCCATAAATGTAAGATTAAGCCTGATGCTGCACAGCTGAAAATAAAATCAGATGCTTATCATCATTCATCATTTCATGAAGTCATTCATTCAACACTGCGTCTCTTCTGCGTGGCAGACACTGTGCACGGCATTAGAAATAGGGACACAAAAATGAAACTGTTCTGTTCTTACTCTAATGGATGAAACATATACAATGAATTGTTGACTGGGACTGTGCTGGCAGCATCCTCTGAGAATGGCAGAAGCTCATAAGAAAGATGTAACTATACCAGGCACCCCTGGTAGAAAGGAGGTTACATTTGAGTTGACTTGAAAGTCTATTAGGGGTCAAACTAGCAAAGGGGTGTGGAAGAATTTTCAGGCAAAGGTAAAGTTTAGCAAAATCGTTATTCAGTAGAACAGAACAAAGACTTCCAGGCAGGAAGTTCACATCTTACAGGCCCTTGTATTTTTAGCTGATACTTCTCTAAAGTTTTTGAAGTACCTTGGACTGGGAACTAATATAATTAGATCCAGTTTCAGAAAATTATTCTAATACCAACACAGGTAAAAGTTTAACTGATTAGCACTTTTAAAAATCATTCTTTTTCATCCATGTTAGAACAAATGTCATTATATCATTCTTTTTATGACTTAATAATATTCCATTGTGTGTATATACTACCTCTTCTTTTTATTTATTCCTCTGTCAGTAGATGTTTAAGTTGCTTCCTTGTCTTGGCTATTGTAAAGAGTGCTGCAGTGAACATCGGGGTGCATTTATTTTTTTGGACTATGCCTTTTTCTGGATATATGCCCATGAGTGGGACTGCGGGATCATATGGTAGTTCTACATTTGGTTTTGTCATATTGAGTGAAATAAGTGAGATAGAAAATGACAGATATCATATGATATCACTTATAAGGAATCTGAGAAAATGACACAATTGAAATTATTTACAAAACAGCAATAGACTCACAGGGTTTCCCTCATAGCTCAGTCAGTAAAGAATCTGCCTTCAATACAGGAGACCTGGGTTCGATCCCTGGGTTGGGAAGATCCCCCTAGAGAAGGAAATGGCAACCCACTCCAGTATTCTTTCCTGAAGAATCTCATGGAGAGAGGAGCCTGGCAGGCTACAGTCCATGAGGTCACAAAAGTCAGACTTCGTGATTTGATGACTTAGTGACTAAACCACCAATATAGTCAGTCTCACAGACCTAGAAAACAAACTTATGATTAACAACAGGGAAAGGGATAAATTAGGATTTGGGAGATTCAAATGTATATAATACTATATATAAAGTGAATAACTAACCTACTATATACCACAGGGAACTCTTCTGAATATTCTGTAATGATTTTTATGGGAAAATAACCTTAAAAAGCAGTTGATGGTGCTCGCTTCAGCAGCACATATACTAAAGTTGGAACGATACAGAGAAGATTAGCATGGCTCCTGTGCAAGGATGACACACAAATTTGTGAAGGGTTCCACATTTTTTTGGCAATTATATGCCAATAAAAGGGACAATGTGGAAGAAATGGACAAATTCTTAGAAAAGTACAACTTTCTAAAACTGAACCAGAAAGAAATAGAAAATCTTAACCGATCCATCACAAGCACGGAAATTGAAACTGTTATCAGAAATCTTCCAGCAAACAAAAGCCCAGGTCCAGACAGCTTCACAGCTGAATTCTACCAAAAATTTAGAGAAGAGCTAACACCTATCCTACTCGAACTCTTCCAGGAAATTGCAGAGGAAGGTAAACTTCCAAACTCATTCTATGAGGCCACCATCACCCTAATACCAAAACCTGACAAAGATGCCACAAAAAAAGAAAACTACAGGCCAATATTACTGATGAACATAGATGCAAAAATTCTTAGCAAAATTCTAACAATCAAAATCCAACAACACATTAAAAAGATCATACACCATGAGCAAGTGAGCATTATCCCAGGGATGCAAGGATTCTTCAATATCCTCAAATCAATCAATGTAATACACCACATTAACAAATTGAAAAATAAAAGCCATATGATTATCTCAATAGATGCAGAGAAAGTTTTTGACAAAATTCAACATCCATTTATGATAAAAACCCTCCAGAAAGCAGGACTAGAAGGACCATATCTCAACATAATAAAAGCTATATATGACAAAGCCACAGCAAACATTATCCTCAATCATGAAAAATTGAAATCACTTCCCCTAAAATCAGGAACAAGACAAGGGTGCCCACTCTCACCACTATTCAACATAGTTTTGGAAGTTTTGGCCACAGCAATCAGAGCAGAAAAAGAAATAAAAGGAATCCAAATGGGAAAAGAAGAAATAAAACTCTCACTGTTTGCAGATGACATGATCCTCTACATAGAAAACCCGAAAGATTCTACTAGAAAATTACTAAAGCTAATCAATGAATATAGTAAAGTTGCAGAATATAAAATCAACACACAGAAATCCCTTGCATTCCTGTACACTAATAATGAGAAAATAGAAAAAGAAATTAAGGCAATAATTCCATTCACCATTGCAACGAAAAGAATAAAATACTTGGAAATATATCTACCTAAAGAAACTAAAGACCTATATATAGAAAACTATAAAACACTGGTGAAAGAAATCAAAGAGGACACTAAATAGATGGAGAAATATACCATGTTCATGGATCAGAAGAATCAATATAGTGAAAATGAGTATACTATCCAAAGCAATCTATAGATTCAATGCAATCCCTATCGAGATACTAACAATATTTTTCACAGAGCTAGAACAAATAATTTCACAATTTGTACGGAAATACTAAAAAAAACTCGAATAGCCAAAGCAATCTTGAGAAAGAAGAATGGAATTGGAGGAATCAACCTGCCTGACTTCAGGCTCTACTACAAAGCCACAGTCATCAAGACAGTATGGTACTGCCACAAAGACAGAAATATAGATTAATGGAACAAAATAGAAAGCCCAGAGATAAATACACATACCCATGGACACCTTATCTTTGACAAAGGAGGCAAGAATATACAATGGATTAAAGACAATCTCTTTAACAAGTGGTGCTGGGAAAACTGGTCAACCACTTTTAAAAGAATGAAACTAGATCACTTTCTAACACCATACACAAAAATAAACTCAAAATAGATTAAAGATCTAAAAATAAGACCAGAAACTATAAAACTCCTAGAGTAGAACAAAACTATAAAACTCCTAGAGTAGGCAAAACACTCTCCAACACACATCACAGCAGGATCCTCTATGACCCACATCCCAGAATACTGGAAATAAAAGCAAAAATAAACAAATGAGACCTAATTAAAATTAAAAGCTTCTGCACAACAAAGGAAACTATAAGCAAGGTGAAAAGACAGCCTTCAGAATGGGAGAAAATAATAGCAAATGAAGCAACTGACAAACAACTAATCTCAAAAATATACAAGCAACTCCTGCAGCTCGATTCCAGAAAAATAAACGACCCAATCAAAAACTGGGCCAAAGAACCAAATAGACATTTCTCCAAAGAAGACATACAGATGGCTAACAAAGACAGGAAAAGATGCTCAACGTCACTCATTATCAGAGAAATGCAAATCAAAACCACAGTGAGGTACCATTTCACGCCAGTCAGAATGGCTGCGATCCAAAAGTCTACAAGCAATAAATGCTGGAGAGGGTGTGGAGAAAAGGGAACCCTCTTACACTGTTGGTGGGAATGCAAACTAGTACAGCCACTATGGAGAACAGTGTGGAGATTCCTTAAAAATTTGGAAATAGAACTGCCTTATGACCCAGCAATCCCACTGCTGGGCATACACACCAAGGAAACCAGAATTGAAAGAGACACGTGTACCCCAATGTTTATCATAGCACAGTTTATAATAG